>NC_140588.1:981758305-982319993 GCF_964204655.1 Triturus cristatus | reverse complement strand
GACAATGCTAATCAAAATGTCCCTCAAATTATGCAAGGAGCAGTACGTCACCAGCAACACTAGTGAGGCGCTTGCAGGGAGTGGGCATGCCAGTGTGTTTTCTGAGTTTAGCACTTTAATCACGAAAATAGGCATAGACTGTGTGCCTAGAGAGTAATATCATACGAAATCAGTATATTGTGGAGGTGATAGGTGATGTGCAAATGCTAAAAGATAAGAGGAGATGTATGACATCTCATTGCGATATGTGTTCTCTTATCTCTCCCCAACAGGTCTACACCACTAGATGAACACCCAAAAAAAGCAAGATGTTTTCTTTACTTCCCCTACTGTGGTATAGTAGTAGTAATAATAATAATTATAGGTTTCTAGTAATGGTGACAACCTAAAAGGGACCAGTCCTGACGAATGCCCCTGGCCTATGCTCGACTTCATCGAAACAAGAGCATGTTGGCTGTATGAGAGCCTTTATTGCACAGACCTTTTAGCATCACTATTTTTAACCTGGCAAAGGCAGGGCCAACAGAACAACAAACAATGAAACTGCTCACATTACGTAATCGTATGTATTTTTAGAAAACCTTCTGTCCCTTTAAACGGAGAAATATATAATCCTGGTGTTTTTCCCCAACAAAACACAGACCAGGACTATCTGTCAAGACCCTGTGAGAGTAAACCTGCTCCATTTGTTCACTAAATAAGCATCGCAAACAAGAAAACCAAAAAGCATCTACCCCCGAAGGGTTCCCAGTGAAGCCTACTTACCTAAATCATGGGCAGAGCCAAAGCCACCCTCTAGTGACCCTCACATAATTGTTTGGCGACAGTTGTGCTGTCAAGCCAGACCATAGAAAGCATTCTGGGCTGTTACCACAGGGAATTTGACTAAAGGTCTATAATAGTGGAAGGAGTTGAAATCCAGATATTAATTTGTGAAGTAGATAAAAGTATTAAACATCAAAGAAACATGTTTAAAATAAAACTGCAGATTACAAAGTGCAGGTAGAGTCGAGAAAGCCAGTGATCTTGAGATGGTAAAGGAGGAAGATATGGATGCAGTGTGTGGCCCAGGACATTTTTCCCAATCTTTCAGTCCTGATTTATCAGTGTATGTAAGTTTCCCATACAGAAGTTTATAATATGGTTCCAAGGTAGCAACATTTTCAATTCCCAGAAGAGATCTGGTTTGCAGTGCTGCATGGAACCTCTAGTCATGGGTTATATTCCAACAATATCACTTAAAAACAAACTTGTTTGATTCTGGGCAAATCATTTTATTTTCCTGCACCTTTGACTGCAATGTAATATGCAGACCAATCATCGTGCAGTGTATGGTCTATTAAGCTCTTAGTTAAACCTTTCGGTTTCCTCTTCCCATCCCTTCCTAGTTTGTGCAATCTACTCTAAGCCAGAGCCCACCCTATGCATGAAGGCCAGTGCCTCATGTTCCAGGTGCAGATGAACGTATTGCTGTAAATTGTTATGTTGGTATTAACACTTGATATAGCGCATAAAATCACTCCATTAGTCCATATCCACTATTCTACTCCCTCAGTAGTAACTCCTGATTATTACTCATAGCTCAGAAATAGTTTAGTCATTAGGTGGTTACAAAACCAAAATGTTGATCTAACAGAATTTTTGTTTCCCCTCAGATTTCCCAGGAAGGTGAAGCAGTGAGGGCATCATGGAGACCGGGGCGAATTCTACCATCCTCCTCGTCGAGGGGATGACCTGTAATTCCTGTGTCCAGAGCATCGAACAGATGATAGGGAAGCTGAGTGGAGTGCACAGTATTCAGGTTGGTCTCCATCTGATAGTGTTCTGACAGCTGTGCTTGCGTTGACAGCCAGTCATGAATCCATTAAGTAGAAGGTGGAATGAGCATGCAGTGCTGGTGTTTTGTGTGTTAAAACATCACTAGAAAAACATTCATTACGAAAAACATTAAATGTGAAAGCAAATACATACTTTAGTTTATGTATTTATGTTTTTCCACCCAAGATATTGTGGGTAGGTCTTAGAAATACAAAATAGAATTTCTCCTGGCCAGAAACCCTGGTTGCTAAGTTCCACAGTAGCTAAAATCTAGACACTGCACAAAAAAATGATGCAGTAGGGATGGGTGGATATGAGCTGTTTGCTCCAACCACCCTAGGCCCACTATCCGAAGCAAGGAATGAGAGAGAAACGTTTTAATTTGGGAATCCAAACATTGATATGATTTAACATTAATGTCGTAATGTGCAGAATATTTTAATAGAGAACTTTGCTGGTCAGAGGTCAGTTGCGATAATCAGCCGCCAGGTGAAGTTTTGCTTCATGATTTATTGTGTGAAACAGAAGGAAGTTGGGTTTGTCTTCCTTTCCTTTTGTATGCTATCAGAATTCTAGCAACATTTAATGTTTGCTAGCCTGTTATTTAAAGTTCAGTGGAAAATGAAGGAATAATTGTAAATATTGTAGCATGGTATTTTTCTTTTCTTGTGTAACCCACACATACTTGATTAAATGCTTTTCTTAAAGAGAAAGTCTCATGTTATCTGATTGTGTACCACAAAACTGTACTTTCCCACCCTCATGTTGGTCTCGCTGGTCTCACTTGGGCGCTAATACACCCGCCCGCTGGCCGAGCACTGTCTGCTGCCTGGTTGGAAGCAACGGCTGCTGAGAATGAGGCAGATTGAGGTGGGTGGGGTGGCTAATTGTGGTTGCCCGCTGAGGGCAGAGATGGGCGCAGACCTATAGGCTCTGGCTTGTGAAGCTTTCCAGGTTGTCAGTGTTAAATGGTAGCGGCAGTTTCAGTCGATAACCTTTCAAGTATTTGCCCGGCGGTAATCGCCTCTCATACCACTCGATAATTTACCAATAAAAGAGGCAGGCGCCGGAGACTGGAAGGCAGGAAACAAAGTTTTATTCCGTCGGAGCAGAACACATCAGATCAGACAGCAAGGTATCGTCACGAGGTGCTCTAACTGCATCTCTGAGACCTGGTCTCTTATACACTGGTTTATTGCTTTATTATACATAGTACATTCTTGAGATTCCCTTGATGTGCGGGGAAATATCCCCTGAAGCCCCGGCTCAGATCCGATCCCACACATGGTTACAGTAGAGGTTCCCACCCTACCCGCAGTGGGAGATGGCTATCGCGCAGCAGGGAATTCCGCTAATTCCCGGGGGTGTGGGCAACCGGCCGGGTCTCAGGGGGTAGGGGCTTTGATTCTACTGTAATCCCTTTGATGTGGGGTGTTTCCCTTACAGTAGGGGCAATAAACTGCATCCGCAGGGCTAGGTGATGGCCTGGGACCAGTTCAGACAATGGGGCGCAGAGGAAGGGGGTTATCAAAGGAGAGGCATGACCATGTATGGGTTGTCGGTCGGAAGTGGTTCCGTAGCAGGGTCGCGCAGAAGGAGAGGGTTTATGGCCTGTATGAGAGAGCGGGGGTGGCCGGCGCGCGGGGGATGCTCGCAGCGCCGGGGGAAAGCGCTGGCGATCGAGAGTGAGCGGGGAGAGAGAGTGGGGTGCCTAAAACGGCGGCCGTGCATTTGCTATGCGTGGCGCTGGGGAGAGGCAAGATGGCGCAGATAATGTTCAGTTTGCACGCTAAATTTCCACAGTCCTCCCTTTTAACATGTCTCGCCAGCTTGCCTAGTTTGGATCTATCCCCATAATACCCCGTACCTCCACCTCATTCAGAGCTTTCATCCGCTCAGTTTCAAAGTCCAAAGTCTTAGGGCAGATGCAGTTCATAAAAAGTGAACATAAAGGTGGCAGACACTGAATCCCCAAGCAACATCCACATAGTATCATGATTGGTATGAGGATAAATGAAAACAGCCTCCATCCCCAACCTTTAATAGTGTCCCAAAACCAACTCCCCAGTGACCATTCCTCTTGTTCTTGATGGACCTCTGTGGACAGTCTGTGGAGGTGTTCAATTGCTTTGTAGACTGAGGGTGAGTTATCCGGTACGTAGGTACAACAGCTGGACCCAATGATGCGGCATGCTCCTCCGCGGTCAGCCAGAACCACATCTAGAACAAGGCGGTTCTGGAGAGCCACCAGGCGGACGGCCTGAAGCTCAGCGGTGTTGTTGGCGAGGGCGCCAGCTGTAATGTTCATTGCTGTTTCGACTGCCTGGGTTAAGTGGCGGATGGCACGGCTGTTTGCCATCGGACCCCAGAGCGGAACAAGACCCTTTACTGCGTCCATGAACTGTGCTCTGGTGGAGTCGGTTTGTACAATGTCTTTGGCACGTTTCTGTCGGTGATGGTTTGCTGGAGCCACATACGTCGGAGGAAGGACAAAGGCGATGTAGCAGGTGCCTCCCCAACCTTTCGGGAGCCAGGTGTAGGCCTTAGTACCACACACGAAGTACATATTCGGGGAGGCAACAAAGGAAGGTGGGTCAACTGAGTCCAATGTTCGGGTGATGAGGCAGGAGCTGTGGCCCACCAGCTGTGCCCCCAGGCCTTCGAGGCATACAGATCCAGTGATGTTGATGACGGACAGGGCCACTGTTAGGGTGGCGGCTGTCCGTTTTCGGAGGTAAGAGAAGGTGGGTCTGGCTGGATTGTTGAACACTTGCATTTCAATTCGTTCTTTGGCGGGGATGTCCATGTGAAAGGAAGTGTTCGATCTCAGAGGGCAGAAGAGGGCGGAGGTTCTACCAGTTTTGTTCAGCCAGAACCCATGGTAGAAGTGTGACATGGTTCTGCCGGAAGTGGCATTGTCCTTGTAGCTCTCCTGCAGGAGGATCAGCCAGGCGAGGCAGGAACCATGGACGGAAAAAGGTGAAGGGATGAAGGGGATTGAGTGCCCAGTGGCATGGGGCAGCAATCCACAGATCCAGCAGTTAGTGGCGTTGGTGGCAAGATTGTGTTGGTGGAGTAACTGCACAAAAGAGTTATTCCAGAACTCCTTACGCCTTTCTCGGAGTTGGGGTGAAAGTGAGATCAGATGGTGTTCTTTCGTGGTGGTAGGTTGAACGGTAGTCAGCAATGTCTTATGAGCGGGTGTGCTCTCCTCCATGATCCAGAAGGTAACCACGAGGAGAAGGCAAAAGAGAAGGGAAATGAAAAGTGCTATTGTCTTAAAGCTGTGCATTCGGTCAGTCTTTGGGTTTTTGAAGTGGATCTTCGGACGTCCGGTTGCTTCCATCATCTTCATGTCGGGCGCTTCCATCACCTTCAAGAGACTCGGTAGCGGGCAGAACCACAGACTTTGTTTTAGTTTCTCTCCTGGTGGCCTTTGAGGTGACTAGGCTACCGTTCTGAGATTTCCACTTAGCCTGTGGTCTGCTTAGCCGAAGTTCTCTCCTTTCGTCGCAAGTTATACCCTTCTTTGGATGGCACAGTGGGATCGGGATATTCAATCAACTCAAGTGTCTCTGTATCCGGGCAGCGGCTCAGGGATGGTCGGTCTTTGTCCAGAAGTTCCTCTTGGGCGGTGATGTTGTCCGTGGTTGTCAGGGTCGGTGATACCTTCTTGCAGTGGTGTGCATGCAGCCAATTGCGTTTCCCCTCCACTCGAAGAGCTGTTCGGGTGGTGATCAGGACTTGCAGGGGGCCCGTCCACCGGGGCTCCAGACTCTTGGTGCGCTGGAAGTTACGCACTAAGACGAAGTCACCGGGTTGGATGTCGTGTCCCGGGCCCCTGGAAACATCGGGAATGGCGTGCAGCACCTGCTGATGGATAACAGACAACGTCTTAGTTAGGTTATACAAATAGTCAGACATGAGGACGTCCGGGACGTCGTGGATGGATGATGGTTTTGGTGCAGTCCAAAGGTTCATGGGCCGCCCAAAGATGACCTCGTAGGGGGTTAAGTGGTGTTTGGTGGGGGTGGAACGCATTGATAGCAATGCTAGTGGGAGAGCGTCTGGCCATCTTAGTCCTGTGGTGGCGACTATTTTTGCTATCTTAAGCTTCAATGTGGCATTGTGTCGCTCAACCAGGCCTGCAGATTGGGGATGGAAGACCGCATGGAACTTCTGTTTTACACCCAACCCTTTTAAGATGAGTTGGATAACTTCGGCTACGAAGTGGGGGCCATTGTCGCTCCACAAAATTCGACAAAGGCCGTATCGGGGGAAGAATTCCTTCAGTAGTACTTTTGCAGTAGTCCTAGCGGTGTTGTCATGGGTCGGGTAGGCTTCCACCCACTTGCTGAAGGCACACACAACGACAAGCACATACTTTAAACCTTGGCACCTTTCTAGCTGGACATAGTCCATTTGTAGGACTTCAAAGGGGTGATTGGGGACCCCAAACCCTCCCCGGGGTACAGCAGTTCCTTTCCCAGGGTTGTGTTGGAGGCATACTAGGCATTGTTGGACCAGACGTTTGGCTGAGTCTGGTATTCTGTCGTTGTGCCAGACTTTGGAGATGAGTTCGATCATGGGGGCAGACCCTATGTGTGCGGGGGAGTGTGCCATGGTCAGCATGGGGATCCAGTATGAGTCGGGTAGCAACCATTTGTTCGAGTCTTTAGTTCGCCAACAACCGTCATCGTCCTTCAATCCTACCCGGGCCCATTCAGTTAATTTGTGTGGTGTGCTGGCTAGTTGGATATCCCTAATCGTTTCCCTAGCATCCTTCCATTTCTCAGTTTGTGACCTGGTCACGTACATGCGGGTCGTGGACCTATTCTCGGCTGTGGTTCGGGCAGTAATGTCAGCTAGTGCATTTCCCTGACCTATAATGTCTGTCACCTTCTTGTGTGCCTGGCATTTGATCACAGCTATCCGTGTGGGGAGGAGGACTGCTTCGGTCAGGGCAGAGACTAGATCTCCATGCAGGATGGGTGTGCCATGAGAAGTCAAGAATCCCCTCTCTTTCCATAAGAGCCCGAAGTGGTGAACTACCCCAAAGGCATACTGACTGTCTGTGTAAATGTTTGCGGTTGTCCCTGTTGCCAGGATGCAGGCTCGTGTGAGGGCAATTAGTTCAGCCGCCTGTGCGGATCGCTGTGTGATGCGGGCTGTCTCAACAACTGTTCGAGCTGTGGTGACTGCATAGGCAGCTGAGGTGGTGCCATCAGGGAGCTTGATGCATGAGCCATCCACCCACAGTTCTCCGTCGGGGTCCGGGAAGGCAGTATCCCGGAGGTCAACCCTACTCTTGGTTTGTTCGTCGGTGAGGGTCACGCAGTCATGTATAGGGGATGCATTGGGGTCAGCGTCAGGGAGAGGTAGTAGAGTAGCTGGATTCAGAGTGGTGCATCGTTTCAATGTGATATGGGGTGCAAGCAGAGTCAGTTCATACCCAGTCAGTCGTGCGCTAGTCAGGTGTTGAGTCTTGGTTTGGTTCAGGAGGGTATCAACAGCATGGGGTACCAATACTGTGAGGGGGTTCGAGAGCACGATCCCCTCACTTTGTCGGATAGAGACAGCAGCGGCGGCTACTGCTCGAAGGCAGGCGGGCAAGGCTCTGGCTACGGGGTCGAGAGTGGCAGAGAAGTAGGCACAAGGGCGTTGCTTAGGGCCTATGGACTGGGTTAGGACAGACAACGCACATCCCTCCCTTTCGTGGGTGTAGAGGGAGAAAGGTTTAGTGTAGTCTGGGGTTCCTAGGACTGGGGCCGAGCAGAGGGCGTCTCGTAATTCTTTGAAGGAGGATTGGCATTCGGGCGTCCAGGGGAGGGGGAAGGGGACATCCTTAGCCAGCAGGGAAAGCAGAGGCTTTATGGTGAGACTGAAGTTTGGCAACCACTGTCGACAAAAGGAGGTGAGGCCCACTAGGGATCGTACTTGCTTCTGAGTTTTGGGGACAGGGGTTTCTAGGATGGTTTGAATTCGGTCAGGGGTAAGTTTCCTCCCGTCTTTGGATAGTAGGTGGCCTAGATAAGTTACCTGGGGCTGGCAGAATTGCAATTTCTTTCTGGAGACCTTGTGACCGTTCTCCGCAAGGAAGCGGAGGAGGTGAATGGTGGCTGTGACGGCAAGAGGAGGGGTGTCGGCCGCCAAAAGAATGTCATCGACGTACTGTATCAACACCACTCCATCGGGTAGTTGGACTGCATCTAGTTGCCTCTTGAGGGCTTGGCTGTAAATACTGGGACTCTCAGTGTAGCCTTGGGGTGCCCTGCAGAATCTGTACGAACGGGCTTTTAAAGTGAAGCCGAACAGGTAGCGGCTGTCTGGGTGGATGGGGATGGAAAAGAATGCGTTCTTGAGGTCAATAACAGTAAAGATGGTGGCAGTGGATGGAATCAGGGTGAGGATGGTGGTGATGTCTGAGACTACGGGGTACTGGGGTATGACTACTTTGTTAACCTCTCGCAAGTCAACAATGAAACGGTAGGCTTTCTCATCCCCCTCGCCTTGCTTCTTTACAATGGGTAGGATAGGGCTGTTGCAAACATTACTGACTACTTCTTCTACCACTCCTGCCTCGACCAGGGACTCGATGATTTCCACCAATGCCTTCTCGCCTTCGGGTGATATCCGATACTGTGGAAGCTTTGGGAGCACTGCGTCCGGTCGGACGGTTATGTGTACCGGGTCGATAACCATGCGCCCTACATCTGAGTCGGTTTTAGCCCATAGATGTGAAGGTAATGTGTCGAGTAGGGACATATCAGCATCGGTTATAGAGAGCATACGCCGTGTGTGACAGGGTCTGGACAGATCTGGGTTATCGTGTAGGATGACTCGAACTCCGTCTGGGGAGCATCTGATGGTGGCTCGAAAATGCTTTAGCAAATCAAGTCCCATAATAGCATCGGGGGTGTTGGAGGAGAGCAGAAAGGTCGTGTCAGTGGTGTTATCTTCTAAGTCAAAGGAGATTGGTGCTGATAAGGGGTTAGTGGAGGGCGTTCCGTCAAAGCCTATTGAGGTTACGTGTGAGCCAGACAAGGGTGCCCTAGGAATCAGTCGTTTAGATAACGCACTACGTGTCGCCCCAGTATCTACCAGGAATGGAGATTTTGTGCCCAAGACCTTAGCGGTGACGTAAGGACCTTGCTGGTCAACACGGAGTTCGACTGGATCCCTCCCTTGCCCCTGGCGGTCCTATGCAAAGTCATGAGTGCTCTCATAGTCGGACTGCTGACACTGGTTTTGGCGGGGGCGATCAAAGGTGTTTGGTCTGCCTGGCCTGTCGTTGATGGTGTTGTTCGTGTGCCCTCGTCCCTGTCCTCTGTTTCTGGGGTCATATGTTGTGTCTCTGGGGTCCCTATTCTTGTTCATTTCCAGAAGGACCGGGCACTGGGATTTCCAGTGTCCGAACCCTCTACAGAACGCGCATTGATTCCCATCCAAGTCTCTCCGTCCGTTGAAGGGTGCAGGTGTATGGTCTCTAGGGGGTAGCTTTCTAGGGGCGGTTGGTTGGTAATTCTCTTTCGGGGGTTCCCTTCCTATGGTCACCCCTTGCAACTGTGCTATCATTACTCTCTCCTTCAGTTCCTTTTTCTTCTTCTCTGATGCTCTATCGTTCTTGTTTTTCTGATTTTCGTAGTATTGGGCCATCTGGAGAATCGCTGCGGGTTTGGAGGCTGCCCAACTACTCTCGCTGGTCTGTAGCTTCTGGGAAACTTCCTGTGACAGACCCTTTACATAATTCTGGACAAAGAGGTGGTGTCCGGTTGCGGTGGTCATGTCTTGGCCACTGTAATCGGAAAACACAGTCTCGAATCGGGAGAAGTATTCAGACACATCTTCCTGGGGTTTCTGGCGGCAAGCCGTCACTATCGACCAGTCTACCTTTCTTTCTGGGATTAGAGTCTTCAGCTTCTGTACAATCTTGTCTGGGAGCTCTAAGATGGCTTTCGGGGGTTTCTGTCCTGGCTCTCGCTGTTTATCTATGGTATCGAGTTGTACCCAGGTATATCCGAACGGCTCAGCGTGGTCAACTTTCCGGATTTGTTTCCACACATCAGCCGGCAGGCATAGCCCAAAGAACAAGTCGATATCTGCTAACGTCATTATCGTTGAGCCTAAGGCTGTACCCAATTCCGTG
This sequence comes from Triturus cristatus, assembly GCF_964204655.1. Lineage (NCBI taxonomy): Eukaryota > Metazoa > Chordata > Amphibia > Caudata > Salamandridae > Triturus > Triturus cristatus. The sequence continues at coordinate 982,310,029 of NC_140588.1, read as the reverse complement.
TAGAAGGCAGTCGGGTTCTTTCTTAAGTCGGGTAGAGTCTTTCTAAAAGTCAAAATATCTTGCCGGTCCCACGGCTGGTAGACCCAGTTATATACAACCCTTCCCTTCGCATCTTGGTGGTTGATGTCGTCGTGTGTTCCCTGACCCCGTGGGGGGACCCAGTAGGGGGCAGCCTCTTTAATGGGCATCATGGCATCGGCCCTTCCTCCCTGGGGCTTAGTTGCTATGGGGGTTTCTGTTTTGGTGGTCTGTCCATGTTCTTTAAGGTGTCGGTAGACCTCGAGTGTACGAGTGAAGAGGTTCGTTACATCGCCCTCTCCTTCTTCCCCAATGTCTACCTTCCTATATAGGGCCGCTAAGCCTTCGGGACCTTTATCGTGGTATCTGTCCTCATATGCATTCAGGGCGTGATAACAGAGCCGTACGACGAAGTGTCGTCTGCGGCTGTCGGCATACGAGCTATACACGTCTGTTATATACTCCTCACTTTCTTTTCGCTCCACCAGCGTCCCTACTATCCTATCGATTCCTGCTCGTTCATCCTTAGTTAATCGATTCATTCTGGTGGACTCTTTCGTTCCCATCTCATGGTCATCTAGCGTTGTAGTCGACATTGGGTTCAGTACAAGAGGCTCAGCCGGCGCGGAGGCCGTGAGGGCCGAGGCCCCTGTACTGCTTTCGCTCGTGTTCGGGGGTTGTGGGTGTTGCACTACTGATTGGGAGGGTGCATACGGAGGGGGCATGTAAATGATCGGGGGACCTAACAGTAATTCGTCATTTGTTCGCTGCTTGGAGGACAACTCAGGGTAGAGCAAAGAAGGGGTCCTAACAGCGTACTGGCCTGAGGTTTCGGGCTCCTGTCTTAGTTTAGTTTCCCTTCTCTCCTTTATGTCTTCTTCTAACTTTCTAGCGGCAAGGTGAGCTGCCTTTCGTAATTCCTTTTCTGCTTTTACTTCTTCCCTCTTTTTCCGTTGCGTCGCTTCTTTGCGCCACATGCCAATACTGTCAAGCATAGTAGGCGTCGTCTTATTGCTACGCAGAGCTACTTCTAGCGCTTCTATCTTGTGGTCGTCGAAGGATCCCATCAGTGGCCACTGACTTTCGGGGTCCTTCTTGGTATATTTATGCCACAGCTTGCTATAAGCTACGGCGACTAGTCCATATTTAGTGAACATGTCCTTATTAGGGGTGCCTTCCAGTGGAGCCGGGTGGTTCACCTCTAATAAGCGGTCCGGGCAGAACCAACTACCAATCAGTGGGGAGAAGATAGGCATGACGGGTTTCAACGGGGACAAAAGTCAGCACTATAAACAACCGCAATGGAGCGCACACTGCTAGCTCCTCCTCCGGGTTGCCCCATGGGAAGCTGGTACATGAAGTTCTTGAGTGGTTCACCCCAGTGGGTGCAAGTAAGTACTTGTTAAACAGATAATCTCTAGACCCGATACATGTCCCGGGTTTTAAAATATCGCCCGAGACATGGCTCGGGTTTCGGGATAACTTCCCTCCTCAGTAGAGAAAATAGTTAGGGGTGGAAGAGAGGGCCGCCAAGCAACCGTCAAGGGCCTCAGTGCCCGCACAGGCACGCAGGTGCGTCGTCCAGGAGCTCGTCAGCTCAAAGCTCAAGGGAGCCATTTATATAAACAACCGCAATGGAGCGCACACTGCTAGCTCCTCCTCCGGGTTGCCCCATGGGAAGCTGGTACATGAAGTTCTTGAGTGGTTCACCCCAGTGGGTGCAAGTAAGTACTTGTTAAACAGATAATCTCTAGACCCGATACATGTCCCGGGTTTTAAAATATCGCCCGAGACATGGCTCGGGTTTCGGGATAACTTCCCTCCTCAGTAGAGAAAATAGTTAGGGGTGGAAGAGAGGGCCGCCAAGCAACCGTCAAGGGCCTCAGTGCCCGCACAGGCACGCAGGTGCGTCGTCCAGGAGCTCGTCAGCTCAAAGCTCAAGGGAGCCATTTATATAAACAACCGCAATGGAGCGCACACTGCTAGCTCCTCCTCCGGGTTGCCCCATGGGAAGCTGGTACATGAAGTTCTTGAGTGGTTCACCCCAGTGGGTGCAAGTAAGTACTTGTTAAACAGATAATCTCTAGACCCGATACATGTCCCGGGTTTTAAAATATCGCCCGAGACATGGCTCGGGTTTCGGGATAACTTCCCTCCTCAGTAGAGAAAATAGTTAGGGGTGGAAGAGAGGGCCGCCAAGCAACCGTCAAGGGCCTCAGTGCCCGCACAGGCACGCAGGTGCGTCGTCCAGGAGCTCGTCAGCTCAAAGCTCAAGGGAGCCATTTATATAAACAACCGCAATGGAGCGCACACTGCTAGCTCCTCCTCCGGGTTGCCCCATGGGAAGCTGGTACATGAAGTTCTTGAGTGGTTCACCCCAGTGGGTGCAAGTAAGTACTTGTTAAACAGATAATCTCTAGACCCGATACATGTCCCGGGTTCATTGCGGTTGTTTATAAAAATGGCTCCCTCGAGCTTTGAGCTGACGAGCTCCTGGACGACGCACCTGCGTGCCTGTGCGGGCACTGAGGCCTTTGACGGTTGCTTGGCGGCCCTCTCTTCCACCCCTAACTATTTTCTCTACTGAGGAGGGAAGTTATCCCGAAACCCGAGCCATGTCTCGGGCGATATTTTAAAACCCGGGACATGTATCGGGTCTAGAGATCAAACAAGTACTTACTTGCACCCACTGGGGTGAACCACTCGGGAACTTCATGTACCAGTTCCCTTGGGGCGACCCGGAGGAGGGGCTAGCGGTGTGCGCTCCATTGCGGTTGTTTATAAAAATGGCTCCCTCGAGCTTTGAGCTGACGAGCTCCTGGACGACGCACCTGCGTGCCTGTGCGGGCACTGAGGCCTTTGACGGTTGCTTGGCGGCCCTCTCTTCCACCCCTAACTATTTTCTCTACTGAGGAGGGAAGTTATCCCGAAACCCGAGCCATGTCTCGGGCGATATTTTAAAACCCGGGACATGTATCGGGTCTAGAGATCAAACAAGTACTTACTTGCACCCACTGGGGTGAACCACTCGGGAACTTCATGTACCAGTTCCCTTGGGGCGACCCGGAGGAGGGGCTAGCGGTGTGCGCTCCATTGCGGTTGTTTATAAAAATGGCTCCCTCGAGCTTTGAGCTGACGAGCTCCTGGACGACGCACCTGCGTGCCTGTGCGGGCACTGAGGCCTTTGACGGTTGCTTGGCGGCCCTCTCTTCCACCCCTAACTATTTTCTCTACTGAGGAGGGAAGTTATCCCGAAACCCGAGCCATGTCTCGGGCGATATTTTAAAACCCGGGACATGTATCGGGTCTAGAGATCAAACAAGTACTTACTTGCACCCACTGGGGTGAACCACTCGGGAACTTCATGTACCAGTTCCCTTGGGGCGACCCGGAGGAGGGGCTAGCGGTGTGCGCTCCATTGCGGTTGTTTATAAAAATGGCTCCCTCGAGCTTTGAGCTGACGAGCTCCTGGACGACGCACCTGCGTGCCTGTGCGGGCACTGAGGCCTTTGACGGTTGCTTGGCGGCCCTCTCTTCCACCCCTAACTATTTTCTCTACTGAGGAGGGAAGTTATCCCGAAACCCGAGCCATGTCTCGGGCGATATTTTAAAACCCGGGACATGTATCGGGTCTAGAGATCAAACAAGTACTTACTTGCACCCACTGGGGTGAACCACTCGGGAACTTCATGTACCAGTTCCCTTGGGGCGACCCGGAGGAGGGGCTAGCGGTGTGCGCTCCATTGCGGTTGTTTACAAAAGTCAGCACTACCTATCTTTTCACTGCTTGCAAAGACTAGACAGAATATCTCTATTCTTCGTTATTTGTAAGCAGAGAATACCTCCAAAGAACCAATATCGAACAACTAGTGTTCGGACAATCAATCAATCAATCAATGGGGAGATAAAGATAGGCACGACGGGTTTCAACGGGGACAAAAGTCTGCGTTACCTACCCTTCACTATTTGCAAAGACTAGACAGAATATTCCTATTCTACGTTATTTGCAAACAGAGAATATCTCAAAAAGCACTATTCTTCAAAACAATCAATGTTCGGACAATCAATCAATGGGGAGATAAAGATAGGCACGACGGGTTTCAACGGGGACAAAAGTCTGCGTTACCTACCCTTCACTATCTGCAAAGGGAGAGAGAGAGTATTTCTACTCCTCCCCGTTTGTAGACAGCGAATATCTCAAAGAGAACAATCAATGAGCAATACTAGTATTCAAACAATCAATCAATTATTTCGCACTTTTGTCGTATTTCACGACCTTACCCGGACCGCGTGGACAGTTTCTCGTCTTCCGCCTCCAGCGCCCGATCGTCCTCTACTCTCCGTATTTGCCGCGGCACTCCTGATGGTTCCCAGTCAGGACCGTAGATCACTCGAGAGAGGTCAGCTCGGAACCAGTGAAGTTCGGATGATCGGCTGCCAGACGAGGGTCTATTGGGCAGGAGCTCTCCCGATCGTTGCAGTCGTTCACTCTGTCGTCGGGACCTCTCCCACTGGATCCACGTGTCGCTGATGGGCCCCACGTTTGGGACGCCAATTGTTAAATGGTAGCGGCAGTTTCAGTCGATAACCTTTCAAGTATTTGCCCGGCGGTAATCGCCTCTCATACCACTCGATAATTTACCAATAAAAGAGGCAGGCGCCGGAGACTGGAAGGCAGGAAACAAAGTTTTATTCCGTCGGAGCAGAACACATCAGATCAGACAGCAAGGTATCGTCACGAGGTGCTCTAACTGCATCTCTGAGACCTGGTCTCTTATACACTGGTTTATTGCTTTATTATACATAGTACATTCTTGAGATTCCCTTGATGTGCGGGGAAATATCCCCTGAAGCCCCGGCTCAGATCCGATCCCACACATGGTTACAGTAGAGGTTCCCACCCTACCCGCAGTGGGAGATGGCTATCGCGCAGCAGGGAATTCCGCTAATTCCCGGGGGTGTGGGCAACCGGCCGGGTCTCAGGGGGTAGGGGCTTTGATTCTACTGTAATCCCTTTGATGTGGGGTGTTTCCCTTACAGTAGGGGCAATAAACTGCATCCGCAGGGCTAGGTGATGGCCTGGGACCAGTTCAGACAATGGGGCGCAGAGGAAGGGGGTTATCAAAGGAGAGGCATGACCATGTATGGGTTGTCGGTCGGAAGTGGTTCCGTAGCAGGGTCGCGCAGAAGGAGAGGGTTTATGGCCTGTATGAGAGAGCGGGGTGGCCGGCGCGCGGGGGATGCTCGCAGCGCCGGGGGAAAGCGCTGGCGATCGAGAGTGAGCGGGGAGAGAGAGTGGGGTGCCTAAAACGGCGGCCGTGCATTTGCTATGCGTGGCGCTGGGGAGAGGCAAGATGGCGCAGATAATGTTCAGTTTGCACGCTAAATTTCCACAGTCAGGGTCGACAGAGCCAGTTGCTAGCCTGACCAGCAACACCGTCTAGGCTTCTGAAGGTTCTGAGGATTCCGAAGCCTGGGTCCCAGCTGCTGGCTACCCGCCTCACTTCTCCGTGTGCCATCTCCTCACCGCAACTTGCTCCGCTCTGCTGCTTAACTGCTTCTCGACTCTACGCACCACAACCGTAAATCCAAAATGAAACAAACCAAAAGTCTCCAAGTCTATGTTAATGTCATGTTTGGTCTTGGAGAGAAGAAGAAGATGTTAAAGTCAGTTGAGAATCCTTGTCAGTGAAATTGCTCTCCCATCCTCGCAGCTCACCATCAAATGAGGCTCTCCTGTGCCCCTGCACTCTCAAGTGTTTGGTGTTCGAGGCCCTCCTCCACCCGCAGGCTATACCTGCGCCTCATCCCTGGTGGTCCAGTGGGTCCCTCTCCCCCGCTCTTGCTCCGTTTTTCTGCCTACCTCTCTCTTTAGCCTCTCTACTTTCACCTTCGTTTTTCTAGCCTCTCACTCTCTTCCTATCACTTTTTCTATCACCTTTACTTATTTTCATACTTTGTGCTGTTTTTGCTCATCTTCTGGGCAACTCTCGCTCATCTTCTGGGGGGGACGCTGCTGCCCCCGCGTCCCCTCTTCCCCCCCATGCGACCAGCCCAGGCCTGTTCCCCTCCCCGCCTCCCAGCTGTCCAGCTCTCCCCGACCCCTGCTTAATGGTGGCCGCTGGCGCGCCTAAGGTGCACCAAAGGCAAGCTCCTCTGCACCTGTCCGCGACCTGAACGCGACCAGCGCCAGGAACCTTGGACCTCCGAACCGCCAATGCTATAACTCAGCGGCACTCTACGCATTCAACCCAGGTCGCAACAACAACTGCACGCTAGCTTCACCAACTGATTCCCACGGACCCTTCAGCTGTCACCGCTGCCGGCACACCTGCAGCACCGCCAAGACCATGGATCCAGCACAACCCACCCGTAAAAACACAACCGCACCGAAAAGCCTGTAATGCTTCTTCCTCAATGTCCGATCCCTCCACAAAAACGCCACCGAAATCTGGGACCTCCTCAACAGCGCCTCCCCGGATGTCACCGAAACCTGGACCAACACCCCCTTGGGACTGGACATTGCCATCGCCATTCCCCAAGGATACAAGATCTCCCGGAAGGACCGCCCCTGGAATCGCCATCGTCCACAAATCCACCCTCCGGCTGAGCACACTTCCCGACGAGCCCACAGACCTGATGGAACACCTACACTTCAAGATGCAGGCCAGCCCTACCACCACACTCCGAGGAAACCTCATCTACCGACCCCACGGACCATTCACCAACCCCATCAAGGACATCATCTCCCCGCAAGCCATCGCGTCCACCAACTACACCTTGCTGGGAACCCTCAATTTCCACCTCGACAACCAACTAAACCCCAACACCACATCCCTCCTGGACAACCTCCACAACATAGGACTCTGCAAGATCGTGACTGAACCTACGCACTCAGCAGGGCACACCCTAGACCCCCTCTTCACAACAGGAAACTCCATCACTTTCAGCCACACCACTGAACTCCCGTGGACAGACAATCAATGCATCCACTTCACATTCATAACACCCACAGAAACCAGCATCTGCTCCCACGAAGAAACTGGACCAAAATCACCAACGACCAGCTTACCTCCTCACTTGGCAACTCCACCCCAACCATCGCGGAAGACAATGACCCCAACACCGTAGCCCGAACTCTGCACAGATGGATCTCCGACAGCACCAACCCCATAGACCCCTCAAGAAGAACAACAACACACACACCAAGAAAGCCAGATGGTTTACCACTAAACTTCGAGAGTCTAGACGCACATGCCGCTGCCTCAAAGGCCTGGAGGAACTCCAAATCTATAGAAGCTCGCAACAACTTCACAGCTGCCACCAACACACACTACCAACTCATCAAAAATACGAGAAAAACCGTGATCAAAGACAGACTCTCCACACAGGTGCACAACAGCAAAGAACTCTTCAGCATCATCAAGGAGTTCGCCCAACCCACCAGCGAGTCTACAGACATCCCTCCCCCACAAGACCTCGGCAACAAACTCAGCACCTTCTTCCACCACAAAATCAACACACTGAACCCTCACCAACCACCCCCAACACCCTGAAGCCAACGATCAACAGCTGGACAGCCCTCACCACCGAAGACACACTGAAGACGATGAAGTCAATCGACTCCAGGGCCCCCACAGACCCCTGCCCCCACCACATCTTCAACAGAGCCGCTGACATCATCGCACCCATGCTTCGTCACACCATCAACCGCTCTCTAGCGAACGCCTCCTTCCCCGACGACTGGAAGCATGCCGAGATCAACCCCCTCCTGAAGAAGCCTTCAGCAGATCCCTCATACCTCAAAAACTACAGGCCCATCTCCCTGCTCCCGTTCCCAGCGAAAGTAATTGAGAAAGTCATCAACAGCCAACTCGCCACCTTCGTCGAAGAGCACAACATTCTTGACTCCTCCCAATCCTGCTTCAGCAAAAACCACAGCACAGAAACCGCACTCCTCACCGCAACAGACTACATCCGCTCCCTCCTGGACAGAGGAGAGACAATAGCCCTCATCCTCCTCGACCTCTCAGCGGCCTTCGACACAGTCTCTCACCGCATCCTAACTCGCAGACTTCACGACGCAGGGATCCGGGACAAGGCCCTCGACTGGATCCACTCCTTCCACTCTAGCAGAACACAGCGGGTCAGACTCCCTCCTTTCCTCTCGGACCCTACACCAACCACCTGCGGAGTCCCCCAGGAATCCTCCCTCAGCCCCACGCTGTTCAACATCTACATGGCTCCGCTTGCCCCCATCGTCGGAAGTCAAGGACTCAACATTGTTTCATATGCAGACGACACCAAACTCATCCTCTCCCTATTCCTATGTAATCCTGTAAAGCGCTCTGATACTCTAACGGGTCATAGTTCGCGCTCTATAAAACACAAAAATAAATAAATGAATAAATCCTTGAAGCAACTGACTGGGCGGCTGCAGATACTCAATTGCCGGTGGGCAGGTCCCAGTCACGAGATTTGCTGATGGGATAATGAAGTGGGAACGTCCTTCTGGCTTTAAGAAGGGTCGAGAGACTTGGCTTGACCAGTCACTCGTGGTGAGTGTGCTGGTTGTTGGAGGACAGGGTTCCCTGGGTATAGTGAAGGGAACTATGTCCAGAGAATGGGATGTTGTTGTTGCTTTGAAAGTGGTGCATGCCTTGTCTGACATCACTACGAGGGGGGACCAATTCTTATCTGGCTCTTGAGTTAAAATGGCCATCGTGCTCAAGTCCGGTTGTCTGGAGCCTGGTGGCAAAGTACGTTTTATGGGTCCTTTTGTAGAAATAAAGGATTTGGGAGGGACTATCCCTTGATTGGATTGATGATGCGGAGTCTCCATTGAGCTCTGCTGGTTGCCTGGTTATCCGTTATTGTGACTGGGTGGGGGAGGGCTTTGTGCTTCTGTTCTTTTTCGCTTATTGTTCCTGGCTTTTCTGAGGCGTTTTGTCAAGGACGTTTTTAGGCCTTGATGAGGTGGGTCCTACGGCAGGTTAGAGTGGTCATAGATTATGAACATCTCCTTGGGGTGCAGATTAATTGCTGCTACTGCTGTTTGAATTGCATTGTTGGTCAGCTTTGTTTCCTCAGAGCTAACCAGGCCGCTCTGGGGCAGAGCTCGGTCAGGAGTGCCTGCTGGATGTCAGAAGGAAGATGGATGGCAGATTTACTGTTTTGTTTGGGGAGGGGGGTTTGGGGGCTTTGACTTATGCTAAAATATCCGAAAGAATGGTTGGGATTCTTTTAAGGAGGTCCATGGTTGTGGTACATTTGCACGAATTATGAAATGTGGCTGCGTCTTCCTGTACTCTCCTGATCAGGCCATTAGGGGCCTACAATTTTTGGTCAGTGCCGAGGACATAGACGGCCAAGGCGTTCAGTAGGTCAACCTAAATTTCTAGCTTTTCTGAGTGGAACGATAGAGCCGAGAAGTTCACTTCAATGGTGTCCAATAGAAGTGCCCATATTGGATTTGGGAAGGTTCTGCTTTTTTCAACCGATGAAGGGTTCGCCTTTGCAGGGTTAGGAGTGGGGGTTGGAGCCTTAACACCACTGGATTGAACATGGGGTCAGCCGATGTTATGTTGTTTGTCCCACCTTAGTTCCCATGCCCTGCAGGCCGATTTCAGTCCAGGTTGCTGGATTACCCTGGGGCAGTCTGATAGGAGAAAGCAGGGCACCGTATTCATGTTTTGGCCTGGTGTTGGATGAGGTGTTATGCTGGTCAGTGGCGCCACCATCAGAGTGGTCAGAGGGGCTTAATAAGAGGTCCTGCCACTTGAGTTAGTCCTCTAGTGCCCCTTCTAGCAGAGCATTGTCAAAACTATGGATGGAGGGGTAAGAGGCAATCCCTTTGGAGTGCACTTGGTGCTAGATGTAGGGTATTTTTTCCCAGGTGCTTGGCAATATTCTAACTGAGGTAGGGTGTGCATGCTGAGTTGACTGTGTTTGCTCTTGATCTGATGTTTGCACCTGCACTTCAACAAGGAGTAGGTTTGAATTGAGGGTGACTGGAAGGTGGCCCAGGTCTTATGACTCCTGTATTTGAGACTGATTCTGGTTGTGTTCAAACAAAGGCCTACTCGATGGTGCGGGGGGAGGGGGGAGAATGGGTCCAGATGGGATTGTTGCCCTGAGGGGAGGGGCCTGGTTCTGTGGGTTCCTAGAGCCACTGGACATGGAAGACTGTGGGGCAGCCACTGGTATGGTCCCCTCGTTGCTGGCAGTTGTTGATGTTGCTAGATGCATTATAGGTTTGCAGTCTTTCAGTTTTACCTTCTTCTTAACCCCCCAATTTTTATGGGTTTTGCACTGATGAGTAACTTTCCAGATCCATGATAGCAAAAGCCAAAGATGGAACAGGCAGTAAATTGTCAGGTTTTACTCAGCAGGCACACAATTTCGAAGGTAGGTCCTGCCCTAGCTGACCAGGATGGACCCTGTGGAAGTGACTCCTCTTAGTCCTGTGGTTGCGACTATGTGTGGGTCCCCTCCTATAACCTCAAGATGTCACTTGAGGGAGCTTAAATTTTGGTCGAATGGCCGTATGGTGTGCGGCGATTTGGACCCGAAGGTCTGTGGATGAACACTGTGGAGGAGGGGTGGGGTCAAACAGGTCAACTGTAGTTTCCGTGTCAGCACTTAGCGCTGCTTGTATGAGCTGCAATGGTGCGAGGATGAACAAGCAATTGCATGTCTGTCTGTGACCAGGTATGGGGAGCGGAGCGGGTACGCTGCCCTGCGTCTGTAAGGCACAACTCTCAATGGCCGCCCTTGCACCTATTAGCAACAATCCCCAGCCCTAGGGCCTTGCCTCCGCTCACCGCCCCCATTCCCCCCCATGTAAGGCCACTAGGTGTTTGCTCCATGTAGCAAGGCTGCTCACTCAGCAAACACCTGCTTCTCCAAACTAAAACTAATGAATGACTCTAGCTAGTAGAAGCCTCGGTCTCATTACGAACATGCCAGTAACAAACATTTGAGAGTTACCTTTATTGTAATTCATTGATTTTAACGTGATTCGCTGTGGCCCACAATGCGCTCTCTTCTTAAACGTTTGAACATTGTTGTCATAATTTATCAAACGCAAAATGTTATTAATGCTTGTTTACATTGCAATGATTTTTATCAATTGGCAAATTAGAACGTACACTTGAGTTGCGTTTCAGCTATATGGTATAGATGGTTGCATAATTTCTTGAGGTGTGCCTTTCTTCAACTTTCGTAGTTTAAGCTTAAAGTTCTAGAAGAAAGGGCGAGGGTAAGTATTTAGAAGTTGTCATATCTAAAAGCATAAAGAGCTTCTCCTCTGATAAAGTCATTTAAGAAAAACCTGCCAATAGCAGTTCAGGTTGCTTGGGTGAAGGGGCTACTGTGAAATGGATAATGTAGGTCATCCATATGATGGCCATGGCAAGTTTACCCTTTGAGGTGCTTCAAGGCCAGTGTTGTCTGTGTCATGGAATTCAGAATGCCACAAGTGTCACTGGCAGCAAATGAATTAATTTGTTACCTAACACACATTACAACATAGTTTATTAAACACTTAGATGTGCAAAAATAATACTAGAATAACATTTCAAAAGCCAAAGCCTCTTTCCACAAGATCTGGAAAGATGAGGCTTAAGCCAGACCAAAGACACTATTTGACTTCGTCAGGGATGATCTAACCCTGTGAATCCTGCGGTGCTTTCCTACTCAACAAAAAATGGCAAGAGTTTGCCTAAGTATATACTGTGAAAACAGACTGCGTCTGTACGAGATCTCCTCTACTGCTGAGTTTGTTGCAGCTTTTAACTCGTTTAATCAAGTTGAAAATATTTTACTCCTCTCTATGTAGACCGTTTTCAATACACTGGTTCCTAACTTAAGGCTTTTGCACTGACCAAATTGTAGTTCCCCTGGTTATAGTATGCGTAGGGTCCATCAGTCCTTGTGGGCTGTAGATTATCAGCAGCTGCCTGGAACAAAGGAAAATCTGAAAGCCTTATAATCAGTCAAGTGGGGCTCTTATTCAAATAACTAAACTCTGGTTCTTCTACCATAAGTATTTTCATCCAGACACTGGCTTGAGCAACACTATTGAAAGCTGCATCACCACTCAATAAAACATTTGTATTGGTAAAATATAACTTTGCTAAGAGGTTATTGGCAATGTGAGCACTAACACCTCTAGTATTTAATTTGTAGATGTTTAGGGTCAGGATGCTGTCTATAGCGGCCAATCTCCCCAGTATTCTCACCGGCATTCAACACGGTGAACTTTGAAGGTCTCCTGAGCATCTTGGATACTCAAGTCCTGGAGTGCTCGGATTATTTGCTGGTAGTTTTCATTACACTGAGTTTTCCCTCTTCATTGTCACACTCCTTACAGTATGAGGCTGATTCATGTTTGTGAGATGGGAAACTGTGCTAGCCTTTTAAACTTATTAGCTACTTCCAGAAATCTCTTGAACCTGCTCATAGTCTTGGCTGCTAAACTTTTCCCTCTGACCTGGTAAAAATGCCCCAGTTGCTTTGGCCTCCTCTCCATACTGACCTGCTTGCTGTATTGTTTTAGGATATATTCTCTGGAAGCGAAGGTGACTCACGTTTTGTATGTGTTTGAAATCTTAAACATTTAGAAGCTCGTGGTGGGGGTAGAAGTTCCTTTTTGTGTTTCCCCAGCAAGTTTTGTTATTTCCTCTCAGATGTCGTAAAACAACGCTGTGCAACAACTTGAATACCGCTGTGCAGCCCCGTTTCATGATGATTTAGTAAAGTGTTGTATTAAGTGGAGCCCCCGGGCGGCGGGCCAGACGATGCATACCCTTCATAAGAAAAATGTAACTTTTAATCTGGGGTAAAAATAGGAGCTAAGTCAAGTGTAGGCATTAAATGCACATACACTCAGTGTTGGTGTCTTCATATTACCCTGCTTCTTGAAAGTACCTTTCTGCAAAGTGATTTGCTGTTTTAATTCATGAGATTGCCAGAGAACACTGGTGATCTGGCAGGCAAATATTCAAAATTACCATTGGTTTGTCTTTGAGACTAAAAAATAGAGGGCCACAGGAGCAAAATGGTGCACTTCTTAGCACAATTCAAACATGAAAAGCACAACATCAGTGTAAGATGGCCTATGTATTAGAGTAATTATGAAAGGCAGAAAGAATGGCATTTGCTTGTTGCAGTGGCTCTCTGTCTTCAGATATGAATACGAGGAACTTGTTTTTGTGCTATGTGCTACTGCTCACGGTTTTAGAACTAAAGCAGTTGCCTAGATTCTGGATTCTGGCTAGCTCCTAGGTATAGACAGCGGCACACCAGCTCGCACACTGTGGTTAGAACGGTGACTGCCCTAGGAGCGTTTACGAATAGAACAGCTAAGGCATCATACCAGACTATTGAGGGTACTACCATTGAACCCACCATTGCAAAAACCCATGGACCACTGGTTTTGTATACAAAGAACATATAATGTGTATAGATTAAACACATTCATTTTTCGTTTACACTCCTCACTTTCACAACAGTTGCACATGATAGATCTTGAAGAAGGCCACAACAGTGACTAGGTCACCGTCCGAAACATGTTGATCCGTGAACAACACGATCGGGTTTAATGCCTCCCATTGTGTATCTAGGTTTGAATCCTAGCACAGGACCGCCTGAATAAATAAATGTGGCACGACCTGTGGCTAGTTTCACTTTCACTTTTTCACCTGCACTGCGATCTTCACCACAACCCACAACTCACATTGGGTATTTACAAACTACTCTCCTACAGAATATATATAAAACATCCGTGAGCTCCTTTCTCTCAGTGAGGGGGTTGTAGCCCGCACAATGGCTAGGCTTTATCGTGCGAGGAGGTTCCCCAATGATGACTCATGCCACCTCTTGTGGTTGAGGGAAACCTCCTTTAAAGGGACGCCTTTTTTGAGTTGGTGTTCTTCCATTTAACCTAATACTTCATTTTTAGACCTGAGGGCTTTGGTGAGTTGTGTTATAGGAGTAAGGGGAGTTTGCCTTCGCCGATCTTTAAACCTCCACTGGCCCAGTTTTGTGGAGTTTTTTTTTTTTTAGATTCTGGTTTACCCTGGATGTCTACACTTAATAAATATGAGTGTTATAACTATCAGAGCCAGAAATTTCAAGCATATCACCTCAAATTTGGGTGTGAGATTTATTTGTTGGGTCATACTTGATTTGGATACTATTCTAGCCTTCATCCCTTATGAGACCTCGTGACTTTACATATGCTGGGTATTACGTTATCTATAAAGAGTAGAAAATGTACAAGTACACCATTTACTTCTGGCGGTCAGGTTTAATGAGTTTGCGGATGTAAAAATTAACTAACAGCATGTTAATAATGCCTATGCCGCAGTTCATCCAGAGTTTTAGACCGGGGATATTTTAGGAGGCAACAGAAGTAAACTTGCTTTCCAGTCCTACGAGTTCCTTGTTTTGTTATTTTATCCGCATTTGTATCATCCTGGCGCAGGCAGAGTCTGGTTGTACACCAGTACAATTCTGGGATTTTGGAAGGTGGGTATTTTCGCTGCCTCTGGATAGCGAAGATTGGTTGGTCAAGAAAATTGTTTAACGATGGTTTGTGTTTATTAATGTATATGATATGCATGTGTTTGTTTGCTTTTGAGTTGACACTCAATGGTGAGATAGTGAGAATATGAGACTCAAACCACTTAGTACTTACTGCTGCATTGGCGCGCTATCTTTGCACGTTAAGTGCATGAACACAAGCTTTGAAACGTACACATTTTACTGTGAATCTTGCAGAGTCCCCTGTTAGGGTCATAAAAAGTCAAGCACCACCATTTTTATAAATGATTATTTGTACTACTGCCCTCCCTCGCCAATCAACTACGTCAGGCTAAAAAGAGACCGACATTGAAGCATGGAGGCAGCGTGGACTCTCTGTGGAGTCCACATGCTCTTGCCAAACATGATTCAGAATCTCCTCAGGAAAAACCGGAGCTGGCCTTCTCTTTCTGACCTTCAAAGAGCTTCAGAAGCAGTTCCTTTCCATTTCATGCTTTACTCACTAGTTTGATAGTATGCATATGCATGACGCACACACCATTGGGAGTTGAGGCCACCTAGTACAGAAGTGTTTTCCAGTAGCATGTACATAAAGGAAGATTGAGTTTCAAAATAATCTTTTGACTAGATTCCAACTCTGCTCTAAAAAGCTGGCATCTGTTCCTGATAGACCTCTGGCTTGCACCTGTATTTAATGCAGCCTTTGTCTGCATGATAACGCCTAAGATAATATGAGGCCACACACTGATCCACAGTCGCTCTCTCCAACAGCCACTATCTACATCATTAGCCATGTCCCGCACACTCTTGGGAAATTAATGCAATGTCTTGGGTATACCATCCATACTACGTACATGCTGTCTTCTCAATCCGTGCCCATACTCTTCACATGTTCTTCCTACTCTACTCACATTCTCAGCCTCCTGGTCTTCTCAACTTATACCCTGTATGTTCATCCTCAGCGCTTTGCGCCCTTTCCCCCTCCGCCTGCAACAGCAGCCCTACACCAGAGATCACAATCGGGGGTAAACGTGGATGGAAACTAAGAATAGAGAGGATCATAACTTTACTGTACATGAATTGGAAGAATACCTGCCAAGTCCTCCTCACTACTGAAGATCCACCATTGGCACCTCATAGTAACATCCCTGTGTACTTGGTAGAACCTCTTGCTAGTCCTTGACTAACATCCCATGTATCCAAACTCTACTGTAGGAAAGAAAATAGCTGACTTTAATGGGATGAAATAACGAGGAAAGAACCCTCGAGATACATACAAAGCCCCCCAGGCCAGGGAAGAGCTGGGTAGGAGCTTAGCATCACAAAGACAAAAATGTATAATGTCGAGCCCAGATAAAAAAACTCTAAAGAACTCTTCAGTATTAACGACAAAGGTTTGGTCTGAACACAGAATAGGGCCTAGGAACGCCTCAAGAGCTCCTCTTTATAGAAACACTCACATGTGCTCATAGACATCTTAACTGCCAATGTGATCCTTGAAGCATAACATCACTGATTCCTCAGATCCCTAACCCTGTCAACCTCCACATCAATCTAGAAGATGTGATTATATCCTTCTATTAAAAGAAGGCCCTATTGTTACTAAGAACAGACCTTGCTTTGCTGACGTATAGGAAACTGGCCACTGCCCAACTGACCTCGCACCTGGAAACCAATAACCGGATGAGTGATGTTCAGTCACATTTCTGAGCAGGACATAGGACAAAAATGATGCTGTTTATTATGAGCAAAAACAACAGTTGATGGACAGAATGTAGAACAATGTCATACATTCACCCCAGTACAGAGATCAGGGCCTAAATCCATCGTTTTTCTGCTCACCATGCCATTCCATATGAGCGGCAGAACTTCGTTCTCTCAATTTCAAGACCAAATGTGTGCGCCCATTCTGCCGACCTCCCAGCAGTGTTTGATCCTGAAGACCCTAACGTGCTTACTAAAGGCCTTGGATCAGTGGCAGGTATCGGGGTATCATAGCAATGTCTATGCTCCACCGTTGCAATGCCATCTACATGGGCTCCTGAAAATGAAAAGCTGCAAACTCCAAAAAGTGCAAGTCCGTGCTGCCGGATTCCTTGTTGGTTTGTCATGCTGCATTCCTATCATGCAGTCCTTGAGAACCTTGCACTGACTACTTATCAAGGAAAGAACATTATGTCTCCCTCGTAGGGCCTCCAAAGGCAGTACCCCAGGGATATTTCTTCAAGGTTGTCCAGTCCTATCAGCCAACCATACACTATGCATAAACCAACCCCTAAAATGCAGTTCGCGGCACTTTGATTCCTGCTCTTTTATCAGAATTTAAAAAAAAAATCTTTTATATACTCTCACTCCCCACCAAAAGTCGAAGTTAAATTCATTTGGATAAATTGTGGCTTTTGATCACCCAGACTTTTAATCCTGGTGGTTTTTCACAAACACCTGAAAATCACCTTGTGTATGTATAATTAATGATTTTTTAAAAATATTTTTTTATGGAAGGATGAAACCAGTTTTATTAATTAAAATAAGATTTCTCTACTCCGTGGGTTGAGGTTTCCTCAATGAACTAAGCAAATATTATTCTCAAAGTTAAAGAAATGTAGAAAGTCATGATGTGTGTAGGAAGCTGGCTCTGTATATACCATACCAAAGTACGGTATAGTGTGCACAGAGTCCAGTGGATCCCCAAAGGCTTACAGAGGTAAAACCAGATAATACCTTACTCTCTATTTGTGGTAGCGTGGGCGAGCAGTAAGGCTTTATCAGAGGGTAGTGTTAAGCATTCATTGTCCACACTCAGGCAAGAAATGATTTCACACACTCCAAGACTGAACTCTGACCAATTGTTATGTATAAAAATATTTCTTAGGTTATTTTATTTTTAGAACCAAGCAGAACTTGGTGCCGGTAAGTAAAATAGTACTTTTCAAGAAAAATGCAGTTGAAAACAGTTGGCTTTGTTACAGGTAGGTCAAATGTTCAGAAACAGTTGAAATTACTTTGCAGTTACTTTGTAATTACTTTGTGATTGCTTTTTAGATACCTTTTCAGATTACTTTTTCTACTCAGTCTGATATACCTAGATATCACACTAGGACACTTCCTAGATTAAAGGTAGGTAAGACAGTTTTCACAAAAACACAGTTTCTTAGGTTTCCATACAAACACCCTCAATACAGGGTTTTCAGAGAAAAACCGTCAATGCAATCCTATAAAGGAAAATGAAGTTATTGGTTTGGAGGGAAGTAAACAGTCTTTGTGGTTGAGTTTTTGGGGTGAGAACAAGGGTTCCCCCAGGGTCAAGGATGCACTCAAAAATCACCCTCAGCGGTTAGATGCAGAGTGCTGAGGCCCAATGTTATCCAATAGGGGTTAGGGGGGCTCCGGTTGGTGGCTGCTCACGGGCACGCCACTTGGATGTGGGAGTAAAGCTCCTAGCGTTTAGCTCAGGGCATAGGGTCATCTGATTTAGCACGCAAGGTGCACCCACAACGGCACAGGGGCGGACGGGTGCAGGACGCTGATTTGGCATCGGGTGCCCTGTTGTTTTCAATGAAAGTTGCAGGTTTGGGGTTTTGGCTGCAGTATTGGTCCATGAAGTCATTCGGGAGGAACCAACAGCTGGGCAGGTAAGTTGGAGGGCTCAGGGACGGAGGAGCACCTCAGGTCCTCTTCTCCAGAGCGCAGGGCGGCTGGATGCAGGGGTGTCTTTTGAGGTCTGATTTCACCTTACCGGGCCACTTGCAGTTGGGGGAGGGTCTCCGTGCAGATGCTGCAGTCGACGTCGGAAAGTCCTGAAGGGGGTCAACCCACTGTAGACTTGGTTCTGAAGCGCTGGGGGACCTCACTGGGGCCGGTGGGCCACATGTGACTCAGGCCGTGGGGTGCTGTGGTGGTTCCAGGCGTCGGGTTTCTTTGTCTTCAGCAGTCTCGGAGTCTTGCTTTGGAGATTCTTTTGCACAGAACTGCTGTTCACAGGAGATCCGGTCTTTGTTGAAGTCAGTCAGTCCTTCCAGGGGTTCTGGAGGTCGCTTGCTGCATGACGAGGTGACTTTTGGCATAGGGTCTCTAGAAACTGCAGATGGCCAATAGGGCTGAGGCCACATCAGTTCTTCTCTGCAGTCTTTGCTTCTGTATGTCTTCTTTCATCCTTCTTCGTAGGTTGCAAGAATCTGCCTTCAGGGTTGCCCCCTAAATACTGTATTTAGGGTGCATTTTAGGGGTCTTGAGGTCAGTAGCCAATGGAAATCTGACCTTAGGGTGACTACACCCTTGGTTTGCTCACCCCACATGGGGGGAGTGGCACAATCCTGAACACTAATTGGAGGGTGCCTGCCATCTGCAAGATGGCATACACTGAAGAGTGGGCTTCACCTCGCCTCCCACACCTGAGTTGTGGGGTTGGCAGAGGTGGGCACACCGTCTGGGCTTTTCTAATTTTTCCCGCGTGTCCTCCAGCCGAAAAGTGGGTGAGACAGGAAGGGGACCTGCTCCTCATAGCAGGAGAGGCTGGGGGGCATGTTTCAAAGGCGGCAAGGTCTTTGAAGCTCCCCTGCCACAGATGGCTGTTCCTGACCTGGGGAGGTGTGGCTTTCTATCCTGGGCCAGGGAGCGAAGGCTCCTTCCCCAGGGGTCCAGAAACATGTCTCATGGTGGCAGGCTGGTGTTTACCAGTCAGGGAACCCTCCAGAGACTGGTCGTTTTTCAGAGGGCTTCTCTAAGATGCCCTCTGAGTGTATGGTATAATAAATCTCACACTGGCATAAGTGTGGGTTTATTATGCTACCAAACTTCCCAGAATTCAGTAAAGCCATCATGGTGATGTGGAGTACGTAATGACAAACTCCCAGACCATATACGCTTTATGGCTTTACTGCACTTACAATGTCTAAGAACGGACTTAGAAAGTGTAGGGGCACAGTGCTCATGCAACTGTACCCTCACCAGTGGTATAGTGCACCCAGCTACAGGTGTGTCTTACGTATACCAAAGACAGTGGGTTGCAGGCATGGCACACAGGTAGGTGTGCCATGTCGACTCTTGACTTTTCTCTGCACCAAAACACGGAGCCCGCAATGGGGGGGGGGCCTTAGCTGGCCGCAGTAACCTTGGTACCCAGGGTACCCTTTACAGTGGACTTGCATGTGGCCAGAGAGGTGTCAATTAGGGTTACAAGGTACAGTTTTGGGAAACAACACAGGCCCTGGGAACCTGATTGGCAGGGACCCAGGGCACATCAAGTCAAAGTGCATCTGAAGTCTGGCAAAAAGTGGGGTGGTGGGGGGGAGAGTTTACTGCAACGGAAATCCACTTTCCTACAGTGTGTACACATGATCTTTTGTTTATAAAACAAATTGAGTAAATTGAATCATTAATCAATTGAGGTCCTATCATCGATCAGTCATGGAGAAGCCCTCGCCATATGTATGTCCCTCAAGAGATTCTAAATGAAATTCAGAAGAGTAGCACCCAATTTATCCGACTTCTGAATTAACCCTGGCGTCAACTTATTTAATTATTATTCAACAATGTTTAATCAACATTTGCACCGCCCCATCTTCATATAACTCATGCAACACATTCTGAAGCCCTACTAGCTGTGTATTACTTTGTAAGAGATACATTAATAGTTTGTATAGAGTTTTCAATGTGACCTTCCAACTTTCTGACGCCTTGAGCAAGAGCAATCTAATCTGTCCTAACCCTTGCAAAAGGTAATTAGATCAATTCGAACCTGCACATAAGTGGATAATGCAGAAGCCATGATGCCCTCCTGCTCTTTCTGCCGGGTCTGGCCATGAAAATGTCATAGGAAAGTGGTGTAAATGATGACTCTAATGTGTAATTCAATCACACCTTTGTCCCTGGGCTGTTTTGACTGCTCTTGCTATAGCAGCATCTCCTTGTAATGCAATCACCTCTGACTGGCCTACGTTGTAGCCTTTTTGCCAGTAGGTAAAAAGTATTTGTTTTAGTTTTATTGTAATACAAATTACATTAATGAGATTTTTAGATTCTGGAAGGTAAAGTGCAGATCCAATTAAGGTTGATCATGACCTGAAGGAAAAGAAAATCCCATTTCCTTCTCATTATACAGAGTGCAGTTTTGCGTCTGTTCTTGCAGGCCACTTGTTTGAAAAACATCTTCCTGCCTATATTTCTCGATCTAACCTGCATTCGGGTGTATTCATCTAGCTCAGAATAGCATACATTGACCCTTTCCAAGTTTTCAGGATCATCACAAAAACCCACGAAGGAAGATGAAACAAATCGAGATGGGACTGTGTTACACAGTCAGTGGTTATGTTGATACTTGCGACCTTGAGTTGGACCCTCTCAGACCCTGTTTAGGAGTGGAGGGGAACAGAACAGATGGGGGCTGCTGGGCCCCAGCCGTTGTGATTAAGATAGTTTGCCACTGAGATCCTGAAGTCCATCCTACTATGGCTCTACAATCTGCACTTGGCTCTGAAGGTAGCGGGAGCGAGCAGTACGAGGCTTCTCAGGGAGGTAGTGGGGGTGGGGGGAGAGGGGAGTAAGGCAATAGCTCATAACTCAACAGTCAAACAATAGACACAATGCATGTGTTGTAAGGCCCAGTGCTTATCTTATTAAAGTACTTACTGTCGCTCATAAGATCCTGTTGCAATGGTTGCGGGAGATTGATATCAGTGGTAAAGCTCTTTCCCGGTTCAGTTCCTTCCTATCTGACAGATCTTTCCAAGTCATCTCTCCGCCCTACCACTCCCAGACTCAATTGCTACGCTATGGGATCCCCATGGCTCTGCATTGGGGGGGACGCCAATACCATGTTCAATATCTACATTCTTCCTCTGGCTTTGGCTGTGAAATCTCGCAACATAACCCTGGTATCCTACGCTGACGACACGCATCTGGTGTTCTCCTTCTCCAACGACCCTATGCCGAATCCTGCCCAATTTCAAGAAGACTTGGTCGTCATCTCTGAGTAGATGCGGCCGATTGCCTTCAGTTAAACTCAAATAAATCTGAAATTCATCTCCTAGAGAGAGATACTCACCTATGGGTCAACCACTGGTAGCCTCAGCTCTAGGACAGCACTGGAATGAATTACCACTAGAACTCCGGCTTACCGATGACCACATGGTATTTAGGAAGAAACTGAAAACTTATCTGTTCCTAGGGTTTGATCAGTGACTTGGAGATCTTTCCCCATTATTTCACTCCCACCTGGGTTGCGCTCTCCTTAGCGCCGTGATATCCATCCGGATGAATGTTGCGCTGTATAAATTAATAAATAAGAAATAAGATAGGACTGCCCTGCAGCCTAAAACTGTGGTTATGAACCTGGGAGTCAGGGTAGACAGTGCTGTGTCCTTTTAAACTCAGGCAAAATCAGTAGCAGGCATCAGTTTTGGACTCTTACGAGGCCTAAAACCCATTCTGAGACTCTTTGATTCCCATACTCGTCAGATGAGCATCCAGTCCACCATTTTGTCTAGGCTGAACTGCTGCAATGCTTTGCTCCTTGGGGCTAATAAGACGGTGATCAAAAGGCTCCAGCGAGCCCAGAATGCTGCTGCATGGCTTCTTTTTGCTCATCTGTAGCATTGCTCAATCTCTGGTTTTATTCGCCGACTGCACTGGCTCCCAGTGGAGCCGAGAATTTGCTTTAGGGCCCTATGTATTTCTCATAAAATCTGCACGGGCTCCACACCCATCATCTTCGCTAACTTGTTCCGCCCCTATGTTCCCACTTGTGCCTTGCGTTCGGCAAACCTCCACTTAGCCTATGTGCTCCGGGTGAGAAGTGCAAGAGCCGGTGAGCTTCATTTATGTGAAAGCCCCCACCCTATGGAATTGTCTGCCTCTTCTATCAGGTGTATCCATGACCACTGGGCCTTCAGAAGGGCTGTGAAGACCTGGCTATTCTCTGTCTAAATTAGCTTTCCCTTTTCCGAATCTAGCGCTGAGACGCTCCGTTGCTGGGGAAGCCATGCTCTCTACAAATATTCTAACAGAACATAATATAAAATTATCCTAAAACATAAAACAACACTCTTCATTGTGGCTCAGTTGCAAGGTCACTAATCCAACTACGATGCCTAGTTAATCAACCCACTAACTATAGTGCCTTGCCTCCATTCTAAGAGTGATTATCTCATTTATAGAGATTCAACTTTAATGTAATTGAAGGCACAGGTGCAGTTCACAAGGCCTCTACTCCTTTGGAGTACCTTTGAGCTCAGTTCAGTAGTTTGTAGTCAAATTAAAAGGATGGCTTAGGTAACACTCACTGTTCCAGCTGCAGAACAGACTTTTGTTACCTGCTCATGCTGTCCCAGTTAGGCTGGTGCTCCTCTGGCTGGTGTTCTCAGCAGTATTTCAGGTGACCTGGGTCTGCAGTGGCAGTTTCACTTGGGACTGGAGGCGTGGTGGGAAAACAGCAATGCAGGCACTTGTCTTGCTAAATGCAAACTCCAGGCTGAGATCGAAGGGTGCTTCTTGTGGTTCGTTACAGCATCTGACCTATGTTCACACCAAAGGTGCTTCTTTGGACAGTTGGAGCTTCCAGGCCGAGGTCTGCTTTGGCGGATATGGCTGCTTTTTGTCTGTATTTGCCGACCTGTGTCTGCAGCAGCACCAAGTGTTGAGACATTGCAGGGATGCTGTATAGCATAGAAAAATGTCTTGGCTTGACTCTGAACGTAGTCCAGTGGGAAGGGGGATGTGATCGGAGACCCTTCACAATATAGGCTTGCTGTGCCTTTGCTCCCAAGGACTATCTGCAACTTCTGAGTGTTCTTCAAACTCTTTCCCTCTGAGAAGGTAAGCTTTTAAGTACTAGTCAGACCTTGAGCTTCTCCAGCAAGTTGCATAAACTTTAGATGATGCACCCTCAACTCTGGGAGACTGGCTGTCACACAGACAACAGATCTGGTCACACAGCAGCTCTTAGAATACTTAGCGGAGCGCTCCCTTCCTTGGTAAAGAAGAACTTGGAACTGGGACATAGTGGGGTAGCTTTGATACAACTTATATGGAGATCTTCTTGTGAGGATTGTGGATACATTGTATGAAAGGGAACCAACTCAATCCAGGACTGAAACTTCAGATTCATTTTCTGGCTACTCCCCAGCCAAATCCTTTGTGCAAGATGATGGCTCTCACAGAAGGTTGCAATGGTGATCTGGCCATATAAGAGTATCCAAAACAAGGGCCCATTGATGTGTGAGATCTAGCGGCCATCAGTATTCCTGAAGTGCTAATCAGCAACATATAAAAGGGCAGGCCCACCTCAAAACATATTCGATGGGGTATTCTCCAACGACACTCGGTTGGCCACTGAAATGCCTTTTCCTCTCTCATGGTCCGACCACTATGCGATTCCCCTGGTTTTAACGACCTCCTCGTCCAGCAATAGGGGAAATAAGTCTAGTAAGTTTGAAACGGAGACGTAATTTAAAAAATCTAACTAACAACGTACTCGCTCCTAAACTTACAGGGCTATTGATTACCCCTGGGGAGGACGTAACTTCGGCAGTGGAGAGGCTGGAGAACGGCTTTACAACAGCCCTTGATGAACTTGCACCGGCCACTCTGTGCTATTCTGCCAGAAGAACCCCCTCGGCCCCCTGGTTCTCTGAACCATTAAGACTGCTTAGGCAGGGATTACGGAGACAGGAACGTCTCTGGCGGTCTAGTTGGGACTTGCGTGAGAGGGATAGACACAAAAATCTTTTGAAGACATATAAGAAGGAGGTAATAAAAACTAAACAAGAATATTTCACCTCTCTTACCTCCTCTCTTTCTTCACCCAAAGACCTCTTTAAAATCGTTGACACGCTCATCTCATTAAAGATGCCAGACCCGGTGGTTAGCTCACAACAGCTATGTAATGATATTGCACAATTTTTCAACACCAAGATTGTGGATATTCACTCAGCGTTAGAGCTACAAAAGGCGACTCTATCCACCTCCACAGGTTCTCCCATTACCGTGTTACCTCTACCTGAGGAGGTGTCCCTTGGATGTCTGTCCAGTTTTCCATCCCTTTCCCTACTGGATCTTGAAGTCCTTCTGGCCAAGGTTAGGTCGGGGTCCCCTTTAGACCCCTGTCCTCTGAAACTTCTTAAACAGTGCAAGGATTGTCTTCTCCCGCCCTTATTGGGTGTGATGAATGGGGCAATGAAGGAAGGGACCTTCCCCCCTCAGTGGAAGAAAGCGGTGGTCAAACCTCTTTTAAAAAATCCACACTTGATCCTGGTGTGCTTAAAAACTTGCGCCCCATCTCGCTGCTCCCAGCTCCCGCCAAGATGCTGGAAATTCATCTAAATAAGCATCTTGTCGACTTTCTGGAAACCCATGATCGGTTAGACCATTCGCAGCACGGATTCAGGAGAGAACACAGCACCGAATCTGCCCTTACCATCGTGCTTGATACCATTCGCACCAGGGTTGACAAGGGACTGACCACTCTCCTTATCCTGTTGGATCTCTCGGCTGCGTTCGATACCCTGTCTCCCGCAGTTCTAACATCAAGGCTGAGAGAGATAGGGGTGGAAGGAACGGCACTTAGTTTGCTGGCATCCTTCCTGAATCAGAGGGAACAGAGAGTAAAGCTGGGGGAGTTTTTGTCTCCATCCCTTCCTGTGCATTGTGGGGTCCCTCAGGGGTCGGCATTAAGTCCGACCCTTTTCAACATCTATGTTACCCCACTTGCCAGGCTTATTAGATCCTTTGGGATGGAGGTAATCTCCTATGCCAATGATACACAGATTCTGCTGTCTTTTACCCAACCTGCTATCTTGGCTGCCTCTAATTTTAAAAACTGTATGAAGGCAGTCGCTCAATGGATGGTGTGTAACTCATTGAAGCTTAATGGAGAAAAGACAGAGATTCTGGTGTTTGGGGGAAAGGAGGATTTTTGGTCGGCTGATTGGTGGCCTTCCACTATGGGGGTGTGCCCCTCACCGACGACTCTGGCCAAAAACTTAGGTGTCTTGATCGACCCCCTCCTGAGGATGGATCAACAGGTAAAGAGGACCATCTCCACCTGCTGGGGCCTCATAAACATCCTACGGAAGATTAGGCACTATTTGTCTTTCCAGGCCAGGAAACAAATAGTCCTGGCACTGATAGGTTCCATACTCGACTACTGTAATGCTCTTTATTTAGGCATTAACAAGGGCCTGGTAACCCGTCTCCAAATGGTGCAGAATGCTGCCGCTAGACTGGTTCTGGATCTGCCCAAACGGGCCTCTGCTCACACGGCAAGAAGGACCCTACACTGGCTTCCAATTGAGGCCAGGATATCCTTTAAGTCCTTGACTCTGATTTACAGAGCTCTGGCCACTAATCGGTCCGGAGGCTTGAATGATTTGTTGGTCCCTTATACACCTTCTAGAACCCTCCGGTCGTCCAACAAGTTCTTGCTTCTAGTTCCCAGGATACGTAAAGCTAAGTGGGGAGGCAGAGCCTTTTCAACTCTCGCTCCTAAGCTGTGGAACACTCTGCCCTTGGAGATTAAATCTCTTCCTTCTGCGCAGGCTTTTAGGAAGGCCCTTAAGACATGGTTATTCGCCAATGCCTACGCTTAGACATGATCTGCCTTACTTTTGAACTGTTTTGGTTAGGCGCCTTGATGCCTTCGGGCTAAGTCGCGCGTTTACAAGTCTCCTTTCATTCATTCATTCATTCACCTTCAACAACAGAAACTGCTGTCACTCCTCTCACCATCTACCAAATGGCAGTTGTAAAAAAAGTGGGTTTCTTTTGCAGTAACCCCCTACTCTTTGCCAGATTTCTGAGGCACTTTGACTGAGTGTGCCCTGGGTCCCTGCTAATCAGGTACCCAGGTCTTGTGTTCTGTCCTTAACCTGCACCATTGTTTCCACAATTGGCAAAACTCAGGCCTATCTGTAAATCCCTTGTAACGGGTACCTATGGTACAAATGGCATGGTATCCAGTGAATAGTCTCTGAGCACTGCAGCATGTATTATGCCACCTTCCGAGACCTCTCACCACAGACATGCATCACTGCCATTGCAGCCTACGTGTTTTGGGGCAGCTAAAACTGATGAGTCGACATGGCACACATGCCTGTGTGCCATGCCTGCCCAGCTCTGCATGAGGCCTAGGTAAGTCACCCTTAAGGCAGGGTATACCACCCCTCATGTGAGGACCTATCTGCATGAGCAGACAGTCCCCTATAATATCTATGGCCATTCTTGAATATTATAAGTGCCCAGTAAAGCCATACTGAGTATATGGGCTGGAAACTGGTAATTACGACTTTCCCAGCACCATATTGGCTTTACTGAATCCTGGGATGTTTGGTAGCTAACAACTCAGAATAATAGGCCTGCACTGATTCATTGATCAGAATTATTATTCCATGCACTCAGGGGTCCCTTCTAGAGGGGACCCCTGAACCAAACCAGCATCTGGTGGGTTCCTGACTGGCGACCACCTGCCTGCCACCACAAGACACGTTTCTGGACCCGTTGGGTGGGATCATTCGCTTCTTGGGCCCAGAAACGAAGCCTTACCTGGGCAGAGCTGTTCACACCTCCCCCAGGTCAGGAAGAGCCATCTGTGGGCCTTGTCGCCTTTACAAAGCGAGCCCAAGCCTCTCCTGCTATCAGAAACGGTCCCCCTTCCTGTGTCACCCCCTTTGCAGTGGGGAGACAGGTGAGAAACACTAGAACAGCCCAGTCTGCCAATCCCACCCCTCAGGTGGGGGAGGCGAGGTGAAGCCAACTCCTCAGTGCGCGCCATCTTGCAGATGGCAGGCACCATCCAATCAGGGTTAGGGATTGTGCCCACTCCCCCACGTGGGGTGAGCACACCAAGGTTGTTGTCACCCTAAGGCCAGTAGCCCATTGACTACTGACCTCGAGACCCCTAAAACACTCCCTAAATACAGTATTAAGGGGGCAACCCTGAACCCAGAAAGCAGATTCAACGTGACAAGAAGAAGACGGACCGAAGAGCCGTGCTGCAGAAGAGGAGGACAATGACAATTGATTTGAAATCCCTGAAAGCTAAACCCGGTGTGTTCTGCAGCCAGCAGCCAGCAGCCTCCACGAACCCCGGGAACCTGCCCTGCCTTCCTAAAGAACTCTGATCTCCCGTGGACACTGTATTTATCCAGCACCAACCCAAGCCAGGACTCCAGATCCAGCCAGATCCGCAAATCCTCACCACTGTGCACTGAGTTTGAGTGGCCCAACACCCCAGCGATGTCCCCCCGGTGATCCTGACCTGTGTTCCAGCATTGGACAACCTCCACCGACCTTCTCCTCGACGCCTGCAGCCTCATCCTGAAGGGCCCCCCGATCTCGACCGGAACCGGTGAGAAGTACCTGACACGAAAGGACACCCCTGCATCCGCAGCTCCTGAGAAATGAGGTGCCCGACCAACAGTGTCCTGGTGTCAACTTCACCCTCCAGTCATTCGTACTCTTCGTCCAGTCTTCTGGCTCCATCCTGCAGTCCTTTTCTGCGACCAACATCCTCCATAAGAAAGCCTGGGCTCCGGACACCTCCTGAGCACCCTGCACCCAACCGCCCCTGCGTCACTGGTGGTGTGGATTTGGTGCTAACCTGGGACCCCCTTTGCCCTGACCTTAACCCTAGCAGCTTGGCTCCCAAGACGAGTGGCCTGCCCATGAACAGCCCCCAACCGAGGTGCCCCATTAACTAACATTGGCACCATGAACTCTGCACCCGGCCGCCCTAGTGCAGCTGGTGGTGCCCCTTGAGTGCCAACCTAAACCTTGGCTCTACCCCCCAAAACTCTATATCATAACCGTCTACTTTCCTGTAAACTGAGCACTTCGTTTTTCTCCATAGGATTGTATGGTGGGTTTTCTCTGTGTTGAACTGACTAGTACTGCAACAAAAGTAACTTAGTGCCTTTAAAAGAGTTAACCTGTTTACTGATGCCTTGTGTTACTTAAACTGTGCTATGGGTTTGTTTCATGCCACACTAGCAAAGTCATCTGAAAGTGATTTCAAGTGTTTTTGAAAAGCTTACAAAACGTTTTCTCAACTGCAAAAGTGATCTGAATGTTACTACAGAACCAGTGCTCACTGTGTTTTGAAAAGTAACATTGTTTGAAAATTATAATTTACCTACTACTAAGTCAATCTTGGTTCTAGAAATAAAACAACAAAATAACTTTTGACACAAACAATTGGTCTGGATTCAGTCTTTGAGTGTGTGCCATTATTTTTTGCCTGAGTGTGTACAACAAATGCATAACACTACTCTCTGATAAGCCTGACTGCTCAGCCACACTACCACAAAAGAGAGTAAGGTATTATCTACTTTAGCCTCTGCTGTACCTCTGGGGATCCACTGGACTCTGTGCACACTTTACCTTACTTTGGTATAGTATATACAGAGTTAGCTTCCTACAGCAGGGCTTAGGAAGAACAGGGTAGGTACTGGAGGCCTATGGGTGAGCCTTGACTCCATCCTCCCTCACTTCAGTAGCTGCGCCTTCTCTGTCCAGCCACAGGAATACAGGCAGTACACTTCCTCTTTCTGAGCTACCCATACACTATCTTATGCCATGTGTGTGTGTGTGTATATGTATGTGTGTGTGTATATATGCATGTGTGTGTATATATATATATATATATATATATATATATATTTGTTCAGTCACCTATAACTATGCTTCATCGCCATCTGAACTGGTGATTGATGGAGTGAATAGAATAGTGTCTGTGACTGTGCTGCAGAATAAGTTTTGTCTCCTTAGTACTGAACTAAGATGTTACTTGTGGGCCCTTTATGCTGCATGGGTTCACAGTCGTGTTCCCACTACCTGAAATTATAATTACCTGGTAGAGTAAGAAGGTAGTAAGTTGGAAGCTTCTGGTCTTATTGTTCCTCCGGGGCAGAGAGCACATCTGAAACAATTACTGGAAAGAAAACTCCCCCAAGATAGGATGAGCATTTCAACTTTGAGATACTGCAGACTCTGATTATCAGTGGCATGACCCCCTGCATGAAAAAAAGCATAGTATAAATTCAGCCCC
Organism: Triturus cristatus; assembly: GCF_964204655.1. NCBI lineage: Eukaryota > Metazoa > Chordata > Amphibia > Caudata > Salamandridae > Triturus > Triturus cristatus. Next base: position 982,280,427 of record NC_140588.1, on the reverse strand, counting down.
CTCCTCCCCCATCTCCCCCCAACAGTACTTGGTTCATAGTTTTGACTCCAAACCCAAGGCCACTGCACCAACCCGACAGAGAAGATGACAAAAGCCATGAATGGAATCTGTGCATGGTTTCCATTCTCCCACCAGATTTAGCCCAAGTCCAGTGAAGGTTGTAGAATTATTTTGCTACTTGACCCGTGAAGATGACCTAGATGTTCCTGCTTCAGGGAGGAGCTTTACTGTGCGTGTCAGACGTAGTGACCTGATGATGACATGAAAGTACTAGGCCCGCTAACTGAAAGGGCAAGCATGGGGCAGCTTGACTGATAGACTGCGATAAATTAAGCCCAGCTCAGCAGCCTAACAGAAGATTTATGGCTGGATTGAGGAACTGCTTCATCCCTTTTGTCAAAGAGGGTGGTCTTCTGACCTTTTAGAAATTACCTCAAACCCATCGTCCAGGTAAAGAGAATGGTGCCACAGATAAGGGGAACGGTCTCTTCTTTATCATTATTTTCTCCCTCTTAAAGTAACCACTGCTCCAGATAATGGATGTATAAGATATGATGCTCACAAGTTCCTAATAAGGATATTGTTCCACACTGGAGGATGAAGCCAATCAGAATAAAACGCCTCCAGTACTATTGTAGAAGCACAAATAAATAATTGGCTAAGTGGTGATGACTTGGTGCCTAAAGAAGGAAGTAACTAAGGTTAAAGACAATCCTCCCATGGTAACACCAGTCCAGTTGGAGGTATTTTATTTTAAGTTGGATAAAGTTACAAATGTGCTGATTCTTCAATCTAAGATGTTGACTGTTCGTGAAGTTTGGGCTTACTGTTTTGTGGGTTGGTGATGTTTCCTTCCACCTCATTACTAGGCGGATGCTGCCAAGAAGTATAGGTTTTGCCCTTCAGCAGTAACTGCTCCTGATAGTTTATGAATTGGTTGACTATCCCTCTTCTCACAATGAAACTCTAGCATCTTCCCCACAAAGTCTGGAGATTGTTGAAATACTTCACAAAAAAAGGATTAGGAGGAGGGTCCTAGGGAATCGTTTAGAGACCTGCACAGGATTACATCCCCGATTCTTAACTCAAATACATCATACAAAATCATTGGGTCTTTCGTGAAAAAAGTGAATAGTCAGAGACACTAACAAGATCACACAGACCTAACTGTGGTATAATCCCTTTCAGGACATAATCCCTCACCCACCAAAGGTGGCATGCTTCATCATCTGGGATTCTCCTCTTGGTGGAAAAACCTAGTTCCACCAAAGGCTACAACCCCCTCTCTGAGAGGGAGGAGCTCAGGGATGTTTTGGTATCTATTCTACAAGAATAGGTTTGGGAGAGGGCGCAACACAATAAAAAATTATTAACGAATAGGGAGTGATGTTAAAACTAACTAGTGAGAACAAATGTGTGCTTTATTTGTGTGTTCTCACTGTCGGGATTAAACAAGCATTGGCATAGCCAATAGGTCTCGCTTTTGGGACCTTCTAAGTATTTAGTTATGCAGCACAATATCCTTGGTGCAACCACATCAACTGTTGTGTGGCTAAACACTTATAAGGTCCCAAAGGCAAGACCTATTGGCTATGCCAATGCTTGGTGTGGTTGTGTGTGTGTGTGGTTGTGTGTGTGGTGTGTGGTTGTGTGTGTGGTGTGTGGTGTGTGTGTGTGGTGTGTGTGTTTGGTTGTGTGTGTTTGGTTGTGTGTGTTTGGTTGTGTGTGTGTGTGTGTGTGTCGTGCTGTGGTTGTGTGTATGTGGTTGTGTGTATGTGGTTGTGTGTATGTGGTTGTGTGTATGTGGTTGTGTGTGTGGGGTTGTGTGTGTGTGTGGGGGGTGTCTGTGGTTGTGTAGTTGTGTGGGTGTGTGTGGTTGTGTGTGTGGTTGGGTGTGGTTGTGCGTGTGGTTGGGTGTGGTTGTGGTTGTGGTTGTGTGTGTGGTTGTGTGTGTGGTTGTGTGTGGTTGTGGTTGTGTGTGTGGTTATGGGTGTGGTTGTATGTGTGGTTGTGGGTGTGGTTGTGTGTGTGGTTGTGTGTGTGGTTGTGTATATGGTTGTGGTTGTGTGTGTGGTTGTGGATGTGGTTGTGTGTGTGTGGTTGTGTGGTGTGTAGTTGTGGTTGTGTGTGGTTGTGGGTGTGGTTGTGGTGTTGTGTGTGTGTGGTTGGGTGTGTGGTTGTGTGTGTGTAGGGGTGTTGTGTGTGGTTGTGTGTAGGGGTGTTGTGTGTGGTTGTGTGGTTGTGGGTGTGGTTGTGTGTGTGACAGTAATACTAAAAGCATCTCAAAATAAAGGAACACAAACATCGAGTTTGTGGAAAGAGAAAGCACGTTGTAAGTCAAACGGGCGCAGCAAAGCATTAACACAACAACAAAACAAACAAGATCACTTAGCGAAGACAGAGTGCCGATAATGGGTACACACAGCCCATCATCTTAAGAGTTCGATTGCAGCCAATGTGCACTCAAACCTGCCCCATCCTTGTGAGTTGCACCCCATATTTCATGAATTGTAACTGCTGCACCCACGATAGTGCGTTGAGATCTAAAGCGCTACATAGGTCTACTTGATTAACCAGTCGCCAACATGCTGTGCTTTTAAAGAGAATGTGCCAAAAGTTTCCAGCTTCCTCATCATCTCCTCATGAAAGCGCCAACGAAAGGACTCCCTGAATGGTGCAACGGACATGAAGCAGCCGCTGCGATCAGAAATAAACACTGTGAATGTTGTCCAGTTTCACAGTAACATTTCCTTAATGTTCTTTAAGTCACAAAACAGTACTACTAAAAGCATCTCAAAATAACGGAACACAAACATCGAGTTTGTGGAACAGGAAAGCACATTGTAAGTCAAAGGGCGCAGCAAAGCATTAACACAGCAACATGTTCTTTGATATTTGATGTTCTTTGAACGAGAACATCAAAGGGGCGCCGCGAAAGTGATCGCGGGTGAAAGTGAAAGTGATCGCGGGTGCTTAATGAGCATGACGAGGTTTGCCAGCCTCTGCTCCTAAGCGCGCCCGCGCACATGCACTGTAGCTCTAGGCTGGCCATAGTAGCATTTTTTGAATCCTCACAAAAAGTCTCGCCAGACCAGCGCATGCGCTGGGTCAGGCGAGACCTAAAAATGGTGCACCTGCAATATGGATTTAAACCGCATGTATCCGACGATGTGTGCAGCCTCATCCAGGTCCGGGGTATCGATGGAGAGAGCGGTGCCCCCCTTCCCTGAGCTGTCGCCAGGTAGAGGTGAGGTATTCTACCCAGACATATCGGGTACAGTCACCATTCTTTGAACTGAAACGGATGTACAAGTGGTTCCGTATTTCAATATCACTATATATATTTTTGTGTTCACCATTCACGTGTTCATTTGCAGCAGCATCTCCTTAGGTCCTGACGAAAAAACTGACACCTGACGGGTCATCACGGCTGAAACATGTTGACCTTCTATTTCGTCTGACACATGCGGTTTAAATCCATACTGCAGGTGCACCGTTTTTAATCCTGACAGTGAGAACACACAAATAACGCACACGTTTGTTCTCACTAGTTAGTTTTAACATCACTCTACACGTTAATAATTTTTTGTTGCGCTGCACCCTCCTCTAAACCCATTCTCTCTCATCTGGTGGATTTAGAATATCCTTGTAGAGTAGATACTAAAACATCCCTGAGCTCCTCCCACTCAGAGAGGGGGTTGTAGCCCTTGGTCGAACTAGGTTTTTCCGCCAAGTGGAGAATCCCAGATGATGAAGCATGCCACCTTTGGTGGGTGCGGGAATACGTCCTGAAAGGGATTATCCCACAGTTAGGTCTGTGTGATCTTGTTAGTGTCTCTGACCATTCACTTTTTTCATGAACGACCCAAGGATTTTGTATGATGTATTTGATTGTTGAAATACACCAGAGAATAAGCAGCAGAGGAGCCCAAAAAACAAGAAAAGATCAGGTACAGAAATCAAAGGCAAATGTGTGGTGGACTTACTGGTAATAAACAGAACTGTGATACCGTGGTCCTGCCACCAACCCTTAATACAGTGTAGCAGAACAGGAAACAGTTGATTGGTGTAATGAGTGCAAGACCGGGGTTGGACTGGGCTGCCTTCTTAGATAATATGTCTAGGTGCTATCTCACCTTGAAAACTGAGGTTTATATTTAAGTGGATAAAGTCTTTGTGAAACTGAGAGGCATGCCATAAACAGATTAAGCAGGTCTGATTCTGCCTTAACAAAAACTAACATATTTCTGACCGAAAATCTCTGTCAGAATAAGGGAAAAGTCACTGCATGATGTAAAAAACGTTAAGTGAAAATGGGAATAATGAAATTCTACTAAAATTTAGTAAAAAAAAAAAACTTCTGTCGGGAGCCGGAAAATAAAACGAGCTCTGAGAGGTTATTGTGAGTACAATGCATCAAGGGTAGTGGAAGCTCCTGGAGCATTAAAGACAGGACTCATTTTAACAGCTTTTAGTGTAAGCTTATCAGTGTGCTTTTTTCCCTACATGTTGACCATGTTCAGGGGTGTGGAGTTTAATAAAATATCTACTCGTCTATGGGACAGGTTGCTCCATAAATATACTTGTCCTGTAACAAAATCCACTTGTCCCTTTGGTGCCATATAGTGCGGCGAAAAATCGTGGCAGAAATCTCATTATATAAGAGCCCTGATATAGCCTCCCTGATTATGCCAGGTCTCATACCATAGTAGTGTTTGAATACTTGCAATCCCCGTATGTTGCAATGTTTCTGCAGCTCTACATACTGGGGCTGAAGGTAGTGGTAAGCAATAGTTCCAGGGTTAGAATGCCCTTTTTAGTCTGTGCAAACCTACTAACATGCATGTTTTAAGGGTTTTCAACAACTCTTCTCTAATCTTTTCCCATACTGAGAAATGTTGGAAATTTACTCATGACAATGACAGATGTAAACCTTCTTCCAGAGTTGGGAAAAAGTGGTTGGAGGGATAGTGAACTTGCAAACACTGAGATTTTCGCCTGAGCAAATCTACACATTCACATTTGCTCATGCTAGAATGCAGTTCACAAATATTCTCTAAGAGTACTCTTTCTTGTCCTACTTCTGTAAATTCTTGGGAATTCACGAAAGCCATATAGCTGCACTTAATGCAAGGACATGTACCCGGGGTGCTCTTTTGAGACTTTCTTTAATAATTGGGCCCCTAATTTGGTTTAGCGTTGACGATGACCTTTTGCGTCCATTAAAATTCTGTCTCGTTCTCTGTATCGACTGACTTCACTATGAGTGACAGCATTCTGCTCTTTCACAAGGAGCATATCGGCACACAAAGTAGTTTTCTTCAGTTGGCCGTAACTACTGTGGCAATGTGTGCTTTTTGAGACCCAAATGTTTTTTCTTTTGCCAATGTTTGTTATAATGGTGAGACCCCGGCAGCTCCCACACCAATAAGGTTTTACAAAAACCATGCCAAAACGAGTCACACATTGACAAAACCAAAACCTGACCACCAATTTCAGACCTATTGGCTTTGCCAATGCTTGTTTATTTTTGTTTCCCATAATCTTATTGAAAGTGGTTACACTGATTTTCCATTATGAATATTTGGGGGAAATACTAGCATGTATCAACACATGTTACTAAATGATGCTGCAAAGAAATGGTACCTGAAATTCACAGTAGTTTAGCGAAAAGTATTTTTTTTTCTGCTTTCATTTTTTTATGAACATTTTATTTTGAAAGCAAAGAATCATCAATCATGCTTTCAAGCTTCTGCAAATATTTGCCTCAAATCGGAGAGCATTCTGGGAGCATCATGCATAGCCTCAAATTGCTAAACTTTGAAAACGTGAGTACACATTTTTATTCTGGAACCACTGTCAGTAGTGCAGTCAGAGCTTACAACACTTACTTTGAGCGCTCACCCTAATAATAAAGGCTTTCAATTAATGAACCATAAATACAAGTTTGAACAGTATTAAGATATGGACAAAAATATTATCTTAACTGCAGACCGTGCCCTTCCCCGATACATAATGTGGTACGGCAAACTGGCAGCCAAAGGGTTTGTGCTGCAGGGGGTTGGACCTACTTGTCCCAAGGACAAAATACATATGAAAACTTGCTGCCCTTGACCCCAAACAATCTGTCCCGGGCGTCCGGCTATAGGAATTCCACATCCCTGCATGTTTTGAACCCTTTTGAACCTCAGATGCTGCACTACAGGCTCGAAATTGGTTTTCTGAAGTCTTTTTTTTGATAAACAATTTTATTGATTTTCATGACACATAAACAGCAACACTGACCGTTTCTTCTTTCAGAACATGAAATACTGGCGTAGGCCATCATATTTGACTTTTTTAATAAACTTGTGACATATTGTGATCAAAGCCAGCCCATCTCGTTACACCAGCTCTAACATCCTATATTAGTAATCCCAACCATTTACCCCACACGCAGCCATGCTTGGCGGGGCAGCATCTTGCCTCATAGACAGGCTTTTCTTGTGCAGCGCACCAGTCCACCACTATGCACCATGTGACTATGCTTGGCGGTAGGGCTTTTCCATGCAGCCGCAGTGTCACGTTTGCCTACCATAATAGCCGTCCCCAGGAAGATCTTATCCGTCTGGTACCCATCCATGCCGTCCATGACTTCCGGGAGTAGGGTTAGGGGGTTAAGCGGGACCTCCCAGCCCAAAAGGTTGCTGAGCTCGGACACTAGTTTTGCCCAGTATGGGGTGAGGTGAGTGCAAGCCCAGACCATGTGAAAAAAGTCTGTGGGTTCCGTCTTGGGGTGAGATATGCGTACAATTGTACCAGTCGGAGCCTGGCAGAAATAGTAATCACTCTGGGAGTCATTAGGGCGTCTCTCCAGTCCTCGTCCTTCCATGGACTCAGCCATGTTTCCCACCAACGTCTAAGGGGGTCAAGAGAGCATGGGGAGTTGTTAACCAGTGAACGGTAAATCTTAGATACCCCTCCTTTCCCAAGATTGCCCATCAGGATTTGGGACTCTAGGAAACTAAATCTGGACATGTGGTACCTGCGGGTGCGTATGGGGTGAGAGGGTATCGGAGTTGTAAGTATTTGTAGAATTGTGAGGAGTGCAGTGAGTATACGGTCTGTAGGTCTTGGAAGGAGTGTAGATGATTACCCCTCCACACGTCCCCCAGTTGAGTTATACCAATTAGGTCCCATTTCCGAAATCTCTCTTTTGCCCTCACCTCACGAAGCCAGGTGCCGTGCCGCAGGGGGGTCTGCAGTGTTAGCTTAGTCTCCCAGTGTATGTGACGCAGAACAGAGCGTCAGGCGAGCAAGACCGCTCGAGTCACCACGGGGAGTGTGCGGGGGATCGGGGCTCCATAGAGCATCGCCTGGATCCGGGAGAGTCCTTGGCTCTTGAGTTCCACCCAGTAAGCCAGGTCGGACCAGTCACCATTAAACCAGTCATGCACCACTAGGAGGCGAGTAGCCAAGTAGTATAAGGAGAGATTGGTCATGCCCATGCTTCCGTTGTATGGGGCTTTTTGGCAGTGGATGAACGCCATACATGATCTCGAGCTACCCCAGAGGAATGCCTTGGTCAAGCTGTCTAGATCATGGAACCATCCACGAAGGAGGTAGACTGGGGTATTATGGATTATATTCAGGAACCGGGGGAGAAACATTTTAAATAAGGCGATTCTCCCCATGGGGTTGAGTGGAAGAGTTTGCCACTTGCTGAGGTCCTTATTGGTTTTCTTGACTAATGGGCTAATGTTAAGTGTCCATGCGAGATCCGAAAGTAACGTGACCCAAATACCCAGATATTTAAAGGACAGGCGTCTTATAGGAATGGTTGACTGCCAGTCTATGCATTCCCTTGATGTGTGAAGAGGCACCCATGTTGATTTTGTGGGATTCAGGCGTAGGCCTGAGGCCATTTTGAAGGATCGGAGAATTTGGAGGCACCTGGGGCCTGAGCGTGCTGGGTCTGCGAGGAAGAGCAGAACATCATCCGCATATAGTGCGATACGATCTTCGTGTGCACCCCGCCAGTGCCATCCCTGGATCTGTGTGTCTGCTCAGATGAGACAGGCTAGCAGTTCTATCTTCAGGGTCTTGGTGCCAACAGTAGATAAATACTAACTAGTAGAGGATACTTAACGCGTTAAGGAGCTGATGCGACAAGATGCACAGGAAAGGATAGAAAACCAAACGTATGGAAGGTCTTCCTGTATTTACCTTGGCATTACTGGCAAAGAAGGCTTTATGCAGACATGTCAGGTGGCTTCAATGAGTGTCACGGTTCGTCGAGTAAAAGAATCTCTACATGATGTTGAGATTCTTCTATCGGACCGATGCGTTTAAAGATTCTGATTGTCTTTCCCGACTGCCATTATTGATGGATCCCTGAGTAACTCAATGTGGAGCAGACATCCTTGTCCATGAGTTATTGTGTGCACAAGGATAGACGGATTCAAGCTATCTCTTTAAATCAACAAATCGTGACGCTCATTTACGCATCTGACATCAGCTCCTAGACTCGTTAAGTCTCTTCTACCAGATAGTATTTATTTACTGTTGCCACCAAGACCCTCTGATCACCTTACTCTTTTAGCGCCATGAAGAAAGTGCGACCCAAATATTGGGGTCCTCACCGAAATTCGCGTTGGCGCAAGCTTTGGAGACCATCACAATAGGACGTCTGTACACAGTCATTGTTTTGAAATATATCAACAAGTCATTGGCGAGGGCAAAAACTCAAGACATCGAGACACACTATATCATAACTATCCCAACTGAAGCATTTATTATAATCTCAGACCGTCCCGAAAACTGTATAGGTTCTTGTTCACCAGACTTTAACACTTTTTGTTGTTTTTCTAATGTGTTCATTGGATGTTGTATGAATGTGGTATGTGTGGAAGTTTTGACTAGAGGTTTTGACATTTTCTCTCTTGGTGTCTGTTTTCCATTTTTTCCATCTAGTTATTTACAAGCATATGACTATATATTATTTAAATTATTTTGTATTCAATATTGATAGCAAAAATGATAACATTTATTCAGTTTTCTCATTTTTGGATCTTTGTTCAATATATGTGCATGTACCTCAGCTGCGTTGATGGTCATTGTTGTTTCTTGGCCTCCTTAGGATTCCTAGCGAGCGTTGTCAAGATGGCGAGAGATACCGCCAACTAAAAACAAATACAGGCAGGATATTTTTGTATTCTCTAATGAAGCAAGCCAGTCTATATGCAACGACCCTTGACATGTTGCGGAGGTGACGCTGCTTACAGGAGCTATGTAAGACAAGCTCACCGTGCCCTAGACTTGCTGTCACCCATCTGACCTCCTGCCACAGCACTGGTTGTCCTAGAGAACCCACAGGTGGTTAGTTAGTCATGGCTTGGGCTGCTTGGTGCAAGATGGGAATCTTGCTTCGTGCTCCCAACAGCAGCATGTGGTAGTTCACAAGGGTGGTGCCTTGCTTATAAATTAATCTCACACTAAGGCTTTTGGATCCTGTTAGGTGTTGCAAGAGGTGTTTCAGAAGCCAGATAAGTCATCCTGAAACCTGATTGTTCAGTGCACTCCACCCTTATTCCTCTGTATTAATGTGCAGGTATGCTGGTGTAAGTGCTCTAGAGAATTTATAGGAGACTGATGCTGCGGCATGCTACTGTGCACCTGCTATTACTATACAGCTGCCATGGAACTAACCTTAATGTATGTAAATCTAAGAGCAAAACAAAACGTAATTTTACGCATAGAATGAACTTATCTTGTAAAAGTAATCATAAACTACTTTGTCTTTTAGAAGATGTTAGCCAACTTGTGGCAATCCATTGTACAGTCTCTGTGTGTCATCTGACACTTCGGTGGGTCAGCACCGGCTACTGCTGTCACTCTTCTTTCATGACCAATCTCCTTGGTACTTGGGTAGATTGATACTGGAGACAGATGGTGATTATGTAGACCCCATAGGCTGGCGTAGTGTGTATCTGATTATCTTGAGGTGTGTCATTAGTTTGCCTGGCTGTCACTCCTAAGGCTCTTTCAGATTAGCAGTATTGCCTTCTTTAATATGCACAGGCTTTCTGAATGAAATACTTGGCTACACCTCCTGAGCTACTCGGAGACCCCAGATAACTAGATAAGTCACCCTACTGTTAGGAGTATGCCCGTCGGACATTAAATATACAATTATTGTGTATTTGGTTTTAGTTTCTCTTAATGAGGCTACTTTTGGCCCGTCTATTAACCTTCCTTTGCCAGCAAAGGTGATGAGTAGATGATTACCAACAAGTATAATTATTTCTTGAACTACCTTCAGTTTGATTTCTTCTTGGCTGACATTCTTCCAGCCAATTTAATCTCTAATTGCTTTCTTTCATTCCTATGAGCCTTACAATGCTCTTTATTGACAAGTTTGACGTTTGTGCTGGTTTTGACATAAAAAATATTTTGTACCAGTTGTTTTTACCCGAATATTTTGTACCAGTTGTTTTTACCCGAATGCAACGCTGACTTGTGGGCCGGAGCTAAAGCGTGGGTGCTCCAGTGGGATGTGGCTCAGCACTAAAGAAGTTTCGTTCCCCACACAACTACTGTTGTCATGCACAATAGTTGGGCTTGCATGACGGAGGCTAGGAGATGTTCTCCTTTCTTGTGGACATGACTGTTAAGAGTAGGGGTGGAAAATGGCAAGGAATATTTCAAATTTATTCAAGAAACTTCTTTGGGCGATGTCTTATGTAGCACGTGTATAAAATTATGTTTGTACCAATGCTTCACACACTTTTCTCTCTTTCTCAGGTGTCCCTTGGAGAAAAGAATGCTTTCATCATTTATGACCCAAAGATTCAGAGTCAGGAGTCCCTGCGAGATGCTATTGAGGACATGGGTTTCGATGCTGCGCTTTCTTCTCCCAATCCACAACCGGTGGCAACAGACACAACTTTTCTTAACATCTCCACACTATCAACTTTATCAGGGGAAGAGATTAGAACTAAACTGTTACAGATCCAAGGAGTCCTGGATGTGAAAACCTCCTCTGAGCTCACTGCTGCTTCCATTACCTATATCCCCAGTTTAGTCGATTCCAGCCGGATCATGCAGCAGATACCAGGAATGGGGCTGGAGCTTCCTGCCCCGGAGAAAACCGATTCATCTTTGGAAGACCCTCGCCTGGTTCAGGCCAGTGAAGTGCTAGTGAAGATGAAGGTGGATGGCATGACCTGCCACTCCTGTACAAGTACCATTGAAGGAAAACTTGGAAAACTGCAGGGAATACAACGAATTAAAGGTACTCTGTTTATGAAATGTCTTGATTTTTTTTTTTCTTTTTTGTTTTTTTGGCTCAAGCTTTACTGCATAGTGTCCAACATAGACCCATAATTACTGGATCCATGACGGATTCAAGATGTCTGTCTAAATCTGAATGAAAGTCGTTTACAGTCAGTGGTTATTGTGAAAATGCAGCATTGATTCAACCCTTATGGATCTGTGCTGGACACCCAAGTTTACTGTTTGCCTGCAAGAATGCACTTTAGAAAACATGTCGGATTGTGCAATCTACAGTTTACCAGCTGCATGTCTGTCTGTCATTGAAAAAGAAGTGGGGGTGAAGAACTAGCAGCCTCAGTTATATTTTTATGTAGCTCACACTATATCTTGTGTTGTGATAGTGTTTTAGGAACGCATTATTTATTTACTTTGTAATAGAACCTTATGAAGGTCTACATGTCCGACCACTTCAGGGTGCCAGTATTCTAACACATAGAGCAAACTGTGTATCATTTTTAGGATTATAGTCCAGCAGGATGTAACGACTGGTCCTGCATCCTATATTCTTTTGGTCAGTTGCCTTGCTTTATTGGTGCTTAGACAAACACTGATCCGAATGATCTAGAAATTGTGTTTGGAGTCATGTAATATGAAGTACAAAAATCTTAATCGTTAAAACATAATTTAAAAATGTTTTTCCTGTTCAAACCTTTTGTTGTATTTTAAGACCTATCACATGAAGTGCATAAACTCAAGCACTTACCACAAATACTCAATGAAAAATTCCTCTGTACAACATAGCTCACTAGAAGGTTGACAGAGAAAACATACTGGCAGTCCACTATTGAGCTCTCTCTATGTGGACAAAAGGAGCCGCAAACAGTTTATCATATTAAAAATAATTCATAACTTATTTTAAATCCTGATTGGTTGTGTAGGAGAGTAGGATCTGCTTCTTATGGTTACCCCCACTTTTGCTGATGTTTCACTGTTTTTCGATTTTAGTCTGGCTGGGACTCTGCTATCCAGGGGCCCCAGCCTAGCTGCTTCCTCTCTAAATTGATTGCATGTACTTTAGGTACACCACAGATTGGATTCTGGGGTACCCTTATAAGTCCCTAGTATATGGTATCCTATATACCCAGGGCATAGGTACCCCAAAGGCCTCTCAGGGGCTGCAGCAGGTATTATGCCACCCCTGGGAAGCCATTCAAAATGACACCACATGTCTGCTACAGCAGCCTGTGTAAGTTGGTGTATGCACCCCTTACTCAGATATAGGTTCCCTATATCTATCCATATCACTGCATATATAAACCTATCAGTCACCCCTATGGCAGGCTTTATCAACCCTGATGCCAGGGTGCTGGGTTTTATGTGAGAGGGTGCCCATGCTTGAGCTGAGCCCCACTGCAGCCTTCGGAACATTTATTCCGGGGTTGTTTGTGATGCAGCCAAACCATATACTCTTAAGTGCATTATAACCTCGCGGTAAATACTAACTTTTGAATGGCTGCATAGAAACATGTTGTGTTTGGTGTCAAACACCTTGGAATCATACCTCCTCGCCAGTAACTGGTGGGAGAGGTATGATTCCACCCTACTAGAGGGAGAACCATGACTTCACCGGTACACCCGGTACCAGCTTCACAGACTCTGGCATCACAAAATGGATGCTGCCAGTCACAGACACGAGTCTGCTCTCCTGGTGCTGGACGAAACTCTGGCAGGGGAGGCCTGGACAATACGTTTCCTGTCACAGGGAGGTGTGACCACCTCCCAGACAGGCTTTAGTGTATTGGGGCTGGGTGGGTGCACTCCAAGAGTGCTTTGATGTCTGCACTGAGGGCGCATTTGGTGTCCCTGTGCATAGTCAAGCTCAACCCTGTTGCAGGGGCACTCAGCCCCTGCTCTGTGCGAAACTAGACAAAGGACATGGTGTAGCCACCCCTCTGTCCTGACCCTCCCATAGGTGAGTCCCCAGAGTTTGTCCCACCCCTTCCTTGGGTATAAAGTAGGAACCCCTGACTACTGGACTCTTGATTTACCTGGACGAAACTCTGCTACAGAATCCCAGAACTTCACCTATTTACACAACGTTGGATGACCGAAGAATCTCTCTTGGAGTAAAGGCGTTACTCTCCTGTAAGGCAGGCACCAAAGACTCATCTGTCCGGTTTGCAACTATGCAGCTCCTGAAGGACTCCGAAGACTTTGCAACACAGAAGGTGGGTTTCCAAGCTTCCCTGAGGCCGATCCATGCTCTCAGCAACCCTGAGATCCAAAGCCCTCGTGGGGACTGTGCAACCCGAACCCCAGGACACCGTGCACATTTGCAGCAGCATATGGTTCTTGGCGATCCCTGAGGCTGTGCTTTGGGCTACTTGTAGTCCAGACCCCGAGCAGTGATTCCACTGAAGATTGCTGGCCTACACTTCTCGAGTGACCCGTGGGCTGGTATCTAGTGTTTCCTTTCGAGGTCCCTTTGCGATCCCTTGTCCGTCGACTTGTGGGTCCCTGAGAAGGGTACTTTGACTTTCAATGGGCTTACCTGGTTGCCCCAGACATGCCCTGACTCTCCGTCGCTTGGGGAGTCCACAGGACCTTGTTGGTCCACGCCGAAGCCGTTGTACTCTCACCGCATGGGTTGCCGTTGCCAAGGCTTGTTGGTCTCCAATCCGGACTCCGCCCCCCCAGCACTCGACATCCTTCGTGGGACAGCTCGCCTGCAGACTGTGGTGGTCGTCGACGCTTCTGGGTCTCCGTGGCAGTGGAGTCAAGCTTCACCTCATTGCACCTGAAACACCCGACATCTGTGGGCGTTCGTCTATCGTGCCTCTGGTCACTGGCAAATGACCCAGACTCTGTCCCCTCTGCTTTCAGGTTCTTCACATCTTCGATCCAGGCTTAGATCACACCGGACACTTTTCCTTTCCATGGCAGCAACTCTCCATTGACGACATCGAAGATTCACGACACCATTTGACACCTATGCACCCGGCTTCCCTTGGTTAGGTAACACGAGTACTCCGGTGCTCACGTGGGTGCTGGCCTTAGAACCAGAAAGGGTTTGCTCCAAGTCCTCTCCTAAGTGTCCTTACACTCTTAAATTCCAACCGCGACTTTTCCATTGGATTATACAGAGCTCGCGGCTGTGTTCTCACACTGCACGCGTCCCACGTGGCTCCCCTGTGTCACTGCCTTGGGTGGGTCCTTGGGGTCTCAGCGATTCTACGTGCTCTAGGCACTGTGACTAGTCAAGTCGTGGTTCTTATGCCACTTTCTTAATATATGGTTTGGTCTCCCCCTGGGGCCCATGTATATTGTGTGTCGTTTTAGAACTGTATTTTTGTGTACCTTTCTCTCTAATCTCATTAAGAGGTTAGTAGAGGGTGTTTAGAAATAAATACATATATTTTATACATATATACCTTGTGTGGTACTCCTTTCATTTAGTTATTCAAGAGGTTATAATCTGGTAAACCAAGCTGCTGTACACTCCTTCAAGACTTAGCCTGAAGGCTGCTCTCCATAGCTACCACTAGGATAGTTTTCAATAAAGGTTGTCTTAAACCTAATTATCAATAAGGGTTGTTTGGACTGGTGCTAGGTGCCCACTATAACTAGTGGACAGCATATACCAGGCCAACTTCTCACAGGTTGTACCCAAAAATAAGACGTAGTTTTCATCTCATATTGTTATCTGGTATATATGGCACAGGGTAGGGAAAAGAGGGATGGCTGCATTTCGGATTATCATAGTATCCACTGACAGGGTTAATGACTTTGTTTTCCTAGAGCCAGGTCTTAAATTTCCTGCAAAACGTCCAATGGTTTGTTTCATGTTTATTAGCAGAAGCATGCATTATCTCCACGACTTCTGATTTAATGCAGCCTTCTCTATATTTAATTAAATGCTTGTTTCAGAATGAGGTCATATGGAAATCGTATCTCCTACTAGCGCATACTTGTAATAGTCTTCTATCTAGTACATGGTTGTCCATCATGCACTCATTTATAGCATGTGGGTTAAGGCTGAATTAGCCTTGTTGACATTTGAACTTGCCCTCACCTATTATCTGTGAGCACTTTATCAAAGTTGTCTTGAACTTTACATTCCATTGTTTCTACCTTTGACTTTTGAGGTCATTGGGTATGAACAATCTCCAGATCCTCCTCCTGTCGAGTTAAGCCTACATGACTTCTCATTTGTGTTTGGTCTTTGATTTCATTTGGTTTGACTCATTACAATTATTTGAATCTCTCTGGTCCATCATAGCACTCTTTTTGTTGTTCAAGGAAAATCTCCTTCCAGCCCTCTCTCATTTTATTAATTTACACTTTTAATAGAGCCTTTTGTTTCATAGCCCACTAGCATGTTGATTTGTGGCCTTTTGAGAGCCCCAGGCTGGAGATTGTGGTGCACCTGTTCTAATGAAATGGCTTGACATTCTATAGATGGCAGTTGACATAGGTGGATTCTTATCCTTGCATTCTCTGTCTGAGGAAGAGAACTTGCAAAGCATATTGAACTGCAATACTTGTTGGGGTAGGCGGAGAAGACCTGTTGAAAAGCGTTTATAATCCGAAGGCTTACCTAAAACAGTGATTATTTGATAAATCCTGATGCAGCTAGGTTTTGCTGAGTAAGATTCTAAATGTAAATGAGATTGTTTCATTGGCAGGTTGCCTCATCCTTCTGTGAATTTGGCGTCAGGTTTGATGTGATTGGATATGTTGGTGTAATAGATCAGGAGTGGCAAGATATTGGGTTTCTTGATGTGGTGAAGTGAGGTATTAAGGGCTGCACAGTAACAAACTTTGTGTTCTCTTGGCATCTTGCTAATGGCTTCCACATGTCCCCAGTTCATTCATAGTACTTAATTGGCCGCGCTTCAACGACCTGAGGGACAACACACTCAGGGGATATGGATACCTATAGCAGCCCTCATGTAATGCGGCATCCACAGCACACGTCAGTGGGATGGGCCTAGCCATAGGATAGGGCGGGGACCCTGACACTCCAAGCTTGCGAGATCCGCTGTGCACGTTGATCCAAGGGCACATGTTTACTGCAAATCCGTATGTGCAAATATTTCCAATTTGTTTACTATAAATGCCAATAAAAATAATTTTCAAAAAAATCTTGCTAATGGCTTCCTATATATCTCTGACTGTATTAACTTAATTAACCACCACCTCTTGATTTCTGCTTAACCAGCTCCTGAGCCAATTTCTGAAGCAGGTTGAGACCGGTTAATTGTTTGGCCTGCACTACTGTTTTTAGGTCTCGCGAGCCAAAGGCTCAAAGAGACATTTTATATGTGGGATTTTCAAAGTGCTACCCACACTTTTGGCTGGCCTAAACCTTGAGTGCACGAGATCACATGCACGTGCACAGCTGCTCCTCTGCTAATTGCATTCCCCCCTCCCTTCTCACCCAGTCCTTTGATGCTCCGCTCGATTACTTTCACTTTCGCCGCTTTGACCCTTGCATTCCCCCCTCCCTTCTCACCCAGCCCTTTGATGCTCTGCTCGATTACTTTCACTTTCGCCGCTTTGACCCTTGCATTCCCCCCTCCCTTCTCACCCAGCCCTTTGATGCTCTGTTCGCATCTCCCTGGGCGTGAAGGTAGACAGAGACATCCTCCTTAATTGCCGTTTCCCCTCTGAGCCGAGAACACATCGGGTCCTGTGGACACGTTATTGATCAGCTCCAAACTCCGATACATTGCTCTCAAGTGACCATCTGTCAGAGGAAACAAGCAGCAGGCACTTAAATGACCTCTATACATAATTATGCTTTATTATATGCCACATAATTTTACACCACTCAATGCAACACAATTCCACGCCATGCTACACAATTCTATGTCCCATAATTCTACTCCACATCACATAATGCCACTCCACATCATGCCACATAATTTGACAGAACACCACATAATTCAACAAAGTGTAACATAATTCCACTCCTCCCTACATGACTCCACTCCACACAATGGCATTCCACATCACACAATTGCACTCCAAGTTACACATCTGCCCTTCATGCCACACAATTGCTCTCCATGCTGCACAATTCCATGTCTCACAATTCGACTCCACACCACAGAATCCCACGCAACCAAGTTCCACGCAACGTAATTCAACGCCACACCACATAATTTCATGCCATATATTACCCCTCCAAGTCACATAATTCCACTCCACCTATTTTCAATCCACTCCATACCACATCATTTCACCCCATGCCACATAATTCCACACCACCCAAGGCCTCGCAGTTCCATGCAAGACAATTCCACATCTCATAATTCCACTCATGCCACAAATTTCCACTCACACAATTCCATGCCACATAATTCTACTCCATATCACATAATTCCACTTCATTGCACAACATATAATTCCACATCATGCCACATACTATGCCACATAATTTCACTCCCTACAACATAATTCCACTCTGTGTCACATAATGCCTCTTCCCTTTCGTGCCACATAATTCAGATCAACATATTTCCACTCAACTCAATTCCTTGCCATGCGACACAATTGCACATCACATAAATCCATGCCACATAATTCTACTATATGCCACACACTTTCACTCCACACCACATAATTCCACACCATGTCACATAATTCCACTCCACATCACTTAATCCCACTCCACACAATTGGACTCCATGTCACACAGTGGCACTCCTCACAATTCCATGTCTCAAAATTTCCCTCCATGGCACACAATTGCACGCCATACAATTTAACACCACACAATTCCATGCCAAAAAATTCTGCGCCACTTAAAGCCAATCCATGGCATGTAATGCCATGCCACACAATTCAAATCAACATAATTCGGCTCCATGCCACATAATTCCACGGCACGTAATTCCACTCAACACCACACAATTCATTACCATGTCACATAATTCCACTCATGCTATATGATTTCCACTCCACTCAGTGACACTCCATGTCACCCAATTGCACTCCACATCACACAATTGCATTTCACGCCACACAATTCCACGTTGCACAATTCCACTCCAGTCAACACAATTGCACTCCATGCAACACAATTCTGAACCACACAATTCAACTCCATGCCACCTAAGTGTACTTCACCCTCATATTTCCAATCCAAGCCACATAATTCCACTCCATGTCGCATAATTCCAATCTCCTCAATGCCGCACAATACCATGCCAAACAATTCCATGCAACACAATTCTTCTCCACATAATTTCACGCCACCTAATTCTACTCTACACCACATAATTCCACTAGTCAACACCCCACAATTCCATGCCACACAATTCAACTCCATCCCACATAATTTCACTCCATGCAACATCACGACTCCACATCATGCTACATAATTCCACTCCATGAGACATAATTCCACTCCATACCACATAATTCCACATTGTACCACACTGTACCACCTAAATTTAATCTCCCCAAACCAACATAATTTCACACCACACAATTCCACACCAGACAATTCCATGCCAGACCATTCCATGTCACATCTCATAATTCTACTCCACGGAGCATAATTCCACTCCTTGCCACCTAATTCTATGCCACACCACTTGATTTCACACCATGTCACATAATTCCACTTCACGGCACTGAATTCCTCTCCACACAATTGCACACCACGTCACATAATTGTAGTTCACGCCATACAGTAACATGTCTATCTCAGTGAATGCAAAATAATTCCACTCCACATAATTCCATGCCACATAAAGTGCTCTCCACTTCTCATAAATCCACACCACATAATTCCATTCCATGGCACACAATTGCATGCCACATAATTCCATACCACACCCCATAATTCCACACCACATCACATAATTCCACTCCACCCCCATACTTCCTCTCCGCAGAATTGCACTCCATGTCACACAATTGCATACCACGCCACACAATTCCATGTCTCACAATTTCCCTCAACACCCCACAATTCTAGGCCACACCACACAAATCCACACCAATTAATTCCATGCCATACCACATAATTACACTCCATGGAACGTAATTCCATGCCACATAATTCCACTCCACTATTAATGAATCCACTCAATAACATAATTCCACTTAGCGGCACATAATTCAAGTCCACCACATAATTTCATTCCATGCCACATATTTCCACTCCATTCCATGACACATACTTCCATTCCTCTCAACACAATTCCATGCCACACAATTCCATGCCACACAATTCCACTCCACACAATTCCACACCACACAATCCTACTCCACGCCATGCCAACTAATTCCACACCACATCCCTTAATTCCACACCATGCCACATAATTTAACTCCAGGTAACATAATTCATTTCCATACAATTGCAGTCTATGCCACACCACGCCAAAGAATTCCACATCTCACAATTCAGCTCCATGCCACACAGTTCCAAGCCACTCAACATACTTTCATGCCACATAATTTCACCCCACACATCATAATTTCACTCTGCATATTTCCACTCTACTTGACAACACGTAATTCTACTCCCCTCTACATTTGCAGAACAAGCATTTGCAATGCAATAGGTCTCGCATTTACGCAAGTTTGAGCTACTCACATTACAAATAACAATGCCTTTTATTTTTGTTTTCTCTTTTAAAACTTAAATAAAAGGCAGTGTCATTTACAATGCCAATAGCTTAAACTCGCATGAATGCGAGACCTATTGCATTGCAAATGCTTGTTTACTTTACATCTGAAACCATAGTTATAGGAAAGAGAGGACCTCCAACTCAAAGCAGGAGAGCTTGAATATCCGCAGTGGCCCATTTTCAGCTTTGCGAGGGTGCTGTCTTGTAGCATCAAGGATTCACAGATCTCTATCACATATCATATTAACCCCTACACCTGACTGTCTTCTGATTTTGTCTCTTACTACGAGAAAGAAAGCATTCCTTTTTTTATGCCAAATCTTGGCATTAGAGATACCTACTGGCTGTAGTTTGGATTTGTTTTGCATCTCACTACCATACATTTCCAATTAATCAATGGCATATTTATCCAACGATCAGGTATTGGCTTCACTTGGCAGCACCATAATTATGTTTTCCCCAGATTTGAAGAATCGTGTACATCTGATCGGACCAAGACTGTACTCTGTTCCTGCACCCTCAGTGCTACATACAAGTGCTCTGGCAGACATTGCAATCCTTCTATAATAAACCATCAAAGGTTAATCTCGTAGGCTGACCAAAGCTGTGGGCAGTGCCTTTTGCTTGTTGACAGACAACTGGTCTATTCATTGTAAGAGGGGTATTCCCCAGACACCATAGGGTGCAATCAAGAAGTGTACTGTCCAGCATACTCCTTGTCCTTAGCTGCTAGTGCAAGTGACGTATCATTTTGCTGCCCACTCTCCTGACAACTGAGAAAAATGTAACCCTTTAGGAGTTCTTTGGTGTCTCCTTGCTGGTAGTGCCCTGGGTAGCATTCTAGTGGGCGCTACAACTGTTTGGACAGTCACCTTAAGAGTAATGTTAAGAGCCAGAACAAGAATGGAGAGCATGTAGCAGAGCACCATGGCAGGGAGGTAGGAACTGGACCATGCACTGCTGTCTTCATTGATACTGAGGTTGGTGTGTGCAGAGAACCAAGAACATTGATCTATGATAAACATAATATCTATTCAGGATGAGTCATTTGTGAGTCATTAATACTGATCACATCACTCGCTCAGGCATTGAAACTCTGTGGAGTAGTGTGCATCCATCTCGACTTGCCTTGGTCCGTGTGCTAATGTGCAGTGTCCAGAAATGCATCCCTCTCCCCAACACTGAAATTTGATTGAACAGGTAGCATCCAGTACATAGATATTCCCTGCTTAGTTTGGACCTTATTTGAATCTGAAGGTCACAGAGTGTAATAGCACGCACCACTCGGCCACTCTCCATTTCGAGGATGAAATTAGCACCTTTGCATTGAGTTTATGTAGCAATTATTACATCATCCTTTAGAAATTTCCAGCCATTCAGTGTGCTACATAAAATCTGTTCCCATGTGACCTGTGTGTGCCCGGTATTGACCTTTAGGGAGAGCTCTTAAAGTGTGTCAACTAAATGCTACAATTTAAAAAATGGAAGAACTTCAGATAGTTTATATACAGACTTAAAGAAAAAAAAAGAGAGTTTTGATGCAAAGTGCAATGTGGTACCTGAGCTCAGCAGCTCCAATTACCATTTGCAAATGCAATGGGAACACAAACCCTCTCGTATACACACCTATACTCGTGGACAAACACAGACAGACTTATGCAAGTAAATTAACTACTAAACATTTTTTATTTGATAACCTAAGGGATAATATTTTAATGAGAATTCAGCGACTCCTTTTGTGGATTCCTCACAAATTAAAAAAGCAGGAAGAAAATGGTTCTAAGTAGCTCATTAGGATATCACTACCGTCATTATTCTAAACAGATACATTAGAGGAAAGGTGTTGGGTTTCCCTATTCATTCTGACCCAGGCAGTTGTCAGGGGCAATGGGTTACTGAATGCAAAGCACCTTTTTTTTTTTCTTTCTATTTTTTAATGTTGGAAAAAATGAACTCTTAGCTGTAAAACTATTATTAACATATGAAGTTTTGCTTTCTATGCGGCATTATTATCAAAGTGTTATTTGACAGCTTTTGTCGACTACGCTGTCTGTCCAACCCCTTTACAGCACTGACCTACTAAGGGGGAAAAAAAGGGAGTTGTATCTTCACAGTGCAGGTATGGCCTGATGATTGTGGGCAAGATCTTATACCTTGCCTGTACTTACTGCACAACCTACAGGCATCCCTAGAGTGCCTCCTAGACCAAAATACCAAGAGAAGTGTAATGCTCTGTTAGCGAAACCTTATGTAGTAAGATGTACAGGCTGTTCGCATCCTTTCAACAAACCCATAAACTGCAGCTAATCCTCAGGAGCACACCTCAAGATAGGATACTACAAGACCAATTGTGTCTAACAGCCTTGAAGAATGTTCAGGTTTTGTTGGTTATTTGTTGGAGCTTTATGCCACTCAAATCACTAGTTAGAGATTGATGGGGAGGACAGGTGGAAAATACACCAGGCAATTATACTGAGGTTGGACAGTGGTACCTTGTGCTAATTGGTCATCTGTTGTGCAGTCCAGACTATGGTGGCATGGTCTGTGGTCTTCCTTTGCCCTACCTCGCCTTGAGGCACGACCCTTCTGGAAACTAACAGATGCACACTTTTGTATGGCTTTCCTCGACAGGTTGATTGGAATTCCACACTTCCATATTGCCCTTGTGGTAATGGTTGCTCACAAGGAACAATGCGCTTTATGCTTTTTTTGTAAACTATATTCTACTGCACGGAAAAGCTTTTTGGTACCAATTCTATGTTCTACTAGAATTAGGCAACATAAGATAGCCTTAACCTTTTGGCAACAGCTGAGTAGTTTGAGCACGTGTTGCAGTGGTTAATTACATCCGCTGTGCAATGATGGTTAAGAAAAGATATGGTACCATGTAAGGATCCTTTTATTATCTTTGTGATTTGAATCTTATATTTTTATTCTGTGGATAGCAATTGAGAATCGTTTTATTGTGATTTAATCGCTTTCTGTGTTCTTTCTTATTCTATATTCAACATGAATTGTTTTCACTTATGTATACCTTTATGGCCATTTTCAGCCAAATACAGTATTTGATGATGAACGGATTCACTCTTGTAAAGTTACATGAGCCTACACCTCTCCGACATAGTTATCAGTAATTGCAAGAGCTGTTTGCCACCATGGCACTCTTCAATGCCTTGGTTGCTTTCTTTGACATGACTGTCTATTAGTCTAGTTTTAGCAGGTCTGTTCTTAAGAACAAATCTAGCCCTGTTGCTGGTGCACAGTTTCTGACATTATTGTCCCTAACTGAACTGCCTACTCCCCTTTACCTTTACTTCGCTGCACCATGCTAGTATTGACTCCATACAGTATTAGTTTCTTTACTTTGAACATTTAGAACCTTGAAAGTTGCTAACAAAGTGAAGATAGGCAATCTATAGCAGCCTGACCTCTTTCCTCTCCTTCACTCCATTGAGAGTTTACAACCAGAACAAGCCTTTTGTACAGGTCTTACATTAACTCTCTAGGTCAGACCCCATCATCAGGACTTGTGTTACAGCCAGACATTCACACACTTGCGGTCTCCGATCCTGGGGCGCAGTCACTGCCCAAAGCAGAACTGATAATGTTTTCAAGACCTTACTCAAGAAGTAGAACATTAATGTTGCACATTGCTCCACTGCCCTTTCTGCACTTACACCTTCCTTCAGCGGCAGAATACAAACCATACCGTACAACCAATAGTGTCTAAACCCCAAACATAAGAATCTTCC
Organism: Triturus cristatus; assembly: GCF_964204655.1. Taxonomy (NCBI): domain Eukaryota; kingdom Metazoa; phylum Chordata; class Amphibia; order Caudata; family Salamandridae; genus Triturus; species Triturus cristatus. The sequence goes on along the minus strand of NC_140588.1, from coordinate 982,256,774 downwards.
ATTTGCTTGTTGTGGGTTCCCCAAATTCCTTCATACTTTGTTTTTGTGCATTTACCACCAGCATTTTTTCAAGGGATAAAACCATACATGTTGAGAAATGTCAGGATATCATACATGGACATAGCACCAGCTCATGTTAAATTCTTTCCTCGGCAAGCCATGCCCTAAAATTTAGCGGACAGGGCAAACCTTCATTCCTGGGAAGGAGCAATTAGAGGTATTCTGAAAACTCCTTGAGGGCACTGAAATACAGTTTGTGCAAGCAGCAATAGGAAAGGAACATTTTTTATAAAAGCCTTTAGTGAGGCCCCCCGTTACATCTTAATTTGCTGATTGCAAACATTTCTTAAAACAGTTTGCCGTATAAGATTAGACAGAAGCAGTAGAACACAGGTTCTGGCGGTAGAATTGTGTTCCACAGTCTTTAGTTCTACTAACAGTATCTGATTTTCTTTTGTCTACTTTGCACCTTTAGTTTCCCTGGACAGCCAAGAGGCCATCATTGTATACCAGCCTAACCTCATTACCGCGGCGGAGATCAAAAACCAGATTGAAGGAGCTGGCTTTATTGCATCCATCAAGAACAAACCAAAGCCCCTCAAACTCGGAGCCATTGACGTTGAGCGGCTGAAAAATGCTCCCACCAAAGACGTTGAGGAAGCGCAGCAAAGGCCAAAGCCAACTTCTGACCTCAAAACCGTGGAACTTGTGGTGGAGGGAATGCACTGCAACTCTTGTGTCACAAACATTGAAAGCCAGCTCTCCGCACTCCCATCTGTCGCCAGTATTAAGGTGTCTTTGGCGAAGAAGTGTGCTGTCATAACTTACAACCCGAGAGCCTCCAACCCTGAGGCGCTCAAGAAAGCTGTGGAAGCAGTGTCACCGGACAAGTTCAGGGTCAGTCTGGGCAGTGATGGAGCGAGTTTGAGTCCCTCAGAGGGTGCATTACTCGCACCTTGCCCGCCTGTGATCTCATTGAACAATGCCAGCCAGAAACTTGTAAGCCAGATTACAGTGATCAGCATCCAAGGGATGACATGCAATTCCTGTGTGCAATCTATTGAGGGGGTAATTTCCCAAAAAAATGGTGTTAAGTCTGTGTGTGTTTCTCTGGTAAATAACAACGGGACAATAGAATATGATCCTGCATTAACCAACCCACAAGCTTTGAGAGACGCCATAGATGACATGGGTTTTGAAGCCTCCGTTTCAGGTAATTCTAGAAACTGATGTTTCTTTTTTTTTTTTTTAAACAATCATTTTATTAAATTCTCACAATATTGCTCTTTGTTTAAAAAATATAAAATTTTCTTTATTACTAATATGATGACTTGTATCATACAATAACTGGTAAGTTTTTTGAGTGGTTGAGGTACTAAGTGTACAAACAGGACTTTTGAATGTTTGGGAAAGGCTGAACTGTTTTGATGCACAATGAAGAACCTTTTGCAGTGTTACTGAATATTTCAAGTTGGTGATTCTGCAATGTATACAACAAGAAGGTTTATAACCTATGTTTGTTTGGGAAAGCAATAGATTATTCAGGAGCACAGAGGAGCACATATGTGGCACCTATGTTGATAATTCAAATAGTTGCTTAGGAGTGACGGGTAACATACTGCTGCACAATACATCGTCTCTAGTGCCATTTAGGCTGAACAAAATTTGAAACCACATTTAACCTGTTTACTGATTGGGAGGGCATTTCACTAGGGCTTTATTGTTTATCTGTACAACTTGTTTGTTATGTGTTCTGTTGTGCAGAATATTTCAGTGCCATCCAGAGCTGAAACCTCTTCAAATGTTCTCACTGGAGTGTTGTAGCTGGTGCTTCGGTGAAAGAGCATGCTTGTTAGTTTTACGGTTGGAGTTCAGACACGCAGGTATTGCAAGTGAGGAGTTGACAAGCTAATGGTTGGCTGCCAGGAGCTGCATCTTGCGGTCGGTGACCCCGAAGCGAGCTTTGCACTGGTAGGCCTTGCATAGCTCTTTAAGTGGAGAGCTCTGTGGGGGGCTCACAGGCTTATCCTGTGAGAGGTCTGTTATTCTGGGTCTCTGAGGCTCATCCTGGGAGAGGTCTCATGTTCATGAGACATCACATGTTCCAGTGAACCATGCTCTCTTCCCCCATTGGTGTGCTGCAAGTTGAGTGGTGATTCCTACGTAACTAGAGCTCAGACAATTGACATAACCGAGTTTGTTTCCCTTTTTCGTTGATGTGACAGGCAGCACTCAAATGAAACTGAGAAAAAAATGAGGAATGAAGGAACTCTTGAACTCTGTGGGAATATGGTTGAGTGGCCACAGAAAGTGCACATTCCCTTTAAAAGAGAGAGTACAGGAAAAGAATGGAGTGCCATACGAATATGTTCTCCCATATAAGTATGTAGTTTCAGTGACTGAAATTAATCACTGTGTTCACAAACTACCAGGTGGCACGAGTGGGCACCAAATCAAACAAGCATTGGCATAGCCAATAGGTCTCGCCTTTGGGACCTTATAAGTGTTTAGCCATACAACAGTTGATGTTGTTGCACCAAGGATATCGTGCTGGATAACTAAACAGTTATAAGGTCCCAAAGGCGAGACCTATTGGCTATGCCAATGCTTGTTATGTTAAAGAATTAATGCATTATGACAGGAGTAAGAAGAGACAGTGATCATTTGTTCACCGAGGCATCTGGAAGTGTTTGACGGGCCTTAGAGGACTCTCACTTCAACCATTAAGGAAACATTCCTTGGATGCCGAGATGAAGTTTGGAGGAGGCTTACAGATCCACCCAACACACTGACATGTATGGAAAGTGGATCCTGCATAATCAACTGTTGTCACACAGACTGCTTAATAGGGGGTCCATCTCCAGGCAAGAGGAGCCAAGCAGGTTTGAAAAGCAATCATGTCTTTGTTCATTCAACAAAGTACAACTTAGTTGATTCAGTAAAGAACATTCCTAGAAGCTTGGCTTTAAGTAGTTAACTGATCAGAAACAGCCAAGCAAAGGTAGCTGTGGGAATTTTTGAGCAGGCAAAATTCAAATTAGGAAGGCGTAATTCATATACTTTAAGAATTTTGAGCTATGTGATATATCCAATCTAATGGTATTAAGCCACTTCATGTAACTATGCAACATTCACTGTCAATAAAGCATGGCAACAACAGAACACAAGCAGCTGTTCGCAGTTTGTTCGTTTTGTTACACTTTTTTTTTTGCACAAAATGCTTTCCTACATCAAAAAATTAACGCATAAGTAGTTTGCACCAACTTATAGGGCTGAAAGACATATTTGCATTTTGCGTCATGTTATTTTGTAGACATTTCACGTAATTACGGGCGAGCCAATAGCGCAGTCCCCCGTGTGCGGTCCAACTATTTTTCAAGGAAAATGACAGCTTTTGAGGGGGCCATCGACAGTAGATGTGTCAACAGCGAACCGGTGCACATCTGCGCCCATAGATACTGGAGCACTGAGAAGTGAAGTAAATAGGCTGTGACCGAAGCGAGTGTGAGCCCGACTTTCCACTGGTTACAGCCACGCAAAGGCACCGGCACGATTCTGCATGGAAAAAGCAGAAATGTGCTGTGAAAACATAGGAGGCGTGCAGCCGTGGATCGAGTGTCGTGTTCAGGTTCTCAGAAATACGTGAACACAAAACTACGAGCGAACGAGAACTAGACTTGAATCGCATCTGAGCCCTGTGAGTGTTAAGTGGCCAGTTTGGTAGCCCGCTCCACAAGGCCCCGGGGCGTGCACCCGGAGGGAGGCCTGCCCTGCCCGAGCCTGGAATGCAGCCCCGTTGTTACAGCGCAGAGACCTAGCTGGCGGCCTCCCCAAGTCTCTGCTTATGTTTAGCAGCAGTGGTGGCGGTGGGGGATGGGTCGAAATGCCCCGGAGCCTTCTTGATGAATAATGTACTGAGAGAGGCAGAACTCACCCTCCTGAAACGGACGAGAAGAAGCCAGGGTAAGGACATGATGAAGTTCATACCCGCCCTACAACGCAAAGCCAAGATCCCATTTACCAGAGGGGAGGCTGTTCTGGTTCGACTCACCACTTTTGATGTCGGGTTCTGGTGCCTAGGGCTGGTTATTGTGAACACGTTATGAGAAGCAAGAAATAATAAACTCTGAAAACAAGTACTCATTAAATATGCTTTTAGGCGTAAAGAGGTTTAATTCCTAGCATATTCATACTGCTCATGGCTGGGGAAAACAGCTGCGGGGGACACAAAATAAAGGAGAGATGAATGGACTAACTCTTGGTAAAAATGTAACACTTTCCTCGAAGAAAGAAGGTCTCCTTCTGAAAAGCCTGCACTCTTGAACGTAACCCCTGAAGGTCAGATGTAGATGATTCAATTTTCATAGATTTTTTTAAATTCAGCACTGATTTACTAACAAATGTGTATTTGTATGGAGAAGACCATCATAAGGGGATTGCAGATGCTATGCTCAACAAGCATGCGAGTGGTGCGCGTGCGCCACAGTGAGAAATCTGTTTTTCATATTTGCGCACGCGTCTGTGCACGATAATTCAACACAGATGACGCCCATGCGGGTAACCGCAAGCAATAGGCCGTGGGCAGAGCAAAGGCGGGACATGCACCCGTCTTTGCCCAATTGCGTGCTGTCTTTCTTAGAAAGACGCACGCAAAGCCCAATAACCTGTGTGGGGAAAAAAAACACGCACAAGCCTGTGGCGACCTTGGTGAGCTTTCTAAAGCCCGTTACTAAAAGTCTCGCAAGCAGCGCATGTGCACTGCTCTAGGCTCGACCTAAAAACAACCTACTACTGGAAACCTCAAGCTTTAAAACTACCCATGCACAGCAGCAATTCTAAAGAGGAGCAGCTACTCTTCTATAGAACTCTCTCCCACAGACCTCAGGATCAAACCCACCCGCTGTAATTCTGCCAGCATCTAAAATGCCCCTCTTCAGACTGTATCTTACTCAAAGGGACTAATCGCCACTTGACTGTATACGTCCAGCTGCCTTTTTGTGGTCACCCCTGTGTTATTGGGTTGACACCAGGAAGATCACCCTAGCTCCAGAGGGAAATGTACCCTTTAACACAAATGTGGATTTGGCACGAGTCTTTCACTTTTTCTCTATTGAGTTATGCTGTGTTGGACAAGGAGTGCTGGGAGATAAACATATAAGGACATCTCTCATCTGCAGGTGATGGCAGATGGAGCACCGCCCTGGTACATTAAAATCCGTACAAACCCACATACACAATGATTGGCTAATTACAACTGTATGATTATTAATTTCGTAGTATTATTCTAAAAATCATGTGAATCAAAATGATCATAATTATTTTAAACAATTTAACAGATAATCTTCAATTTACAGTAAATGTTAGATAGGCTCTGCTCAGATTACTTCACACATCCCTAACTGTTTCCCTTACTGAAATATCTGTTTATTCTCAGCTGTTCAACTTCTATGGCTTTATTAGTTCATTAAGGCCTAATTATGGCAAGCCATGTATAATTTTCCCACATACCTCATCCTTTCATCAGTTCAGCATTCGTTATAAAGACTTAGGCAACTTCCCTCAGCCACCGGTCCATGTGTCTAATCCCCCCCCACTGCGCTGGACTTGACCCCTCTCTGGTACTAGAAAAACAAGTCTAGGAACTACACATCTGTCCACAGAAATATCAGCAAATTTGGGGAGATGGACTGAATATTCTGGAACGGAGGAACAAGAATTGGAATATATTGGTAAAGATGGGATGGATACAAGTAACGTGGTTGCTTCTACATATTGATATTTGATGCTTATATTAGTTTGTATGCAGTGGTTGCTGTCTATATTGTACACCGTTACAGTTGAAAGAAACAATACAAAGATTTCTTTAAAAAACAAAAGACAGTACTAGTGTCTTGTGGAGCCAGAAGGAGCCACTCATGCTCGACTTATGTTTAGCTACAAAAACTTGCAAACAATGTCCCTTTGTAGAAGCTTGCAAGAACAAATGTACTTCCTTTTTTTTTTTTTGTCAAACCATTTTTATTGCAGGACCAAGGATATTGTACAGCAACCAGAACGCATGTCAGTGATGCGGGTTTCCCGTCCCCCCCCTTAACCATTTATCCGTGCAGCATACACAGCCGTACTGCCCACATCCCGGAGGCCGGGCGGCATCACTTAGTCATATGGCACATTGATACAGTACTGACAAGAACGAACTTCTGGTGGGGAGACCCGCTGCCCGCTTTTGAGCGTTGTCCCCTTGCTCCCCCAGGTACTCACAACAAATGTACTTCCTTTTGAGGCAGACCTCCACAGGGTCATCTCCCTTGCAGCCATGGTTACAAGATGCACAAGTGCTACATCTTTCTACTTCTTTTTAAGATGAAGCTCCATAAGGCTGCTTCTTTCTTTTTACTAGTAAAGGTGGTAGTATCAATGTCCGTGTTCCCTTCGATGCTAGATCTGGCACAGGCTTCAAATAGGCTAGGGAATATTTCTCCTGTTTTCCCAATCCCTCTGAAATTAGCCATTAGCTCTCTGACCTTTGGTAACCAGCCAGTCAGAGCTGTTGATGACTGACAGTGTTGGCCTGGATAAAGCTTTGCTAGGTTTCCTTTTAATCCTGTAATAGACCGAGACATGCATGTACATGTGGATTCTCTCCTTCTAGAAGATCCGACACCCACATTTTGACCATGACCATAAGTCGTACAGTTCAGGAAAACATGTCTTGTCATATTATTTAAAGCTGTTTGTGCACTATATAGGTTGTTTAACCATGATGCACCCTTGCCTTAGACCCTAGCTGTCAAGGCTTGTGAAAGCATCTCCCTTGATGCCCCCATTTGAACTAGACGTAAAAGGATGTGAGCTGGAGACTTGGGTTTTACGTTGGTACATATTGCGATAATCCGAAACTGGGTTTTTATATAGCCCTGGAGCCAGTTGTAATGCCCACTTGGTAGCACACTGACCCTTTACTGGCTGTTGCACTAAAAAAGAAAAGACTACCATTATGATTTCCTCCCTGAGTGGAGCATCCAGCTGCGGCCCATGCAGGTAAGAGCGGTGGGGGTGTGTGGGGGGATTTCGACAGACGAGGGAAAATTAAATAAATAATTGTCTCTCGTCGTCATCTGTCGAAATCCCCCCTCCACCCGGCCCCACTGCCTCACTGCTCTTACCTGCATGGGCCACGGCTGGGAGCATCTATTATAATTTGTGGGTCCATTCTTATTCTGCAAGTAGTATATCATAAGGATCATTCAACTGAGTTAAGAAAATTATTGAGCTGTCCACTTCAATTTGAATATGAACTTTGTAAACTATACCCTGTTCATTCACCCAGTGTTTCTACTTGAACAAAGTCATTAGTCCCCTCCACATTCAGTAGGCAGATAAGCTTCAGGCGGACTATTGTTTTTGCACGATGCTGTCAAGGACGGCTATTGCCCATTCCTCGCTCTCCAGCATGACCCTCTTTCTGCGAGGCAGCTACCTTCTTCTTCTGAAACTACTGATTAGGAATCCCTGGTCATCTCCTCTCCCCTGCTAATTGATCTGTCCCTGGTCAGGTCCTTGGGAAGATTGAGACCCTCTCTAAGATCTGGTCTCCACCATCCTGTGCAGAATGATAATGATTGACCTCTCGCTGGAGCTGCAATTTCTTTCTTATCTCTCAAGTTATACCTTCCTGGTTCCTTATCTCTACTGCAATATTGGACTTTCTTTCTCTTAAATCAACAACGGATTTTCACAATTTCCCCCTGTTGTTTGCTGTCTTGTTTTTATTAATCAACATTACAAAATAAGATGATGGATGGAATGTTGGAATTGTTTCTAAAACTCACCCCTAGTTACTGATCTGGCTTTAATCCATCCTTATTCTGCTCACCATGTCACCCCAGTTTGGACCCAGCCATGTTAAAAAATCAATCTTGACCTTGCTCCTCATGTGAACAGTCCAGCTCAAACTGCCAGGCCAGTTCCTCCGTTGACCAAAAAACAATCATCCTAGGAGCGGTTTAAGGGTATCACCTCTCATCAGCCAGGCTAGCTTGAAACCAGTGGCCCAGCGAGCAAGGGACCCATGTCTGGGCATACCCTTAGCCACTTAGAACGCACATAGCATCATCACAAAATAAAATGATGGACGGAGTATTGAAACTTTTCAAACACTCACCCCCAGTCACAGATCTGGGTTTAATCATTCGTTATTCTGCTCGCCACGTCACCCCAGTGTGGACCTAGCCATATGTAAATCAGTCTTGACCCTGCTCCCCATGTTTTTATTTATCTCTGTTTATTCACATTTTTCTGACCTTGTTTCTAACTGAGGTGTCTCCAGCTTTGTGCCTCGGGTGTCTGTTCCCATGGAAGCATAAAATTGAAAGATAATCCTTAGTAACGCCCCTTCTTTATGATCTTATGGAGTCTTGGCATATCTTTGATAAATAACCAATTAAGCTTCACCGCTTTTTATGTTTCCAAGAACTATTAGTTAATAGGACTCTCCTTGCATTAAAGGGGCGGTAAGAGTTACGTGCCCGTTTTCTGTTATATCTATCGTGTCTAGCTCTACCGCCTCTGTTTCTCCTGGCATTACTCACAAAGACTCAGATGGCAATTTTGGCAGATCCATTGTATCTGTTGAGCACTCCACAAACCTCTAAGGACAAGGGAGATGCCTTTCCTACTACTGAGGAAAATCTCTGGTTGGGCTAGTGGGTGCAGCTTATTTTCAGGGCCCCCAGGGTCAACATCGATCTCCATGGTGTGTTCATCCCGATAGATTCCATAGTCCCCAAAAGAAATTGCCCTTTTCGAAGAAAAGTAGAACTGGTTGGGGTCTCTCACATCCTCTCCAGTCAGAAATGCTCTGTGGGACAGAGTGTTACGAATCAGACACACTGTCGTAGAATCTTTTATCAGTTTGTGATGATGGATAGAGCCCCATCCTTGTAGCCTAAGAATCCATTGATACACACAATGGTTGGTACTTTACAACTATATGTTTGTTTGTTTCATAGTTTTAGTCCACAAATCCTATGAATCCGATGGATCATGATTATTATAATGAACTCAACAGATATTATGCAAATCAGAGTGAATGGTAGATCTGTAATCTGTTCTATTCCCTACCCAAAATATCAGTTCATTGTCAGACATCCAATGTATGACTTTATTAATTCACAGTTATGGCAAGCATTAAATGGTTTTCCCGCATACCTTACGCTGTCATCGGATCAGAAGTCCAAATTCAGCCCTTTTCTATTTCCCCTCAGCAACTGGTCCATGTATGTAACCCCACCTCTGCACTAGTATCTTATATATGTTTATCGCTAATTGCGTCTTGTGTATTGGTCACTTGTGCTCAGCTAATTTTTTGCCTCAAAAATGTGCAAATAATGTGCAAACAGTACCCCTTTGTAGAAACATTCAGGAGTAAATGCTACATCTCCCTTCATTTTCCTCCTCCCTTGCAGCCGTAGTTACAACACGCACACCAGAGAAGTGGAACGTTTTCCATCTCTGTTCTGTTAGTTTAAACAATGTCAAAAGCATCGAGTTTTCAGATAAACATATGGTGAGCAAGGACACATTGTTAGTGTTAGCATTCAAATGATTAGCCTGCTTTTTTAAGCGCTGTGGCTATCACTAGGATTCTCTTAATATTAAATGCCATCATGTTTACATGCAGTCAGCCTCATCTGTGCAGTGACAGCTAGCAGGGAACAGGGGTGGCGGAGGGAGTGGGGAGAATAGTGAACAAAATATAAAAAATAAAAGCACTTACCTCCTCACAGCTGCCAAACGCCGTCTCTCTGTTGCTTCGACCTGGAAGGAGGAAGCACACAGGCCCCCCCATAAGCTAATCACAATGCTGCAATGCAAAGTTGTAATTGGTCTGAGTGCCGTGGTTTGGCGCTCATACGGGGACAGGGAGCCTGGGCATATTCCCCACCAGGCAGTGCATTACAGCCTGGTGGGAAACGTGGAAAGTGCGCATGACTGTTGGGCCTGCCCGAGATGACTGGCCAACCTGTCATGCGCACTGAGTGTGCACAAACCAGCCCCCCATGCACCAGCCCCGCCCTAACCCACCCTGAACTTTTGAAAAATAGGATAATAAGAATGTTATCGTTTTATTTTTCCTATTTCCTGCTCTGAGAGCAGTGGGCGGCGTTCCCCCGCCTTAGCGGAAGAGCCGCCTCTGCATCTGTGTTGCTGCTCTCCCCACCGCTGTTCTCCTGCACCCCTTTCTTCGTTCTCCTCTGTGTTCCCATGTGGGTGCTTCAGCTGCTCCTCTCTCCCTCAACCTCTCTCTTTCTCCACTTCTCTCTCTTCTTTATTGTCCTCCTGGTTCCCCTACTCCCTCTTGCTCCCCAGCTTCACTTTTACCTCTGAGTTTCCTTCTATCCTCCGTCGCTTCCCTGATCGCCGCTTGGTCTCAACCATTCCATTATTCCAGGTCCTTCCTCTGTGCTCCCACTTGCTCACACTGTTTATTATTCGATGGAAGATCTTCGCGTTGCTGGTCTTGCGATATTGTAAAGCAGCTCCTCTATAACTCATAGTGCGGGAGCGATCTAGAAATATGTTAAATAAAATACTAAATAAATAATTCACAGACAATTGGAAGGGAATGGATTCAAACAGAATAAGCAATTCTTTACATGATTTATGGAATGAAATATTATATTTAGACTGTCGGGAATTTACAATGTGTCATTTCCGGAAAAGGTTATTGTTTAACAACGAACTCAAATTTGCTCTTCTCACGAACTGTCAGTCTTTTTTTAAAGCATGCACACACCTGTAAAGGGCTTAGACTAAATACATCCCGTGCAGAATGTCACAATAATCAGTCAAACAGAGTCTATGCCCCCTGTGCCCTAGCGTTTTGCCAGTGTCTCCTGAAGATATCTGGGTATTTACTCTGCATTCCCACTATGGAAACGCACGTAATCCTGCCTTCGGCATGAACACGCTTCTTTCCGTCTTGGGTTCCTGTCTGCAAAGTGGGTATGTAAATACCCGCGCAGGTATGAGTTTGTGGGTGCTCACCTTTAGTATCCTAACATTGAAAAGAAGCCAACGCTCAGAGGCCTGATCTTAAATGTGCAAATGCTGGAATTTCACATACCGGTAATCAGGATTGTAAATTTATGTTTGGAAAGTGCTTTTTTGTGCCCTTCAGTCACACTTGAGAGCACAATATGAATCAGTCCTATCTTCAACTATGTCATTTGTTGTAACCTGCAAACGTGGCAGTCTGAGCGTAGATTAAGGGTCTGCCTTTCAACTGTGTGTAGCCTTACAGACTTTGAAGCGGGAGGAATCTTAGAGTGCGACTGTTTTAGGAATTGGATGTGTGGTTTCTCTCTGCCCTCTAGGGTCAGACCCCTTGTTAGGGTAACTGCAAAGTTCTTATGTCTTATTGCAAGGCTTTCTCCGAGTGGTGCTATTTCATAAAATAGAAAATGATATTGTAACCAGAAATAAGACTGACTCTTTGCAAGCTTAACAAATAGCCATGTGTTTGTATTTATTTATTTGCAAGAAGTAGCATTTTGACAGCATGTTGTTAAGTTGTAGATACATTTTTGCACTGAGTATATATGTAACACACTATATTACAGTAGCGTGCAGTTACCAATGCACTACAAAAGAAAAGTAACAGTAGGTGGAGTATTATTCCGTTGAGGCGGAGGAGTTGGGGAGTGCTCGATTGAACAGATAATAGCCTAGGTATACTCCAGTTTGGATTGTCTTTGACCACAGACCGCATCGTAATATGGAAGCAAAGGTTCTTTGGACCCCCGTTGGGTCTTTTTTTTTTTTTTTTTTTTAAAGTTCCAAAACCTTTATTTTCATCTGACACAGTCATACATCTCACGCCTACAACCTCACGGGCCGGCTCCAGAAAACACTTCCCCACATATTCCCCCATCCTATACACAGCCATGTGGCCGACAACCCAGAGGTCCGGCGGCAGATACCTGTGGATCAAACATGACAGAAGAACTATGAAATGCCCCATGATCCCTGGGCAACGAGCTAAGCACTTTGTCCATTAGGCGCAGCTGCACTGTGCGCTACCTGCAATCTGGAGGCGTGAATATTCAGGAGCAGAACCCCTTTCAGCAGTCCACAAGCATCGCATCCCTGAAGGGCAAACAATCAGATCCCCCTTAGTTGACCTCTACAGCCCCAGAGTCAGCAACCACCTGTAGCTGGTTTTCCCCTGCCTCGGAGGCGGTGTACGCCGCCAAATACTTTTTAAACGGGTCCCAAATGTCACTAGCTCTGCTATTTAATGGTTGCGTCTCGGCGTATATAGCACTCTGCTCCTGGCAGTACAAGAGATCCCCTATCCATTCCTTAAATTTCGGTGCGCGCCCTCTGCCCCACCGACATGCAACTCTCCGCTTTGCCAACAATAAGGCAATGTTCCCCAATTTGCGAGTCATCTTAGGTATCGATACCGTATAGCCTAATAGCATTACAAGCGGATCAGACTCCACTGTATCCCTCAACATAGCCGCCAATGCTGTATGCACCTGCGACCAGTAGTCAGCCACTCTCGGACACAACCACGCCAAGTGCAGAAAATCTGCTCCTTCCGCATGGCACCTCTCACACCTGTCATTGTCCGAAAGTCGAAATCTAAGCTTTTTAACTGGCGTGTAATACATTCTCTGCAAGAACTTGTAATGGATAATACGCAGTCGGCTACTGGAGGATATCTGGGAGGTGAGCTCACAACAATACGTCCATTGCTCCTCCGTTATGTCTCTGCCTAGTTCGATTCTCCACTGCTGGAGTGCTCTACAATCCACCCTTCCACTGTGCGCTCGAATACTGCTGTATAGTTGAGAGACCAAATGCCGACCATCCGTAGACGTAAGCAGGACTTGTAGAGGCCTCACTATGTCAGGTTCCTCCGGGAAGCGCGGCAAAATCTTCCGCAGCCCCTGCCGCAGCCGGACATAATAAAAAACATCCAGCGGAGTAGGCGGATATCCACCAAACAACTGCTCTTTCGTTTTGAACCGACCACCAGCAAAGAGGTCGCCTCAATGCCGAATTTTTGTTTTAGCGCACAGCCCCTGGAACCCTCCTTCCTGCAACAGCGACAAGTCCGGGTGATAAACCAGCGGCAAGGTCGGAGCATACATAAAGTCAAGCGCCAGACGACGTAGTATGCGCTGCCACGCATCTACCGTGCACGGCACCGTAGTGAATGGCGTGTCAAGGGCGCGGATTGGGCCCTGAAGAATTCCTGTCAGTGGGAGAGGTCGGGACAGCCAGTCCTCCACCGCCAGCTGCGGCAGGAATGGCGCAGGCGCAAACCAATGATATGCAAAATGGGCCTGCGCACTCAAATAATACTCTAGAAAATCAGGAACATCAAATCCGCCATATTCGTACGGCCGAGTTATAATCGACCATGCCAGTCGAGGCTGCTTACCAGCCCAGAACAGCCGCAATAATTCGGAACGCAACGTCCGAAAGAAATACACACCCGGATAGTACGGGATGTTCTGGAAGAAATATAAAAAACGAGGTAATACCACCATCTTGATCAGCGAGGCCCTGCCCGCCATGGTAAGCGGCAGAGACACCCAGCGAGTAACATCCTCTGCCAGCTGAGTTATGGCCGTACCATAATTCAGCCTCAACGTCTCCTCCCGGACCTTTGAAATCTGAACCCCCAAATATCTGAGATCCGTCTCACACCATTCAAGCAGGTAGTCCAGGGGAAAGCGGCCCACTGCAGGCGTCAGGGGAAAAAATTGCGACTTCTTCCAGTTTATTTGAATGCCCGACAGGCGCCCAAACACCAAAAATTCGCGGAGCAGCGGATTAAGGTTAACCTGCGGGTCAACCACATACAACGTTAAGTCATGAGCATAGAGAGACACATCAATCTGCCGTTGGTAACATTTAAAGGCACTCTGCTTATGAAATTGTCGGATACGGCACGCCAGAGGTTCGATCGCAATAGCGAATAGCAATGGGGAGAGCGGGCACCCCTGCCTGGTACCCCTAGTCAGCGGGATCGAGTCGGACACCTCACCATTAATCAGCACTCTCGCTTTCGGGTCTGTGTAGAGCAATTTAATCCATGCAACAAATATTTTGGGAAAGCCCATCCTGTACAAGATGCAAACAGGTAATTCCACTCAACCGAGTCAAATGCCTTGGTGGCATCAAGAAATACAGCCGCCACGGGCAGTTCCGGCGCTATCGTATTGATCAAGGAAAAAAGCGTACGCAAATTACTAGCAGTCGAGCGACCCGGGACAAACCCTGACTGATCTGGAAGGGCAATTTTTGTCATAAGCAGGGAGAGCCTAGTGGCCAGTACTTTCGCCAAAATCTTCGCGTCACAATTGATTAGAGAGAGCGGCCTATATGAATCACACTCTGCCGGGTCTTTACCTGGCTTCAACAGCGAGGTAATCAGTACCTCCCTCATTGTCCCCGGCAACACTCCCACCTCCAGTGACTCCTCATACACCTCCCGAAGCACCGGAGCCATGACATCTATATAGCATTTATAGAACTCCGCTGGTAGTCCATCGAGCCCCGCCGCCTTACCATTACTCAGAGACATAATCGCCTCCCGTATCTCATCCAGTTCAAATGGAGCTCCGAGAAACTGCCTATGGTCATCGCTTAACCAACATAACGCAACATCATCCAGAAAGTCCCCAAACACCGCCTCCCCACCACTGCAACCCCCGTTGGGTCTTTGACATGTCTGTTCCATGGCCATGAGGTAGGATTTGAGATGTTTAAGAATGCCGAAGGGGAATGTAGAGCTTTTGGGTATAGAGAGAAAATGTTCCAGTGCCGGATCCTAGTAGACACAAGTTCCTAAATCGAGTGCAGCACATGGTGGTTGATGCTGCCAGCAACACTAGTGATGCAAGTCTGTGGACAGCCTTGAAACCTCTCTCGTGTCTGTATTGGAAGACTGGGTTGGACCTGGACATTATTCGTTAATGAGGTACAGTTCATTTCAGGGATTGTAAGAGTATTAGGCTGGAATCCTTCTTAAAGTAGTTAAGTTTAGATCGGGCATTTGATAACAATTTTTGGCAGTAAGAACAAAAGATGTTGGCAGAATCTCAGTATGTCAGACCTGGGAGGCTCCTTTAACAGTTTACATGAATATCAAAGCACCTTGGCTGTAAGTGCAGATGTCGTATGACCAGTGGTAGATGAGATGAGGAGGCAGTAGACAAAAGGAGTATATGAGATTCCTATTTGATGTTTGTTTGATCCATTTAGTGATTCACATCGTGTTCCTGGAATTTCCTTGAGGGCAATTGTATACTATTGGGCATTCATAGGAGTTTTATTTATTTATTTATTTATTGGTTTTGTAGAGCGCCTGAAATCACCCCCTGAGGGGTATCTCTGCGCTTTGGGCAAAGCTGCTGGCAAGCTGATAAAAGATGTTAGAACAAAGTGGACTTAAGTAGTTTCCTGAAGCGCAGGTAATCAGGGCATTGCCTCAGGTGAATGGGCAGCTGGGTCCAGTAAAGGGGAGCAAGATTTGAAAATGATTTACCACCTAGTCTTGCTTTCCTAACCCTGGGAACTTGTAGAAGTGATTTTCTGCCTGACCTAAGAGTTCTTGAGGGAGCGTAAGGCTTAAGCTTCCTAGAGATGTAGGAGGGGCCTTTGTTATGTAAGGCTTTTTAGACTGTGCAGCAGATCTTAAACTTGACGCGCTTGCGAATTGGAAGCCAGTGAAGTTTTTGTAGTAGGGGAAGGGAAGGGGTTTTGAACGGAGAGTTCGTGACGAGTCGCGCAGCAGTATTCTGAACATCCTGTAACCTACTGAGGGATGACTCATTTGCAGACACCAGGATAGCATTGCAGTAATCAAGAAGGCTCATAACCATGGACTGAATGAGAGTTTTTCGAGTATAGTCTGGCAGGAGAGGAAAGACTCGTCGTAACAAGCCCAACACATAGTAGCAAGTGCTAGCAGTGTGGGTAACATGCTTCTTTAATGTTAAAGCTCGGTCACCAATTCGGGGACCATAGACGAGGGGCGTCTCCAAAGAGCATTATCTCAGTTTTTCCTGCGTTAAGTTGTAGAAAATTACTTTTCATCCAGTCTGCAATAGCAGTCATTCCTTCCGAAAAGGTGGACATGGCCAGCGGAGAAGACTTCTTGAAGGAGAAGAGAAGCTGGGTGTCATCAGCATAAGAAATGGGCAGGAAGCCATGGGACCTTAGAAGGTTGGCCAGGGGGGCAATGTAGATGTTGAACAATGTAGGGCTCAAACAAGAGCCCTGGGGGACACCCTTGGTCAATTCCATTGTCTTAGACCGAAAAGGACTCAGATTAACGGTCTAAGTGCGAGCGGACAGAAAGCTGGTCATCCACTGAAAGGCAGTTCCACTAAGTCCAATCTCCGTCAGTCTCCTAAGCAGAATTGGGTGCGACACCGTGTCGAAAGCTGCAGAGAGGTCCAACAGCACAAGAATGGTGGAGTGGCCACTGTCTAAGGTCATTCTTATGTTATCCGTGACCTCAAATAGGGCCAACTCCGTGATGTAGTTGGGCCTAAAACCAGATTGAGAGAGGTCAAGACAGCCATGATTTTCGACTAAGGCGGATAGGTGTTGATTAACATATTTTTCCAAGACTTTGATTAGATGAGGTAATAAGGAGATGGTACGCAGATTGGATAGTTCTTCCATGGGGGCTTTAGGATTTTTCCTAATAGGAATGATCTGAGCCATCTTCCAAACCCGAGGAAGATGTCCTTCTTTCATGGAGAGGTTAAGGATGGTGCCTACTGGTGTAGATAGTTGGTTATATAGGGAGAAGGCGACTTTTGCTGGGATGATGTCCAGGGGAGAGCCAGATTTAACCAAACTGAGTAAGGCAGCTGCCACCTCATTTGACATAGGAGGAAAACTATCAAGCAGTTGTAGAGTGGTAAGAGCGGAAGGGGTAGGAACAGATGTAATCAGCTGTTGACACCCGACGGGGGCGATCTTGTCATAAATAAGGTCTATTTTTTGTGAAAAATACTGGGCGATGTCCTCACAAAGGGCTTGAGAAGCAGTCTCAGGATTTTCGCAGGCCTTTGGACTGGTGAAGGATTTCAGTATCTGGAAAAGGGTTTTCGGTGCGTTCTCTGCTTTAGTTAACTGATGGGCAATGAACGTTTTTCATGCTCCTTTTAAATTTTTATGATAGCAGGAGAGAGCATTCTTAAATTTAACTTTGTCCCTCGGTTCATGGGACCTTTGCCAGCGTCTCTCCAGGTTTTTGCTTTTTTGTTTTTCAGCGCGCAGCTCCGGAGAGTAACATGCTGATTGAGGGCGCCTGGCTGTATTCGAGAATGTTTTGAGGGGCGCAAGTAGATCGATGATCCTAGTAACCATCGATTTGAACCTGACTAGTCCCTCCTCAACGTGGAGGGGTTTGGCTTCGGCATCCCAGGTTGGTAATAAAGCTGCCTGAAAGCTATCTGGGGAGATCTTGTCTGCGAGTGCTGGGGACATTAGCGATGGAGGTGGCCGTCACGCTTTGACCCTGAATAGTAAATTCAATGGCCGCGTGATATGACCACGTCAGGGGTTGAGGAGGTTCACACCGGATGCAGGAGGCGTTGGAAAAAATAATGTCCAGTGTGTGACCCACGGAGTGAGTTGGGCCATCATTGAGCTTTATAGGGCCAAGGAGAGCTAGGTCTGCACGAAGCAACGATGTGTCGGGGAGTGCTTCACATTCACTGTGCACATTGAAGTCACCCAGCAGCAGGAATTTATTAGTTGAAATTATGTAGGGAGCGATAATTTCTGCAAGCTGGATAGAAAAGTCTGCCAACGGACCGGGGGGCCGAAATACTAAGGCCCCTTTCCAGCTAAGCTGCGGGTGAAAATGAATGCGGAAAACCATGATTTCTATATTGATGTTGCTGCATTGCTCAAGTATTGAAACTGTAATGCCTTCTTTTAAGGCAATTCCGCCACCCACTTTTGAAGGTCTGTTCAGTCTAAGTAGCCTATAACCAGAAGGGAGAGCTAAGGTGACTGCGGGGGTTGAGTGTGGCTTGAGCCAAGTCTCAGTCAAAAATCCTAAGTCTGGATTAACCGAGGTGAGTAAATCCCATATTTCTATTGCATGTTTGGGGAGGGATCTCACATTACTAAAGACACACTTCCATTCTTTGATGGATTTATTAGGCTCTTTCCCAGGTTCCAAGGAAGGGGGGAGACTACCTTGGGGATAGAGATAAGAGGGGAAGAGCTACCTGTTGAAGCTGTAATGCTTTTAAGGGAGTTGTATTGGAATTGTCAGTGGATGCAGGAAAAGGGGCCTTCAGGTGTTAACCGGGGCTGCGGGTGATTCTTTACGAGGTTCCCACAGGGGTTTGAAAGTTCGGACCTTAGATTATGCAATGCTTTGCAGGAGTAAGAGATGCTTTTAGGTAATGCAGAATTCTGTGAGGAACCGACAGGGTTCCTGGCAGCGTCCTGCCGCAGACGGGCTTGAATTTGGCACGCGTCCGGCGAGCCCGCTGCGTGTTGAGCAGGGCATCCGGTTTTGTAGTGGGGGAGCCCGACCACTAGAGCGCTAACCTCCCTCAGACCAGAAGTCACCTTTTCCTCCCTCCACTCAAGCGGGATGAGACCCGTAGTGGCCAGGGGAGGGGCAACCAAGTCTGGGCCAGCAGAGGAGCAATCAGATAACAGGTAAAACAATTTTAATTCAGTACAAGTATAACTGTGCAAACTTCGCAATTTTGATAAAAATTAGCAGGGTTAAAAACAAAATAATACCGCTCTAAGATCATGCGCTATTATTGCCATTAGAAAGGATAGGCTGCAATTACTGAAAGTGCAAAATGCGAAAGAAAGCAGGCTTCAGATAAAGTTAATATTTATCTGAGTTAAGTTGGTGAAAATTAAGCTCAGTTGGTGATTTAAGCTTAAGTGAATTTTATACAAAAATGTATTTTTATTCTAGTTAACTCTCTTGGGAGAAGAGATTGACTCTAGCAAGATAGGTAGTGAGTAACGTCTAAATTTGTAATGTGACATGCCTAAACATACAATGATTAGGTGATCAGCAAAAACAGACCATACAACACAACACCACTAACCTTGGTCTCTAGTCCGTAAACAACATACAGCATTTGAGGTGTGTGTTGTACGCCACAGAAAGATTATAAAAACAATTTGGGTGAATATGGCTTTTGTTCCTAAATTCTGTTTGGAAAACAAGCTGTGCACTTCCCCACCACCTGTCTTTTTTTGGGGGCGTAGCAGGGCTTTAGCCTCTGCCGCAACATGTCTAAATATTCTATTTTGTCAGATTTATGGGATGTGGGTACTGGATCACATTTTGCACCTACACTCAGAGTAAATCAACCCACTTTACATACTGGTGAACACAGCGCGTGCTGAAGCAGTTGAATTTAGAGTGATGTTTCATCCAGGTGATTAAATGGTTTACGTCTCTTAATTAAATTGCAATTTTGATGAATAACTTTCCTTAATAGATACTTTAAGTGATGCTGATCAACCGCCATTTCATACAAGGAATGTAAAACACTCTTATAAGCAAAGTGTCACACATCATAGGTTAACAACAGTATTTGTTCTAATCCTATTATAATCTCCCTCCCATAAAAGACTTGGAAATCTGTTGGAAGGTGTTGAGTCACGCGTTAGGCTAAAAATACCTCCTTCGACATCTTTTTGCTGTGTTCAGGGCAGAGAAAGTGGCATCTGGGTGCCCACAAGCAATCTAGTATGCTGAAATATTCTGTCAGCAGAGGGAAAGTGTGATGATCTTGGATTGGCTGAGGAAACACTTGCTTTTTGCTCACTGGCTGTGAAGTTCGTGCTATAGTGGCTGACGCTTTACTTTGGTGACTGCTTCAACCTGTATTTTAAAGGAGCCTGACCAGTACTCCCACAGATAATGCATCTTGGCAGACAGCGAACAGGGCTTTACATTGGCTGGGTCCTTCCAGGTCTCAGACCTGGAAGTAATTAAAAACAGTCACTGAAACCAGACTCCATGGGGCCCTATGTTCATATTTTTTTAATGTAAACTAATTTTATTGGCATTCCGATTTTCACCATTTACTATCCTGCCAGCAGACAGGACAGGCGACAGGATAGTGATGGATAGCGGCGCTCTGGGAGTCGCTGCCTACTCCTTTGGTGTCAGGCCTCGCCTTGGGGCCCCATATTAACTTTACTGGCAAATACACTGATACATTTCTGAACAATTAATGTAAAAAAAAAGTTACGGTCTGAGCCAGACAATTTTATTCCACTAGGCATTTCTCTGGCGGCTGGAGTCCTTGGAGGCGGTTTTGAAAAGTCCAGGGCTGCTGTCACTTTCCACGGCTCCCCAAGGACAATAGCAGCAGGCACAGGGAGGCTTCAAGGAAAACGGAAAGAGAGGGAGGGGTGGAAGGTAGCGAGAAAGTGATTAGAGAGAGAGACAGAGACCGAGACAGAGACACAGAGAGAGGGAAAGAGAAGGGGAGAGAATGGATCACCGGAAAGAGAAAGAGAAAAATTGTGCCAAGAGACCATGGAAGTTGTGCTGGTTTGAGTCCTTTTGTTTGTGGCTGTAGGTCTGTGCACTTTGGTTCTTTGTAATTGTTTTGGCCTGTGCGCATCGCACAATAACTCACGCCCCACAAATTCTTTGCATAGCAAAAAAGGCCACTTTATTAAGACAGGTGCCAAATAAATTTCTCTTCAAACGTTTGTCATTATATAATTCAATAAATTCCTCAATTTTATTTCAACCTATCTACAAAAAACATAAACCCCCAATGTAAACCCCAATCAGAGCCCTAATGACTGACCCCCTGTAGATAGCATCCCCTCATTCTCATTTCCTGTCCACTTGACTTAGTCCCCCCCCACCTCCCCCGTTGGAGGATGGACAATCCCGCTCAAGGCTGCCCACCCCCCCCCCAGCAAAAAACCCACCAACCAGGAAAACCAAAAGAGTTTTCCTGCCCCACCCCTGAACAATGTGTGCAAAAATCCCTTCTCAGGCGCACCAAATACTTTCTTTCCAAATTTGCGCAATCAAGTCCCTTAATTCCAGTAAATAGTACGCTTGCCCCATTTTGGACAAATGAACCCCATCGTCCCTGAAAAGATAGCCTTCCGTGCTCCGTATGTTAGAATGAGACAGAACCTTCACACCATTGCCCTCACAATATAGTCTCATGGCTCGATTAACCTTCCGTCTCGCTTTCTCCAGCGCCGCATGGTTACGAGCTCCTCTCCAATGCAGCCTCGTGATGAATTCTGTCCATACTACCTGGATACCCTCCCAAGAAGCCGTGAGGACCTCCAGATCACGTTTCAGCAACTTTATTAGAGTCAGACCAGATAAGCTAACGAGATCATTTTCCCCCAAATGGATAATAAGCAGATTCGGTGGGCCCCCTCTTGAACACATCCTGGCCAAAAGGGGGAACAATCCCCCCCAGCGCATTCCCCCTTTTCCCTGCCATACCACCTCATGGCTAGCACTGTGAAGTCCAAGCGATCTCCCACAAATCTGATGCTCGGCATACACCGCGGCCCATTTCACGAAGGAATGTCCTATTATCCATGTTGTCTTTTTCCAATTTACACGCCCCGGAAGCTTACCTAGGTAGAAAAACAAACATTAACCAGGGAAAAGAGGAAAATCGTGAAGATTATTTCCGAACATATTTTTCGCAACATTTTGACTTCCATCTCCCAATCGCCGTATGTCTGCCCAGGACCACCCCAAACGAGCTGCCTCTGTGGCTGCCCCAATGCGGAAAGAGTGCATACTAAAACATAACGGATTCTCACCCAAACGAAAAAGCACCCGTCTCATTACAGTCAACAACTGTGCAACTGAAAGCGGACGCCCCTGGGCATGGCAAAAAATTGTTCCCTGAGAAAAGAAACTAGAAGCTTTGAACACCTCCCATTCTTTGACAGGACAGCATTGGCCTACCCCACTCCTGTTTAAGAAAACCCATTTTCCCCTGCCTAACTGATCAGTTTTTGAAATCCGCAACCAAATGCGCAACCGTTGATCCTCTAGAAAAACCTCCGCACTGTGAATACCTGCCCTATGACCCAAACCCAGGAGCTCAGATGCTATGAAGGCACCAAAGAACAACCAAAGAAAACATAGCCTAAATAGTCCACATTCAGACTCATTGTAACAGCAAAAGGGGAGCGCCAAAAGCATTTTTTGTAACAACTCAAACGTCGCCGCCCGCCGCAACGACTTTGCCCCCGCCTGAACCCTACTTAAACCTCTAAGGACCCTCTTTACCAGTGCCCCAGTCACCGGATCCCTCCCCCACCTCAACTGACCGTAAAAAGAAATCCCCGCCAATTTACCAGAAATGGTAGTGTGGGAAAGACCTTTGTCTATCAGGTGTAAAACAAAACCCAGTAAAAGTTGTTCATCATTCAACCTCCTCCTATGCTCAGCACACAGCTTACCATAGCATAAGAACTCGCTCCAGGCTTGCTGATAGCTCCGTCTCGTAGATGCCGCTACAGAGTTCTCCACCAAGGTGACAATTCTCAGTCCCCCCACTCCCAAACACACTGTGGGATTTGGGTCTTGTTGGGTGCTGCCCCAGGTGCCAGCCTGTGAAATTTTGCCCACTGTAAAAGAGACAGAGTCTGCTATACCGTTAGGTACTGGAATGTGCCTTGTCTTAAAAACAATGTTAAACTGTAAAAATTTGAGGATAAAGGCACCCAATAAACGTAAAACTCTCAAATCTCTGGCCTTCTGTTTATTGATCAATTCAACTACAGCTAGGTTGTCAACATTAAACAGCACTGAGCGAAAACTCCTCACCCCAAACATACAAAGCATCCAAGAGAGGGAAGAACTCAAAAAAGGAGATACTACAACCCTGCAACAGCCAATGACTTGGCCAGCTTTCGGCGCACCAACGCCCCTCCCAGAATATGCCAAAACCTTTCGCTCCAGACGCATCCGAGTAAATCTGAACTTGCCAAATCATGTCTTCGTCCGCAAAAAACAAAGACACTCCATTGAAGTCTGCCAGAAAAGTCAACCAGATGGACAAATCCGCCCTAGTCGCCGCTGAAATGCGCACTCTATGATGCGGGAGAATTGCCCCAGACATAGCCATCCCGAGCCTCCTACAGAAGGTTCTCCCAGCCCAGACCACCCTACACGCAAAGTTGAGGTATCCCAGCAGTTTTTGCACCTTCCGGAGCTCCAATTTGCGCTCCTCCATCACAGAGGACAAGAATGCAGAAATCTCCTGCACCTTCTCTGCCGGCAACCGAGCTACCATTGCCACCGTGTCAATCTCAATGCCCAGAAACACTAACGTCGTGCTAGGACCCTCTGTTTTATCCGGCGTCAGTGGCACCCCCAATTCGTGAGTCATTAGCTGGAAAGAATGCCACGCCCATTGACACTGACCGGTGTTCTGCTCACCAATAAACAAAAAATCATCTAAATAATGACAGATGAAGGCATGACCCGTAACATAAGTAAAGCGCCACTGCAAAAACGTGCTGAAAGTTTCAAAAAGGGCACACGATATAGAACACCCCATGGGAAGCATTTTATCCACATAAAAAGCCCCCTGTACTTGCATTCCCAAAAGCTCAAAATCAGACGTATGAATGGGGAGCAACCGAAATGCCGATTGGATATCACTCTTAGGCAATTGCGCAGCTCTCCCTGCCGATCTAACCAAACGCAGAGCATCATCCACGGAAGCGTATGACACGCAAGAGTCAACCGGCGATATAAAATCGTTAATTGAGGAACCCTCAGGCCACGACAAATGGTGTATCAAACGGAACTCCCCTGCTTTCTTTTTAGGAACTACCCCCAGAGGGGAGACAATCAAATTGGGCAGTGGACATTGCGCAAAAGGACCAGCAACTCTACCCGCCACCACTTCAGACCGTAACTTCTGCTGAACCACCTGAGGCAACTCCTTCGCTGACTTCAAGTTATCAGCCCATCTACTCTGACGTGGACCCTGGTAGCCAATCTTAAAACCATCCTTGAAACCCCAAAAAAGCCTGTTGGCAGCCTCCACATCCGGATAGTCCTCCAGCCACGCCCCAAAACCTCTAACCTAATTGGGGTAGGAGCCCTTTGCCGCAAACTGCAAGACCTGCCCTCTTCCCCGCTGCCCTCTTCCCTGGTCACCGAACCTCTGACCCGCAAAACATTGTGTGAGGGGATGTTTGCCTCCACATTGGGAGCACTCGTGCTTCTACCAGCAAAACTGCCTACTGCAGAAACCCCTGTTGAAATTCCAACAGGCCCCAAAATTGGTCAACTGACCCCTTCCTCCAAACCCTGCCCCAGGCTGGGTGGGACGAGATTGAAGGGGCCGATAAGAAACCGGTAACCCACTGGCAGTATGAGTAGTAGCGGGCGGCTGCGAAGACGCCATCCATTGCAACCACAGCTCGGAATCCACATCACCCCATGGTCTGTCAGGGGCCACACTCAACCTAGCTCGGAATTCCTCATCATAGGACAACCATGCATAACCCCCAAAATAACTCTGAGCCTTCCTTATAATGTCCATATACTTAAACAAGGCTACCGCCCTATCCGGATACTTCTCACAATAGATGGGAAGCGTAAATAAGAAAGGCAGAAGTCCACTTCTCAATAGTTTTGGGGACCCTAGGACGTCTGGCCAACTCCCATTCCTCCTCCTTAGAGGCTTCTTTGGCCTGGATATCACGATGTAACAATTTTAAAACGTTGACAAACTCATGCTGCCAGATTCTGCTTTTAGTCCGATCTGATAAATGGGAGCCCAATGGCATAGCAATCCCCATATACGGCAATTATTTGTGAATATTCTTATCCTCCTCAACAGACACCGTGACCTCCTTACACATGGTGGAGAGTGCTGTAACATAGATAACTGAGTCACCCCCCTCCCCCCCCTCAGCAAAGAACCTTGGTGTACCGCCCCAGCAGGCACCCTTTCCCCCAATGTCTCCTCCCCCCCAACACCAATGGACCTGGTTAACTTCTGAGGGTGACCCCCTTGTTGCCAAACTGACCACCAACCCGCCGTACCTGTAGGCAATGGAGCTGCACTTGGATTGCCGACTTGACCGACCTCCTGAGGGCGAATGACAGCTGCAGGCTCCCGTACCTTTGCATGGTCCCCACTAGACGTCTCCAAAAAACTAAGCACACTGTGTTGCCCTGACAAACCCCTCATACCCTTCACAGATGGCATGAAATGGTCCCCACCAACACCATCCCCATCCCTCAATTCACCTTCCTCCAAATCCTCACTGTCAATGTCCAAAAGCAAATCCTCACCACATCCACCAGAAGGTGCCCCACTGCCCCCTGACATTGCCAAAGCACTCCGTCCCCCAGTACTCAATGACCACTTAGCCCGTGTCATAGCTGAGGGGTGGCCCGTATGGGAAAGGAAATCCGCTCCAGATCGCCCTCCCTCAATTGGCCCCCCAGACGGAGCCGCAGTGAGCTCCATCCGCAATTTGCGCTTTCCGGCCGCACTCCGTGTGGATAAAACCGGAGGTGTGTCCCGCAAGTCGCTCAGACCGCCTTGTTCCTGTTCGCCTGTCGTACCCCCAGAGCCCCCGAAGCTGCCACCTTGTGCCCTGAAAGCTGCACCATCAGCTCCCACCCAAATCCAATGACCCGCCCGGGGCTCCTGTACCACCGCCGGGGAGGACCCACCCATGCTCGTTCCCTGTGGCCCCGGCACTAACGAGGGGCCGGTGCACTGCTGAACTGCCGAACCCCTGCTAACTACATGTGGTACAATGGGGCCCGCAGCACAGAAATGCTGAGACCCTGTAGGCCGCAGCACTGCCCCCACCCCATCCTGTGCCTGTCCAGGAGCCAACATATCTGTCACTAATGGGGCTGTGACTGGCAGAAAAGCACCTTGGGCTAAACTGCCTCTGCTATGAGGCAACAGCTCTGCCTGCCCCCCCCACCTGGGACTCCCCAGAAAAAACATGTGGCAAAACACTGGGTAAGGACGGTGCTGGGCTCAATACATATGCCTGCCCATTAACCTGCACCAATTGCCCACATTCTTGTAAAAGAAAATCAGCTGGGACCCTTGCCGGTGAAGTTGCGCGCTCCTCCACTCTGCCAGAAACAGCCTGGGCCCCCACGCTCCTTGCCCTCCTCCCTCCCCTGCAACCCACCCTAGACAAACCCGGCCGGCTGACTGTACTGCCCCCCGCAGCCCAGCTGAGATCAGGGACCGCCCCCTCCTTCCTCCCACCTTAGTGTGTCGCCCGCCCACAGCAAAACGGGCAGGCGCACGTACCTGTTCCCCTCCAGGGGCCGCTGCGCTAGAGCCCGTCTGCTCGTCAGCGCCAGAAGTCCCGACCTGCTGCAACCCCACCGGCCCTTCTAATGCGTCCTCAACGCCGACCACAGGCTGCGGGGACAGGCATGCCGCCACCGCTCGTCGGACACCTCTCGCCGACTTACGCGGCGCGCGGGCCAGGCCATCCCACGCCTGGCCGGGAACTCCCGGTTGAAGCAAATCGCTTCTGCCAGCCGCGCAGAGGACTCGGACGGCCTCCCGCACCTCCGACGATGACGTCATCGCAAACAACTACGGTACGCGCCTGCAGACAAAATTAGCCAGGAAACCCCTCCTCCCCGCTCCCGAGGGCACAGTGATTTTTCCCGCCCTGCCTACATCTATATGATACCTCCCCTCGGGCGACCAGCTCGCGCCACGCACCCCCTGGGTCCCCCCTTATTTCCATTTTGTCTGTGGGCAGAGATGCGTGTTTGGGGATTGCTCTGCCTGCGTGTGCGATTATGTCTGTAAGTGTTATCTTCATACAAGAGCATCCTGCTCTACCCACGATGGACGGCAGAAATACACACCTGCTCCCTGAAGGGCTCTTAAATATTTTCATCCTGGGGGCGATGAAAAGCAGAGATATAATTACTGGGGCTGGGCTTCACGAGCCCCCAGGGATTCGGGTCAGCCACATCAGAGTTGTATACTGAAAGAGACTTCCAGAAGCCTGCTTCTCGGTATGGCAGCTGATCAGGTTAATGCTCCTCCGACCGACACCTTTGACCACCAGAAGAAGTCACTGCTTTTATCCCATCAAGTTGACTCAGCCTTTCGTTCATCTAAGGTCGCATAAACGATTAGGATTTAGATTGGCAGCAGTAAACGCAGCTCTTACCCTGGAGAGATAATAAGGTTTTAGTTTATGACATACAATGTTCGCTGTTGTTAAATGACGGCTGTTGTCTGCAGGCAAAACCAGGAAGCTAATTAAGTGATTCCGTGTTAAAACTTAATCCAGTTTTATCGAGTTGATTATTGCGTTATTGACCTAATTTACAGTTGACGTCCTTGGCAAAGCCGTCCACCTGAGTTTTTAAATATATGATAGTGTCACAATACTTCTGCTTTTCTCCCAGCAATGTCCCCAGGTTTATGGGGGTGTACCATGTCACCCCCGACACGGGTCCCAGGGACGCCTCACGCAAGGCCGCTGAAGCTGCTGGTAAACCCGCCCGGCCCCTCGCGCCTGCTGGCGGAGGGCCACGCGCCGTCCCTGGATGCACGTCGCGGGAGCCGCGGAGCGGAGTTACCTCGTCCCAGGGCTCCCACAAAGTAGTGCACAACAACAGCTAGTGCCAAAAGTGTCTGCGTCATTCCTTACTCCATTCACAAGTGGCTCTCAGCATTGCTGTGTTAGCAAGATCACGCGAGCAGATCACTCCCCTCACGTGGCAGCTGTGCGTTCACGCGCTTCGCGGCACTCTTACGAGTATAGAAGGGCGCCAGCAGCAGGGTTTTGAATCGGGTGAAAAGGATGGCTTGTCTCTGAAGGGGTGTGGCTTAAGAGGCGCAACTATGAGTCCTTTCCGAAAGGCGTGGCATATGTAATGTAAAGCGTGGCCTAAAACATGTAAACTAACATCCTGTGCTTCACAGAGTACCACCAGACTAGTATTCGAGAGCCTCTATGTGAGCTTTGCGCTACTGCACCCAGACACATCACACAACAATGAACACGCATCTAAATGCCTATGTTTGTCATCAGTATCCGGTACATGAGTACTAATGTTATTGCTGTGATAATCAAATGATCTTTATTCAGTTAGCAATGTGACCATAAAAGCACATGTTAAAAACAAATACAAATGTTACTTAAGACAATATCACAGTTTAAAATACAAGTGCACGTCATCATCGGCCGTCCATATCAGTAAAGCTAAAATCATGCTACATATTTTTCTCCTGAAACTTATTGCCTGAGTAATAACATTTAGCACTTCGTAGCAGGTTGTTGGACTCGCAAGGCGTTGTAGAATCGGTAAACCCTCTTGGTGTTTTGTGAGGACCTTTCCTGTTAGAGTAGGGCATGAAACATGTTCTAAAATCAGAGTATAAAGTGCAGAATAAGATTTATTTGGCTAGCAAGGGCAGCTCTAAACCAAGGACTTTAGACCCTCCCTGGTAGTTTAGCTCAGCGCCACCATATTTCCTTGCAAATGAACCACTAAATTCATAAATAAAGTTCTCTCTCTTCTTGTGGCCCAGTATTGTTTGGTAGTTTTTGTATGCGCTGTTTGTGGCCTTTCAGTCGTTTCTAAATCCTGCTAGTTTTACATTGTTTGTGCAAATTATGATTAGAAGAAGTAAGAGTTTAATGGGATTCTGCTGGACCGCCCCCTCGCCGCTTATGTTCTTCTTTCTCTTTTCCTGTGCCACTTTTATTTGCCATTTTTATTCAGTAACCTCCTGAAACAAGCTCATCGTTGCGCGTGCATGAATGAGTTCTCCTAGTGTTAATCTGTTTTTCAGTCTGTGCTGTAACACCGCACTCAAATGTGTTTATATTTGAATGTATAGCTTATAACATGGTTATGTTTCGTCAGTTCAACATTTTATTTTTGCAATTTCCTGCAGCTAAGCCATTTCCCCCATTGATTGGGCCCTAAAGACCTCACATCTGTTTCTGGATCCAAGTATACATTCTGAGGCCCTATATTTTCAGTCTTCTGAATCGTTTTCTTTAGGTCTTGAAGGGAGTATCTGCTTTTGACTTTTCCATTGCTACGAACCATATTTTTGTTTGTTTTATTTTTATACTAAATAATCAGAGAATGCTTTTGTGGAGTTTGGACTTCTTTGTAGTCTGCCCTATCCAGAGTTGGTCCACGCAAGAGCATCACATTTCCAAATAACCATCATGTTACAGACCATCAAATACATTAACTGAATATAGATTAAGTATGTGCTTTGCTGAAATGTGACCTGAGCCTGATAAAGCGCAACGATGAATTGGACAGGTCGAGCCGGTTCCGTTGGCTACTCCCTTGCTGCAAGGAGCATCTCGGAAGTCCTCTCTTTATAATCTTTTGTGTAATGTTTTTTTCCTGCACACCCTCATTGCTTAAGAGCTGAAACACCTTCGTTGACTCATCTTTCACCTTTGTGAAACCATCGCAGAAATTATTTATTTACCAATTATTTTAATATTGCATTTCTTACACTCCACTCTTGTGTAATATTTTCGTTCATATCTATTAGGTAACACTATGCTCGATTTACTGTGCTCCTTAGAAGCAGCAATTGTTCACTTACAGTAAAATATCATTGCGCTGTACACGCCTGCAGCCGGAGCAGGGATTGGCTAAAGACCACACCTTGCCCTAGATGTCACTACTCAAGACTGAAGGCCTCGCTCTGCAGGAACCGAGGTGCTATTGTTGTTGTTGTACATCTTCCTCATTGCTGTCCTGTTCCTTGCTGCTCAGCCATGAGTGATGTCACTTGGAATGTTGAGTGTGGGGGACTGGAGGAGTTGGCAGTTGGTGGAGATGGGCTGAGCAGCAGGGAGGCTGCTCCTGGTGGGGCTTTACAGGGGCTTTACTGGGGCCTAGCTGAGGCCTTACATGAGATCTACATGGACTTTATGGCTAACCAATAAACCTACAATCTGTTCTACGTAACCTGTCTACGAGACATCTTTGATTATTACACGAGGTCAAAGGGGCTGGGCCCAGAGATGATGCACATAGTCAAATGGTGTGTCCCCAGTTTGTAGTGTAAAAGTGAGCCAAAAAATAAGGGACTGCAATGTGGCCCAGCGGACTACCAGTGTCTGAGATGAATTCAAGCATTGCATTTTGACTTTGTTGTCATGTTTTGCCGTGGATCCAGAGGTAAGGGCACCGACAGCTTTACTGTCTTCCTGTCGATGAAGCTCATCAGAGAGGACTAGAAACACACTCCGTCCGTCATCCCGGTCTAAAACAGGCATGAAGGCGACACAGAGATCCCACTGCTGTGGGAAGAGCTTTGCTTGGAAAATCAATCTCAAAAGCATTTCAAAGCTTACAGCAAACAGATATTTGCTCTTTTTTAGTGTCAATGCTAAGTCTTTTCAATTACTGGTATTATGTCACTAGTAAGCAATACTCCACGTATACGCTTATTCTGTCTTTATTACAGATATTGTCTGGAAAGATATATTTTTACAAAATGTTAAGGAGTCAAAATGATATATACAGAGTCCCTTTTAATAGTTTAGAAGTATGAAACACATTTCCATGTGTATAGCCATTGTAATGGTAGTGTAGTTCCAGTATAGAGATTCTCTGTTCATTTATTTTATATATATATATATATATATATATATATATATATATATTCACTGAAAAAACCATAGGTTTCAGGGGTGTTATAGTTAGCTGGACATTTCCCTCGTACAACACCCTAGAAATTCCCCTGTTATATAGTTAGTTCAGCTAACTATAACTCGTGCCCCGGCAATGCACTGCTGATGACGTCGCATATTACATCACTCATGACATGGTCAGTGACATCACTGATGACATCACTGATGACATCTCAAATGACATCACTGATGACGTCATCCATGTGATAAATTAGTGCATCTTCTCACACCCTAATATAACCTTTGATACACCGACTCAAAATTTCAGACGGCCATTTTGACAACCATAGATACTCCAATACCAATAACTACTCACCCACTCATTGACTTTTAGGTCTACATACATCTCCACTTACACACCTGTACAGTCACTCATACTTACAGTCACTCTGTGCATTTATACACCTATATAGACACTCACACACCGCCAATCATCCATTGAGGTACTGACTCATCTAGTCAGTCATGCAAATAATTAATCACAGTAAAATGTACTCACCTATACAGTTAAAAACACTCAAGTTCACTTACTCATAAAAATACTAACACATTCTGTGTCTTGCTGCAGAAAAACAAACAGCACATGACACAGATATCCTTGCACTATGGCGCATACAGCCACTCCCAAAATCACACACTCTCACATATAGATAGTTATATACTCTTACACACATATACACTGCGTTTCACATATGTAGTTACTGACACATGTACAACTGAGATATACATTCAATCACTAACACACCCATACGTACACTCACCCAACCACACAGTCCATCACAGATGCACTCTTAAAAACATGCACCCACTGAATCACCCACTCACACATCTAGTCACAGAGTCACACACACCCTACCCACAGAAACACTCAGGCACCCATACAGATACTCAGACAACCAATCAATAACCCATATAGACACTCATATAGCTATTCACAAAACCATGCAGCCACTTATACACCAACACACAGACACATACAGATATTCACACAGTTTAGTCACTAGTCTGCAGTAAGATACATTTAATGACTCACTTATAGACTCAGTTACGCACCTAGAAAATCATCCATTCACACTCTTGTACACCCACTTATTTTTCAACAGGCCTTTCCCTATATATATTAAACATAATAAAACTGTTCAGAAACACATACTCAATGGATGATGTCATCAGTGATGTCATTTGAGATGTCATCAGTGATGTCACTGGCCATGTCATGAGTGATGTAATATGTGACGTCATCAGCAGTGCATTGCGGGGGCGCGAGTTAAAGCTAGCTGAACTAACTATAACAGGGGAATTTCTAGCGTTTTGTACGAGGGAAATGTCCAGCTAACTATAACACCCCTGAAACCTATGGTTTTTTCAGTGAATTTCAAAGGTTTTTTAAATGCCAATTCCTAACTATAACGTGGATGAAACCTATGGTTTTTTCAGTGAATTTCAAAGGTTTTTTAAATGCTAATTCCTATCTATAACTTATCTCTGAAGATATCATGAAAAGCATTCTTTTTTAAAAGTAGGGTGCACATTAGTTTTGTGGAAAAGCATCTTTGTGATTGGTTAAGAAAAAGCAGTTTCAACGTGGAGTACATATCATAGGATAAAATTTGCTCAGCTCAACCACACCTGCTACTTGCATTTTGAAGGCACTGTTCGAACTTAAAACAATCGTCAACTTTTAACCTGCACGTGTCGTTAAATGTTCAAGAAAATGTTACAAAAAAATATCGTAAAGTTTTAAAAAATTGATGAACTTTTAACCTGCACGTATTGTAGAATGTTCTAGAAAGTGTGTTGATAGAATACGTTGCACTTGCACTTCTGACTTCTATGTGTTGTTGAATATTAAAAAAAACGGTTCATATGGAAAATTAAAAAGAAACCAATAGAGAAGTTTTGAAACCTAAAAGAATCAAGGAACTATTCCAATTTATTCTTTACATGTATTTATGTGTGCAGCAACAAAATTATAGACACAACAGCACCAGGAAGAGGAAGAAGCAGGGAGTGGGGGGAGGGGGGGAGATGGGCAGAATGGCACACATGCACAATTAAGTACAACACACTTATAGACTAACAATGGCCAAAATGAAACACACCAACAAGGAACACAAGTCACACAACCTGCCAACATCACACCACTGAACGAGCATAGAAGTGAAAACCACGCTGCATTCATACAGGATGTGTACAAAGGCCAGTCGTTGGTGTTGTGGGATGTCTGCGACCGTGGTCATCATGGATGAGATGCCCAGCATGTGGCACATGGTCGAGCTCACTGTGTGTTATGTTGCCAAACGGCTGCTCCTCCCTCCCACGAGCCCCCACACTTTTGTACGGTGAGCTGTTGTATCTCGTGCACTCGTACGGCACGCCATTGTAATGCCTATTTGTGCATGTCCTGCTACATTCCAACTACAACATCACAGTGCCGTTTGGAGGTGGTGCATGCCACTTTACAACATCGACTGCTGCGGCTCTTATAACAGGCCACACCAGAACACAGAGACACACTTACCGCACTTCCTGTACACGGACATGTCCGAGAACCCCCGTTCCCCTTGCCGGATAGGCACACCCCTGCACTGACCTGTGAACGACAGACCAGCACACGCCAGTTGTGCATGCAGGAGGATGCGTACGTAGCTACACACCGAGGCTCACTGCCAACGCTGAGGTGACAGCACACTGTGATGTTGCAGGGCTCGTGCCTATCATGCTAAGACAATGACCACAGGGACACACTTACTAAGATGTGGGTTTGGGGGGCATTGGCGCTCCTGGAGTTGTTGAGATGAGTCTTCTGGCCCTCATGGGTATCCCTGTATCATGCTCATTGACTCTATGGCGCCTGTGGGTGTTCTGGTGTGGCTCTTGGCTGTGTTCCCTTTCATGGTGCAGGTAGTTGTCCTACTTAACACCAGCAGAAAGCAGGTGTAAAATCCCTGGTGCTAACGTGTCTTATCGCCGGAATTTGTTTAGCATTGCAATTGGTGTGAAAGTTGTGATGTGATTTTTTTCGTGTGCACAACAATATACGAACTGAGCAGTGTATCACGTCAAGATCCAGCACCTGACGCACTATTCCCAATCAATATAAATACAATGAGATTTCTTAATAGATTTTGTGTGTACACTGTAAGTGCAGCCAATACCTCAGTGCAATTCAATACAGGATTTTAGTATTTAGAATAAATCGCAAAGGTGCACCTCGTGTCTTTTTGCACGGGAACGGCTACTCTCCATTTCATTATCAGCACTTTAACGGAAGTAAAGTTGAGATAAATCTAACACACTATTCAGAAGTTGGTGCAAACTGCAGATATCACCAGTATTCCAGCGATAAGTGCCCCAAAATTTAACACCATGGTGGACTCCATCAAATAACAGTAATAAGAACAAGAAAGAGTCACACAGCAGTTAAGAGAACAACCAAAAACATTATTAATTTTTTTTCCAAACTTTATTTTTTATAATAATAAATATATAAACGATAAACTATTTTCAAACTTTATTTTTTATTAACATAAATATAAACAATAAACTAATAAACAAAATGTAACAACAATAATATAAAACAACAAGGCGGAACTCTCCTGTGGGAACCACGGATGTCGACGACAGACCTGGAAAATCAGAAAGATTGTTGAAAAAAACCCAACATGGTATTCTCAACAAAATACCACTAGAAACAAATCACAGATATATAAAATGCATACAGCTTACAAAATTTTATAAGTTTAACTTACAAAAACTGTAAATGTTGCCGCTTTAAAATATTTACCGAATCTGAGGAACATTTTTTGCAGAAGGCACCACGCCCACAACGTTTTTCTTCAGTGGTGAAGACATTTTTAACTTTTTCCAAGGGGCAAACAAAGACCAATGCCACCTTCTTCATTCGCAAGATTTGCCAAAGAGTTCTGTTACGAGGGGATCCTAACAAAAAATACTCGTGCGGCACAGCAAGTATGATGAAACACCTAAGGACCCTTCATCCAAACAATCTTTCACGAGAAGAGTGCAAACAGATGAGAAACACTCCTGTTCTGTATCTGTAAAAAAGAATCACAAATAAATGTATATTAATAACTTTGAAATTTATACTATTCCATTACTGTACAAACACATTTTATATAAAAACGGACTAAGAAACTATAGCCCTGAACCACAAGTGTGACGATCGTTAAAACACTACATGCATAGTGCATACTACTTTGAAGCAGTTCATGGCCTAAAGCCTACCTCACTAAAGACTACATGCTAACTGACTAAATGATTACAGTACTATAAGGAGACACACTGGGTGAGTGACAGGGTGTTTGCTAGAAGAGTGAATACTAACTAGGGAACTGAAGGTGTGAAACACAACTGTGTAGGTGATTAGAGGACTGTATCCATACTGCATAGGCATTTAAAGCAGTCCATGTGTTAAGACCTGGCTCACTGCATGACTACTTGGGTACTGATTGAATGATTAGAGTACAGCAAGGAGAGTGCTTAGGTGAATTTATAAGTGCTAGGCTTTTCGCACAGGGAATGGATTAGTACTTGGTACTGAATGGGTCACTAGAGGAGTGCAAAGGCAGTCACAAGTGCTGGACTGTATGGATACTGACTAGGAAATTGAAAGTGTGAAAGACAAGTGTCTAGGTGGTTAGAAGACTGCATGCATAGTGCATAGGGGTTTGAAGCAGTCCATGTGCTAAGGCCTGGCTCAGTGTATGAATACTTAGGCACTGACTGAATGATTAGAGTAGTATAGTATCTTGGTGAATTTATAAGTGTTTGGGTTTTAGCACAGTGAATGAATTAGTACATGGTGCTGAATGGGTCACTAGAGGACTGCAAAGGGAGTGACAGGGTATTTCCTGGAAGTGAATGGATACTGACTAGGGAATTGAAGGTGAGAAAGACAATTGTGTAGGTGGTTAGAGGACTGCATGCATAGTGGATAAGGGTTTGAAGCAGTCCATATACTAAGGCCTGGGTCACTGGATGAGTACTTGGGTACTGACTGAATGATTAGAGTACTGCAAGGAGAGTGCCTGGGTGAATTTATTAGGGTTTGGCGCAGTGAATGGATTAGTACATGATGCTGAATGGGTCACTAGAGGAGTGCAAATGGAGTGACAGGGTGTTTGCTGGAAGTGAACGGATACTGACTGGGGAATTGAAGGTGTGAAAGACAAGTGTGTAGGTGCTTAGAGAACTGCATGCATAGTGGATAGGGGTTTGAAGAAGTCCATGTGCTAAGACCTGGCTAAGTGCATGAATACTTGGGCAGTGACTGAATCATTAGAGTACTGGAAAGAGAGTGTCTTGGTGAATTTATAAGTGTTTGGGTTTTGGCACAGTGAATGGATTAGTACATGCTGTTGAATGGGTCGCTAGAGGACTGCAACGGAAGTGACAGGATGTTTCCTGGAAGTGTATGGATACTGATCAGGGAATTGAAGGTGTAAAAGACAAGTGTATAGTATGTTAGAACACTACATGCATACTGCATAGACATTTGAAGCAGTCTATTGGGTACTTAGAAACTGACTAAATAATCAGACTACTTCTAGGACAGTGCTTATGTAAAACTTTTAAATTTTCAGTTCTGCCACAGTGAACAGAATAGTACATGGTACTGCACCTTAGTGTCAAACCCTGACTCATTTTATCAATGCATAAGCAAAGACTAGCTTCTAATGCTACTAAAACTTGACAACATGAGAGGTTTTAAATTAGTTATCTGTCAGCAAATACACGATGTTACCAAATGCTTCTCTCACAGTGGTTCTCAAATGCACACAGGCTCACAGTGTGATTCTAGACAACAACCACTATACCTAGGAGTTTACGAAAAATCATTCACTACTGTGGAAGTGGTAAGCGAACTGCACAGAATCTTCATATTTCAGGACTGCACTTTTATGTCAAAGCCTGACTCATATAATCAAAGCATAAACAAAGACTGGCTTCTAATGCTACTAAAACTTCACAACATGACCGGTTTTAAAACCGGTATATGTCAGCAAATACAAGATGTTACCAAATGCTTCTCTCACAGTGATCCCAAATACACCTTAACTCACCGTGTGATTCGAGACAAGCACCACTATCCCTATGAGTTTACCAAAACTCATTCACTACAGTGCAAGTGGTAAGGGAACTGCACACAATCTACATATTTCACAACTGCAATTTACTGTCAATGCCTGACTCATAATGAAAGCATAAGCCATAACTGTCTTCTAATGCTACTAAAACTTGACAACATGACATGTTTTACAACACTTATCTGTCAGCAAATACACGATGTTACCAAACACTTCTCTCACAGTGGTTCCCAAATGCACACAGACTCAGTGTGATTCTAGACAAACAACACTATCCCTAGGAGTTTACCAAAACTCATGCACTACAGTGGAAGTGGTAAAGGAACTGCACACAATCTACATATTTCACGACTACACTTTAATGTCAATGCCTGACTAATTTAATCAACGCATAAGCAAAGACTGGCTTCTAATGCTACTAAAACTTGACAACATGACAGGTTTTAAAACAGTTATCTGTCAGTAAATACACGATGTTACCAAATGCTTCTCTCACAATCCTTACCCAAATGCACACAGACTCACAGTGGGATTTTAGACAATCAACACTATCCTAGGACTTTACCAAAACTCATTCACTACTGTGGAAGAGGTAAGGGGACTGCACACAATCTACATATTTAAGTACAGCGCATCAGTGTCAAAGCATGACTCATTTAATCCACATATAAGCAAAGACTGGATTCTAATGCTAGTAAAACTTCACAACATGACCGATTTTAAAACAGTTATCTGTCGCAAATACATGATGTTACCAAATGATTCTCTCACACTGATCCCAAATACACACTAACTCACAGTGTGATTCTAGACATGCACCACTATCCCTATGAGTTTACCAAAACTCATTCACTACAGTGCAAGTGGTAAGGGAACTGCACACAATCTACATATTTCAGGACTGCACTTTTCTGTCAAAGCCTGACTCATTTAATCAAAGCATAAGCCATAACTGTCTTCTAATGCTACTAAAACTTCACAACATGGCAAGTTAAAACAGTTATCTGTCAGCAAATACACGATGTTACCAAATGCTTCTCTCACAGTGGTTCCCAAATGCACACAGACTCACTGTGTGATTCTAGACAAACAACACTATCCCTTGCACTATACCAAAACACATTTCTTCATCTGGAAGTAGTACTACATCTTAGTATAGAAACATAACATAACTCATTTCACAAATTCATAAACAATGACTGGTTTCTAATTCTACCAAAATATAAAAACTGCACAGTTATCTGTTTACAAACACATGAAAAACACAAATGCTTATCACAGGATGGTTTCTACATGCACACACATTGTAGAGAAAAAAAGTACTCCCTACACTTTAGCAGGAAAAATACATTAGTCTGATTAAAATCAAAATAGTCTACATACATCCCCTCACAATTAAATAACTCATCTTTCAAGTTCTTTTGTAGATTAAGAAGTATATCAATCACTCACCATATTTTCTTTTACAGAATCTCTGCACTGTGCACCTCTCAGCAAAAGCAAAGAATGAAAAAGATTCCCTTTCATTTTCCACACATATACATGTAAACATCAAATCACAATCCTGCGCACATAAACTCAAAAGCAAACACACATTTCTATTGGTTAAACATTTCAACCCTTTCCAACTGAAATGCATTTCAACCCTTC
The DNA here is from genome assembly GCF_964204655.1 of Triturus cristatus. Classification (NCBI taxonomy): domain Eukaryota; kingdom Metazoa; phylum Chordata; class Amphibia; order Caudata; family Salamandridae; genus Triturus; species Triturus cristatus. The sequence continues at coordinate 982,218,267 of NC_140588.1, read as the reverse complement.
CCCCAATCTGCCTTCTGCCTGGTACCATAGAAACAGGTCATGGAACACTGCACTGAGCTCACAGGTCACAAGTTCAGCACACAATGTTCCTACACAAGACAGGAAGTGTGCTTGACTTTTCAACATATCAGCTTATCATATATAATGTTCCTTACAATCTGTTTTTGTTAACCAATAACAATCATACCTTTAAAAAACATAAATATACACCCTACCTTTCAGTGTAGAAAGTTGTCATACAACCAATGATTTCTTGTCGTTTTTCAAAAAACGTTGCCGTGGATCCGCGCACCCACAGCGAGAGAATCCGTGCATCCAACGCGGTAGGATGCGCGCACCGTGCGCGCATTTCCCCGTGTTTTTTTTTTTTAAAAAGGGGGCCCCAGGGGGTCCTTCTGGGACCCCCTAATCACCTCTAGAGGGTCAGAGTATTTCCACTCTGCCCCCTTTATATGTTTTACACACTTATTCCCCTTGAATCTTCAGCCTCACTTCTACCGATGCAGAAAATGGCCGCCACCAGTTCCTGGTTTCGAATGTAGAGAGGCACTCGACAGCCAATTAGCATTCAGCACGCGATCGGGAGGGTGCGCACTCGGTTCGGGGAGGGTGCGCTTACTGTGCGGGTACGGTCCGCGGATCCTCCGCGGCCATAGATATCACTAACTTTTTTACCCTAATTTTCTCAGGATCTACTGAACAGATTCACACCATATATGCAAAAGGCACGAGTCCGAACTCAGGACTACCTCTTTGCCAAATTTGTTGTCATTCCGTTCAGCGGTTCGGGCTGTAGCTGCGACAACAGATCCTATGGGAAATTGCATGGGGAAAACGCGTTTTGGGACCCCCCTTTTTTCTCGGGCCCCGCTTGACGGATTACCGCAAAACTTTCAGGGTAGGAGCGGAGCAGAGCTGGCCAAAAGTTTGGAAAATTTCGCGAGGATTCGTCAACCGCCGCCAACGTTATTCCAAATAGAATGTTGCGGATTTCCTATGGAAAATAGGTCCTAACTATAACTATCTACTGGCGACCGCCATTAGATAATAAATATATATATATATATATATATATATATATATATATATATATATATATATATATATATATATATATATATATATATATATATATATATATATATATATATATATATATATTACAAATATGATTAACGTTGTTCCTCCATTCATGTCATCACATTTCGACTTTTTGGAATTTTACAGACCTATCAAGACAAATAAACAGGGACCACGAGATTTATTATTGTCGACACGGCTTTATATTGTTAACAGTTTTGCCAAGTCTCAAGCGCTGTAGAGCTCATCCTAAAGTATCTGACGATTGAAACAACTTAAAAAACTTGTGAAATGTTTCTAAATGATCCCTTCAAAGGAGCAGTGTGCACCACATCTAGAGTGCCAGCTGTACCCCTTTCCTTCTTGACAGTTTTGATAACACATTTCACGTCGATTATCTCAATGATTTAGTTGACCTGGTCCAAATCTTGTGCCAGGTCTTTTTCGATATAGCTAAATTTAAATCTGTTTACCATTTGACTATGCATGGCTTTGTCTGCCTTTGGTTTAGGAGCTTTATATCATGAGGATCTATTTTATTTCCTGCAAAACAAGAGCTTCAAACGTAGTGTATTTTGTGTAACCTTTGTTTCTTGATACTACTTTGAAATGCCCAAGGCCAGAGTTGTGTGTCCCTAAAGTATTCCTTTTCATTAACCCTAGATCTCTGATTCCGTTTTTCAAAATCTATCGGTTTATCTTTGTACAATTGGTTTAGCCAGTGAGCTCTTCCACCTCCCTATTTTCAGAAGGCAACATTAGTGAATGGTGAGGAATACATAAGATTTCAAATATCATTTTTCATATTTAAGATAGTTTTGTCGCTCTGTGCTTTTACAGTGTTGTGTCTCAATTTTTAATTGTAAGTAATGAAGTGTCTAGAAATATGTTAGGTCTATGTCCATATCACAGTTGTATACCTAGTGTCATCTTTTTATAGCTGTGCTCTAACATTATCCATTGTTTTTGTTCAGATCTGTTGGAAAAATCTAAAATTGGTTTTACATCTAGAACTGGTAGGTGCCCATTTTAGGTCCTGTGACACCACATCTTTCTTGACACTTTTGTATTTTCCCTGCCCATATCAATGAGGCTGCCTTTCAATGGTTAATAACAGTGTTGCATGTAAAAGCAGTTAAAGGAAGTTTATATTACACATTGCTTTTCCTAACTAAGATACGTAATGATGTCCATTCTCTGTAAAGCTCTGCACAGCACAGCAAAAGCCTAGTTTCTATAACATTCAAATGAAGGGCCAGTAAAGAAGAATTATGTGCATTTTTCTAGATACATGTCTTTCCCCAGTAGCCTTCTGGTTAACTATTTCTCTTTGGAATTGTACCACTTGTTCTTCAATCCATTCTTTGCAACCCAAACATACACAGTGGACAACTATGTAATTGAATACTTGTTTATCAGGCCACCCTCTACTATACATTCTCTCTCTCCCTCTCTCTCTCTCTCTCTCTCTCTCACTCACACTCACTCACTCTCACACTCTCACTCACACTCTCACTCACACTCACACTCACACTCACTCACACTCTCTCACTCTCTCACTCTCTCACTCTCTCACTCTCTATCCCTCTCTCTATCCCTCTCTCTATCCCTCTCTCTATCCCTCTCTCTATCCCTCTCTCTCTCACTCTCTCTCTCACTCTCTCTCTCACTCTCTCTGGACAACTATGGAATATGGGGAACAACCTTTACAACGCAACTTTTACAACGCACTACCTTTACAACGCATTTTTTACAACGCATAATCCATTACAACGCATGACATTACAACGCATGACACTACAACGCATTTTTAAAAACTACCTTTACAACGCATTCCATTACAACGCATACTACCATTACAACGCATACCATTACAACGCATAATATTACACTACACTATCCAACACTTACCCTACTGTTGCACCCCCTGGAGTTAGAATAGTAATTTTTACCCCTATACTATCCAACACTTACCCTACTGTTGCACCCCCTGGAGTTAGAATAGTAATTTTTACCCCTATACTATCCAACACTTACCCTACTGTTGCACCCCCTGGAGTTAGAATAGTAATTTTTACCCCTATACTATCCAACACTTACCCTACTGTTGCACCCCCTGGAGTTAGAATAGTAATTTTTACCCCTACACTATCCAACACTTACCCTACTGTTGCACCCCCTGGAGTTAGAATAGTAATTTTTACCCCTATACTATCCAACACTTACCCTACTGTTGCACCCCCTGGAGTTAGAATAGTAATTTTTACCCCTATACTATCCAACACTTACCCTACTGTTGCACCCCCTGGAGTTAGAATAGTAATTTTTACCCCTATACTATCCAACACTTACCCTACTGTTGCACCCCCTGGAGTTAGAATAGTAATTTTTACCCCTATACTATCCAACACTTACCCCACTGTTGCACCCCCTGGAGTTAGAATAGTAATTTTTACCCCTATACTATCCAACACTTACCCTACTGTTGCACCCCCTGGAGTTAGAAAAGTAACTTTTACCCCTATACTATCTAATACTTACCTTAAATGTAATTTAATATTATGCGTTGTAATGGTATGCGTTGTAAAGGTAGTATGCGTTGTAATGGAAATGCGTTGTAAAGGTATTTTTTAAAAATGCGTTGTAGTGTCATGCGTTGTAATGTCATGCGTTGTAATGGATTATGCGTTGTAAAAAATGCGTTGTAAGTGCATGCGTTGTAAAAGTGTGCGTTGTAACGTCATACATCCATGGAATATTGTTACTTGTCAATCAATCCACTCTCTACAATACATACTCTGTCTCTGGACAGCTATGGAATTTAAGTACTTGTTAATCAATTCACTCTGCAATCCACACACACATTGGGCAGCTATGGAATTTTACTATTGGTTCATCAGTCCACTCTCTGCAACCCATACACACACGGGACAGCTGATCAGAACACCCCATCACCTCAGATATTTCTGGTACATTAAGCGTGTCAAGTTTTCTGTTTGCGACTAGATTCTGTAAGATGCTGCTGATCCCCAACAGCAGTTGTCAGAGGTATGGCGTGAGCGAGGGCACTTTAATACATACTATGTGGCAATGTGTTAGGATACATGCCTTCAAGATAAAAATTATAGAAAAGTGAATACAATCCTGCTGAGGGAAATCTTCTTGCCTGCCAAAATGATGTATTCTGTGACTTCAGCTTGCCCAGGTATAACTATGGTTCTGTTGTCTGGGGCTTTGGTCATGGGTGTGTATTTCCTATAGCCCGACGCCCAGGACATATTGTTTGGGGTAAAGAGCAGCACATTTTCATGTGCATTTATTTTGTCCTTGCGACAAGTAGGCTTAACCCCCTACAGTACAAACCATTTGGTTGCCAGTTTACAGTACGACATTATGCATCAGGGAAGGGCAATGTCTGCAGTTAAAGTAATATTTATGTCCATGTGTGAATGCTGCTCAAACTTGTATTTATGGTTCATTGATGCAAAGACTTTATTATTAGGGTGGGCACTCTAAGTAAATGTTGTAAACTCGGACTTAACTACTGCCGGTGGTTCCAGTATAAAAATGTGTACACACGTTTTCAAAGTTTCGCACTATGAGGCTATGTATAATGCTCCCAAAATGCTTTTTGATTAGATGCAAATATTTGCAGAAGCTTGAAAGCTAGATTGATGCTTCTTTGCTTTCAAAATAAAATGTCCACAAAAAAAGCACGTAGGAAAAAATAAAATTCGCTTAACTACTGTAAAATGTTAGATACCATTTCTTTGCAGCATCATTTAGTAAAATGTGTTGATGCATGCTAGTATTTCCAAAAAATATTCATAATGGAAAATCAGTGTAACCAGTTTCAATAAGATTGTGGGAAGCATAAAAATAAACAAGCATTGCCAAACCGAGTAGATTTGAAAATGGTGTTCAGCCTTTTGGTTTTGTAAATGCGTGACTTGTTTTGGTATGGGTTTTGTAAAACCCTATTGATGTGGGAGCTGCCGGCCCTCACCATTTTAACAAACATTGGCAGAAGCAAAAATTGGTCTTGGCCTCAACAAGCACACATTGCCACAGTAATTCCTGGCACTGAACAAAACTACTTTGTGTGCCGATATGCTCCTTGTGAAACAGCAGAATGCTGTCACTCACAGTAAGCCAGCCTAAAGACAAAATTTTAATAAACACAAAAGATCATGCCTAACACCAGACCTAATTAGGGGCCAATTAATAAAGAAAGTCTCAAATGTGCAACCATGGTATATGTCCTTGTATTAAGTGCAGATATACAGCTTTCCTGAATTAATAAGAATATACAGAAGTAGGCCAAGAAATAGTACTCCTAGAAAATATTTGTGAACTGCATTTCAGCATGAGTAAATATGCATGTGTAGATTTTCTCATGCAAAAATCTGAGTGTTTTTAAGTTCACTATCCCTCCAACCACTTTTTTTTACCAACCCTGGAAGAAGTTTTACATCTGTGATTGTCAGGAGTAAATTTCTAACCTTTCTCAGTATGGGAAAAGATTAGAGAAGCGTTGGTGAAAACCCTTAAAACTTGCAAGTTAGTAGGATTACATAGACTCAAATTGTCATTCCAACCCTGGAAATATTGCTTACCACTACCTTCAGCCCCAGTATGTAGCTCTGCGGAAACATAATGGAATTGCTAGTATTCAAACCCTACTATGGCAAACCCTACTATGGTATGAGCCCTGGCATAATCAGAGAAGCTATATTGGAGCTCTTATATAATGAAATTGCTGCCATAATTTGTCGCCTCATTATATGGTACAAAAGGGACAAATGGAGTTTGTTACAGGACAAGTAGATTTATGAAGCAACCTGTCCTATGGACAAGTAGATATTTTATTACATTTCACACCTCCGGCTTTGGTATCTTGAAGGGAAATTACCTGAGAATGGGCGAGTTTACATTACGTAAGAGTGTATGGCAAGCATCCTGAAACATGATGAATCAGCATGAACTTGTGTTTGGTGTTGGAGAGGGACATTACAAGAAACATGCTTGATCCACAAGTTAGGCAAAATTTGGGGACCCAGCTGGACACGTGTGTTCTGAGGAATAACTCCCCTTAGTGCTGGGTTTTCAAGACCCCACCCCGTCTACCATTCTCTCCTCCCTCATCCAACCGCCATTAAATAGTGTGGCACTTATGTACCCTGTTTTTGTACACCGACTGAGTGGCATGTGTAGACAGCTCTCCTTTTATTTTCCTCCATGTTATTTTTTTATTGTTTCTCATCGCCTATGTGTTATTAGAAATTAGTATAAATTACTATTTTTAAAGTGTTCTGTTGTTTCTGATAGAGCCTTCTAACTACAGATTCCTCACCTTAGGCTATTACCCAGGTGTCAGACTGGATCAGGAAAACCTTGAACTGTACCTCTGCGTGCCGGTAGGTGGCGTTGATCGGCTCTGCGGTGGCATTGTCAGTGACTATAGTGAAGTTGCCGTGTCCGTGTAAGAGCCTCCCCAGTGCACGGACATCAGTTTCTTTCTGTCATCGCCAACAGTGCAGATCTGTAGAAGTACCTTAGTCTCCTTTCGACCAACCTTTTCCACCTTATTTTAGCTATTTTTGAGCTTTTGCTTCTGGTGTGCTAGGGACATGTCCCCTGCAAAACCTATAGGGTTTAAACTTTGCAGGGAATGTCACAGACAGATGTCTGCTTCTGATCCCCAGTTTGGCAACGACTACAAGGCCTGTGTCAAGTGCAAGTCGGCCCCAAGGTGAGTCATGAGCAGGCGATGAAGCTCCTGTCGGTGCGACTGAAGAAGGCTCCGCCACTTTCAGGGGGCATATCTTGGGGTAATTCTCTAAGCCATTCCCGCGGACAAGCATTTTGCATTCCAAGGCCTCTTTTCCAAGTCGAGTCAAAAAAGCACAACAAAAAGAAGTAGACTCGTTCTTTGACTTCCTAATCAAAATGCCATACTTCTAAGCCCGGCTTCTGCACACCACATGTGCAACAGGTGTCCGGGCCAGCTCTGGCCTACCCAAAGTTCCCCGGAGCGAGGCCCACCTAACTGAAGGAATTTTGCAATACCATGCACACAATCTTTGGGCCACTGACTCTCTCAGGCGTGCCTTCGGGCCCCACAGAGCCACAAGGTGCAACAGCTTGGTTACCACCAGTGTGTCTGACCCCTACGCTAGCTGGGCTCTCTGGAATAACGCCACCATGGGTGCCTTCTTCAACTTCGATTCCTCTCCATCCGGTGCCATCCCTGACTCCGTCAGCGGCACTCAACGGCAAGTCTCATCAACCACGACGCTGATACGCCATCCTCCCTGAAGGGGGAGATGAGGAGGAAGGGTTTAGTCCCATGGAGGATGATTCTGAGCCAGCAGGAAAACGGTATGAGGAACAGGATGCCAGTGGTTTGCACATTTTCCCAGACCTTGGCATATTTCTCCTTCTGCGCCCGGTTTCGGTGATGCACATGGTAGTTGAGGTCCTTGATCTAAAGCGGCCAGTGGTTGTGGTTACAACCAACACCTTGACAGAGTTGCTTTACCCAGAAGCTGTTTCGGCAGAATGCTTGCTCCCTTTCAGTGAAGCCTTCACTAACGTTCTCCTCAGGGCCTAGGCCGAACTTTGCTCAGGGACTCCTGTGCCCAACGCGATCGTCCCACCTCAGGAGACCCAGCCTTCCTCTCCCAGCACCTCTCCCCTGAAAGCCTTGTCATGCAGGCCTCAAACTTCAAAGTCAACGAAAGGTGTTCCACTCCACCGGACAGGGAATCCAAGAGGCTGGAATCCTTTGGGAAGCACATTTTCTCTTCCACCAGCCTAGCCTTCCGGTCTGTGAAAACAGCATGCCTCTTAGGTCGCTATTCCTATGCATTGTGGAACTTGGTGCAAGCTGCTTCTCATGTTCACCGAGAAGAGCTGAGCTATCCTCAGCCAAGCCTTTGTGAATTGTCAGGATGCAATAAAGTTCACCATCAGGTGTCGGCAGGGTACCCCGGACTCCCTAGGTAGAGCCATGGCTTCTACGGTGTCTCTGCATTACCACGCCTGGTTGCAGTCCACTAGGCTCTCAGTGGATGTCTAAATAAGCATCCCTGATTGACATGCCCTTCGATGGCTTGCACCTATCTGGCAGAAAGCTGACACTGCGCTTGATCATTGTCAGGAGAGCCGGGTCACCACCAGATTCTCTCTCTGCCGGTCACAGCATCAGTTCATTCGCCCTTACTGCAGCCGTGGTTGGGCACATATGGGCATCCGCAATACCAACCACACCTGACAGTACAGCAACCTGCAGAGTTCTTTTGTGGATGGGGCCACAGATTCCAAAGAGCACATGGAAGGCAGACCCAGCCCACTGTCCAGCCTCCCACCAATCTCCAAGCCTCTAGAATGCACCTTCTATCGAGCAGAGCCTTCCTGTTGGCAGCGGCATCGGGCAATATCTGCTCCATTGTTTTGCAGTTACCTCCAACAAGGTGGCGCTTCAGATTGTGCAGGAGGTGTACACCATCCCATTCGTGGAAACCCCTCCTCTCTTGCCACCATCCCAAGAACGGCTGATGGAGCGACATCTCTCCTTACCCTGTCAGAAAGTGCAGCTCTTATGGCCAAAGGAGTCATCGAGAGGGTGCCCGCGTCAGAAGTAGGTGGTAGTTGCTATTCCTGCTACTCTTAGGTGCCAAAAAAGGACAGAGGACTTTGTCCTATACCAGATCTGAGCCCTCATGACAGCAGTCTATGGAAAGAGAAATTGTCTGCTGTAGACCCTGGAGATTGGATTGTACCATTGGATTTGCACGGTATATATATTTTCACATCCTCGTTCTGCAAGCTCAGTCATTACCTTGAGCATTTTCAGTTCACTGTGCTCCCCTTTGGCTTCACCAGTGCCACCATTTGTTCACGAAAGTGATGGAGAAGGTTGCAACTTCTCTTTGGAGGTCCGGGTTCCAGTCTTCCAGTACCTCGACGGCTGGTTGCTGAAGTCAAATTCGCTCCTTGTCTCCCCTCTCCAGACTACCACAACTCTTTTGCAGTCACTGGATTTCGCTATCAACATGCTGAAGTCACACCTGACTCCTTCTTGGATGCTCCCTTTCATTAAGGTTTTTCTGGATACAGTGCAATTCCAAGCCTATCCTCCCAAATGCAGAGTCCAAGATATGTGGGCTATGATCCTGATTGTTTTCAGCATCAATTCTGGATTTTGGTGAGACTGACTCTAAGGCTACTGGGTCTGATGGCCTCCTGCATCCTGCAGGCAAAACTCCCCAGATGGCATATTCAGGCTCTGCAGTAGGATCTGAAGTCCCACTGGGCGCAGCACCAGGGGAACCTCTCCAACCTCGTATATATTTAGAAGTAGACTACAAAAGATCTGTAGTCGTTGCTTACGAACTGCGATTACGTCAGCAGCAGACCCTTATTTCTTCCCCACCCAGAGCTGACAGTGTGGCCTATGCATCACTTATGTGTTGGAGTAGCCACCTGGGAGAGGTGGAGACCAGATGGCTCTGGTCTTCGGTAGAATATCGGCTCCATATCACTCTTCGGCTTAGCATTGAAAGCCTTCCTCCCATCCATCAAGGGAAGGTTGGTTCAGGTGTTCACGGACAACACCACCGCCATATGGTATTGCAACAAACTGGGCAGGTTGTGGTTGTGGACCCAGTGCCTGGAGCATTTGCGCCTCTGGATTTGGCTGGAGCGGGTTAGACATTTTCCTGGTTGTGCCGACCTGGAAGGCTTATTGAACGCAAGGGCAGAGGAACTCAGCCATTGATGCCTTGTGGATCACGAATGGCGGCTACATCCGCAGGTAGCACGAGGTATCTTCCAAGAATGGGGAGTACCTTGCCTCGATCTGTTTGCCACTGTTAGGCATGCACAATGTTCACAATTCTGCGCATTAGGAGCTCTTGCTTGGAGATGCATTCCACCTCGAGTAGACTTCGGGACCTCTGTACTCCTTTCGCTGATAACTCCTACCACAAGTTCCTAAGAAGATCCGGACTGATCAGGCCCAAGTCATCCTAGTGGCTATGGATTGCGCATGGAGGGTAAGGTATCCCAAACTCATGAGCATGAGCATCAGCCTCTTTGGGAGAATTTCTGGTCACAGCAACAGGGCAGGGTCCTGCACCTGAACATGCTCATGCACAGAGATAGAGCGTCAACAGTTAAGAGTCGTCAGTCTGCCTCTGTGATGTCATCTTGGTGTGGAGGTGGATTATTGAAAACCCACTGGTGCAGGGTCACCCTTTTAGTCCACGGTTTCTTAACAAGTAAGTAGGAATCGACACTGGAGTGAAGTACAAACCAAGGATCATTTATTAGCATTCATGAATGGGGGCTCATCCGACAAGCACCATAGAGATACTCAAGGAGGAAGCAAACCGAACGATGGTTACATGGGTTTTTATAGCAAAAGGTCACAAACAAGGGACGCCCAGAGGTATATAGAGCTTTGAGAAAAACACACAAATGAGGTAACAGTAAGAATCGACAGCCTTGGTGCCTTGTGCAATCGTTGCATCCTAAGGTTGCACAACAAGATATGCTATCTGAGTAAACTTTACTTGAGGCTTTACAATTGTCTGAGAAACCCCGAGCAGACACCAGCTGTTCTTTTGCGCTGACTCTGCATGTATACACAGCCTACAATGCCCCAATCTAGATTCTTTACTCATGTTTATACAGATGCGGTGTCAAGGATAGAGCCAGGCTGGAAGTAGGGCAGGGGTGAAAAATGGATGAGGAAAAGCTTAATCAAAAAACGAGAGAATCATATTTTACATTCTAACAGTCCTTCCTTTTGAGCCTATGCTGAATCCATTTTATAAGTACATATATTAATCTCATATATCAATGTTCATAAGTTCGTAAATTTCATTTTGCATCATCATTTCTCAATTCAATTCACGAACAGTAATCGGGGGAGGTTTAATATTATTACAAGTGGCTATGTAAGCTGTACATATCGTAGGGGCACATTGAATGTAGCAACAGCAGGTGAGAAAGATGATTCCTATGGTTACTATTCCCATTAACAATTTCCAGCCCCAAGTAGAAATGATTCCCCATAACCACTCAGACCAAGTCCATGTTCCTTGCGTCTTGGTGTATTTCCGCAGCTATTTTATGCAATTTGGAAATGGCGTCATAAACAGATGGGGCGTGGTCAGGGATAAACACACAGCAGCTACTCCCGATAATGAGACATGCTCCACCACGACGATCAGCTAAGACTACATCTAACACCATCCTGTTTTGTAAAGTTAAAATTCTTGTAATTTGGAGCTCTTCTGTAATATTTCCCAGAGCCATCGCTGTTTGATTAGTTACTGCTTCTACCACTCGAGTCAGGCGTCTAATCTTTCTACTATTTAGGGCTGCACCAACAAAGAAGAAGAATCCCAAATTAAAGTCAACATATTGCTGTAATGCAGTATCAGTTTTTTTCTACTTCATCATTAGTTATAGTTCTTTTGAATTGGTTCAAGGAAACCTCATTAAACAATTTTTGGTCTTTGTGATAAGATGCAGGTGCTAAGAACACGGGAGGAAGCAAAAAGGACACATAGCATATTCCGGACCATCCGACTGGTAGATGATAATAACCTTTGTTTCCACAAATGAAGTAAGTGTTATGGGAAGATAGAAAACTACTATTGTTCGTTCCAGTGATATTCAATACTGTAGTACAGTCACTTTTTCCCACAGGAATACTGCCAACTCTGCTCACGCAAAGATTTGCTCGGGCTCTGGTTACAGCGATAACAGGAGGTCCATTACCTTTGGTTGTGTGAGTGTTAGGAAAAACGTATCTTGTGGAGGAATTTCCTCTGCGATACTCCTCCATTTCCCATACAGTTCCTTTGGCCTGCGGGAGGCTTTCATACATTCATAGGCCTGCCAAAAACTATTTCGTAGGGAGAAAGTCCAATCTTACTATGTGGGATGGAACGAATAGACAACAACGCTAGGGGCAAAGCATCTGGCCAATTAAGGCCCATTGTTGCCTGTATCTTCGCCAGTTTCAACTTCAATGTGGCATTGTAACTCTCTACTAGACTCACTGCCTGGGGATAATTAGCAGGAGGAAACTTTTGTTTTACCCTTAAACCCTTCATTAAGTACTCTATTATCTGGCCAGTAAAGTGGGGGCCATTGTCACTCCATAGTACTCTACAAACCCCAAACAGGGGAAGAACTTTTTTAGCAGAAATGTACTGTTGTCAAGGCTGTTGTCTTTGGTTGGATAAGCTTCTACCCACTTACTAAAGGAACAAACCACTACTAATACATACTTCAAATTATTACAGTGCTCTAACTGAATATAATCCTTTTGAAGTGCTTTGAAGGGAGCCTGTGGTGGAGAAAACCACCAGTAGGGGTTGATACTCCCTTCCCGGGATTGTGCTGTAGACATATCATGCACTGCTTAACCAAATGCTCAGCTGTTTTCCGAATGTGCCGATTATTCCAAACCTGTTCTAGTTGGGAGATGGTGTTTTTGGCACTAACATGAGCAGGTCCATGAGCCATGGTTACAAAGGGCGGTAAATAGGCATAGGGCAACTTCCATTTCAGCATATATTTGGACCTCCAACATCCCTCATCATCTAACTCTCCTTTCTTTTTCCATTCTGCCTTTTCTTGTTCCGTAGCGAACTGCTGTATTTCTTTGATCTCTGTATACATATTTTCCCATCTTTCAGCTTGGGATTGTAGTACATACATCCTACTTGTGTGTATGCTTGCAGTATTTCTTGGAACTTCGTCTGCGAAGGCATTTCCTTGTCCTACTTTATCTTTAACTTTCTTGTGGGCACTACATTTGATAATGGCTACACTCTTCGGCAATGTTAAAGCAGTAAGAAGGCTATTTACCAATTCACCATGCTGTATTTTAGAACCATGGGAGGTTAGGAATCCCCGTTCCTTCCAAAGCTTGCCAAAATTGTGTGCCACACCAAATGCATACTGACTGTCTGTGTAAACGTGCATTGATAACCCTTCACTAAGTTCACAGGCCCTTAAAAGCTTGGGCAGATTTTTGCGGAATACAGGCTGTTTCTACCACGGTTTGTAATGTTGTTCTGGCATAGGATGCAGAGGTGATGCAGTCGGGTAATTTCAAGCGAGAACTATCCACCCATAATTCCCCCTCAGGATCTAACAAAGGTGTATCTTTAAGATCTATTCTTCCCTTAGTTTGTTCTTCTGTCAGAAAAATAGTCGTGCAAATCCTGAGTTGGTTCAGCTGGCAAAGGTAACAATGTAGCTGGGTTCAGTGTCAAACATCTCTTGAGTGTGATATGAGGTGCCAAAAGCGTAAGTTTGTATCCTGTGAGTATAGCGCTAGTCAGGTGTTGTCGTGGTCTGATTAAGGAGTGCATCTACGGAATGTGGTACCATAACCATAAGTTTGTTACTCAACACTATCCCCTCATATTGTCATATAGAGATGGCTGAGGCGGCAACCGCTCGAAGACAGCCTGGAAGTCCTCTGGCCACTGGGTCTAATACAGCCAAAAAATAAGCACATGGATGATGCTGACTACCATACGGTTGTGTCAAAACTGACAATGCACATCCTTCTCTCTCGTTTACATATAATATGAAGGGCTTAGCATAGTCTGGAGTGCCTAACACTGGAGCAGTACAAAGGGATGCATGAAGCTGCTGGTATGCTTTTTGACATTCAGATGTCCATGGTAGAGGAAAGAGAGTGTCTTTAGTAACAAGGGACAAAAAAGGTTTGATGAGAAGTGAAAAGTTGGGGATCCACTGTCTGCAATAGGAAGTAATAACAATAAGTGCCCTGACTTCTTTTTGAGTACTTGGAATGGGAATTTTTAGGATAGTTTGAATCCTGTCTTTAGTCGGAGTGCGGCCTTCCTTAGACAAGAGGTGACCCAAATAAGTGACCTCAGACTGACAATATTGCAACTTATTCTTAGCGACTTTATGTCCCTTAACAGCAAGATGATGCAATAGGGAAAGAGTGGCCTCTTTGCAATGCTCAACTGTGTCTGCTGCCAGCAAAATGTCATCGATATATTGTGCACAAGTGTAAATCCTGGTGGCAAAAGAAGTTCATCCAACTGTCGTTTAAATACCTGACTGTAAATGCTAGGACTTTTTGTTTAACCTTGTGGAGCTCCACATAATTTAAATGAGCGGCCCCTTAATGAGAAGCCAAACAAATATCCTTATGTATAGGAATAGAAGAAAAAAGTGTTCTTGAGGTCGATAACAGAAAATACAGTGGCTGTAGGTGAGATTAATGTCAACAAGGTCGTAATATCAGAGACGACAGGATATTGTGGAATCACTATTTTGTTTACTTCTTTTAAATCAATCACGAATCAGTATTACTTGTCCCCTGTTCCATCGCCCCATTTTAGGATGGGGAGAATAGAGCTATTGCATACATTAGAGGAAACTTCCTCAACAACTCCTGTACGCATCAGGTCGTCAATGAAAGATATTTGCGCATCCTCACCTTCTTTCGATATTTTATATTGCGGGACCCTTGGTAAGGAAGCACCCTCCCGAACCTGTATGTGTACTGGGGAAATGTTCATTCTTCCCACATCTGTGTCAGCAGTAGCCCAAACACATGGAGGAACAGAATCAAGATCCGAACATAAAGAGAAATTATATTGTTTAGGCAATGTCTTTTTCCCAAAAATGACACGTACTCCAGATGGGGAACAATGTATAGTAGCATGGAAATATTTCAAAAGATCAAGTCCTATCAAATTATCTGGAGCGTGTGGGGGAAGTAAAAAGGGGACTGAAGCAATAAAATTCTCAACCTGCAAAGGCAATTTTTGGGACACAGGGCTAGGAGTTGGTGTTCCATCAAACCCTATCGATGTGATTACTTGGCCAGACAAGGGTGTCCTATGGACCGGTTTCTGAGATATCGTACTGTGTGTCGCCCCTGTATCCACTCAAAATGTATAATCCTGCCCAAGTATGGTGGCTGGTATATAGGGTCCTGACTGGTCTACAGGTATCTCAACCGGTCCTCCTTGTCCTACGCTGTCCTTGGCAAAGTGCGTTCCCACAGTTTCCTCGGATTCCCAATCCTCCATAGAATATTATTTCGTTGATCAAAATAATTTCCTGACCTATTTTTCTCTGGAACTTGAGCTTGTTGTAGATGCTGTCGAGGAACTGGAGTCCTCCGGCTACCATTCACTTGTCCCCTTCCTCTCCCACCAGCAGCTAAAACAGGACATTCGGACCGCTAATGTCCTTTCTCCTTACAATTAGCACATTGATCCGGCCCTAGTGGAGTTTGTCTATGCGGTGGCCATACTGGAGGTGTTTGTCTGAAATTCTGAGCATAGGTTTGACCATGACCTCGACCTTGGGGTCCATAGGCCTGGACCATCATTACCTTAGTTTTCAATTCTTTTATTTTTCCTTCTTTCCGTTCTCCTTCTTTCCGTTCTTTCTCAGTGGTCACCTGATTCTGATAATACTGAGCCATATCTAATATAGCTTTCGGGGTTACCGAAGCCCAGGTACTCTCAGAATTTTTTAAGCAACAGATACCTCGGAAAGTAAGTTTCCCACAAATCGATCTACAAATAAATGTGCACCCATAGGTGTAGAAGTATCTTGCCCACTAAAATCGTGGAACACTTCTTCAAAGCGAGTAAAGAAATCAGGGACGGCCTCTCCCTGTTTTTGTTTACAAGCAGTGAGAAGTGCCCAATCTATTTTACTTGCCGGAACCATTGTTTTTTTATAGAAGTACGTATGTTACCAGGAAGATCCAGTATGAACTGACTAGGTTTCTGACCAGGTTTCCTATCCCTGTCGGCTGCTATGAATGCAGTCCAGTCTCCTCCTAAATCAGCAGAATGATCCTGTTTCCGAGTAAGTCGCCACATATCCGGTGGCAGGACTATACCAAAAAACATATCAATATCAGTTAAGGTCATGGCACAGGAATCAATGGCTGCCTGTACATCATCATAAAATCCTCTAGGATTTTTCCGTATGTCTGGTAAGGAGGCTTTTAAAGTAAGTACATCATCCTTTTCCAGGGCGTATATATCCAATTGTACAAAAAGTGGGCTCTAGCATTGGGACTATTAGGGTCATCATTATCTGCATTCCCTCTTCCAGGAATGAACTGTGGCGCGGCTTCCCTCATGGGTCTTATTCGAGGAGAGGAAGAAAGTTCATTATGATATCCAATTATTGTTGCTATGGCAGTGTTAATTCTACTTACAGTGAAGGCTCCTATCTGACACTGTCGATTTAATAGCTCTAACTTCATCAGGACCATTCTGTCCTGTAGTCCTCTCCCATTGAATTATAAGTTGATGAGAAAGCTTATTTACCAGACAAAAAAGCTCGCCCTCAGAAAAATCCTGTATCTGATCTATCATTCCTTCTACCTCCATTTCTAAATTACTTAACCATTTTAATACTATCAACCTTATTGCATCCTTATGCAACTGAGGTACAGTAGAACAAAGAATTCGAGGGGTCAAGACACATACTGAAAGTACGGGATCATCAGTCATTTCAGGTGAGTGGCCTGGGATGGGGGCGGAGTGGCCTGGGATGGAGGAGGTAAGGGATGTACTGGTACTGGTTGGAAAATAGGGAGCTTGACAACCGCGGGCAAAGTAGGTGGAGCCGGAGGTACAGGGGGAACGACATTTGGTGGTCCAGGGGGAAAAGGTGTTAAAGGTACATATGGGGGTGGGGGTCGTTCAATCAATAATCCATCAATGTCTGAATCCACATCTTCTTGGTGGATTTGTGCTGTTACTGTCGGTCTGACTATATATTCCTTAGATATTAGCAATCTATTCTTCTCCTGAACTTCGTTATCCTTCAATTCCTTATACTTCTGATACTCTTCCTTTCTTGTTTCCTTTGTACCTTTTCCGCCTTGAGCTGCAGCTCCTTTACTTCTGTCCACCAAATACACAAACTGTCAAACAAAGCTGGCCTAACTTTCTTTAAAAACAATCGTTTCTCTAAATACTCTAGTTTGTGAGGGTCCATGGTGCCAATTTGTGGAGACGACATATTGAAAACCCACTGGTGCAGGGTCACCCTTTTGTCCACGGGTTCTTAACAAGTAAGGAGGAATCGACACTGGAGTGAAGTACAAACCAAGGATCATTTAATAGCATTCATGAATGGGGGCTCATCTGAAAAGCACCATAGAGATACTCAAGGAGGAAGCACACCAAACAATGGTTACATGGGTTTTTATAGCATAAGATCACAAACCAGGGACGCCCAGAGGTAAATAGAGCTTTGGGAAAAACACACAAATTAGGTAACTGTAAGAATCGACAGCCTTGGTGCTTTGTGCAATCGTCGCATCCTAAGGCTGAACAACAAGTTATGCTATCTGAGTAAACTTTACTTGAGGCTTTACCATTGTCTGAGAAACCCCGAGCAGACGCCAGCTGTTCTTTTGCGCTGACTCTGCATGTATACACAGCCCACAATACCCCAATCTAGATTCTTTACTCATGTTTATTCAGATGCCGTGTTAAGGGTAGAGCGTTACAACAAACAAATGATGGACGGAATGCTGACAATGCAGACATTCTCCCCCAGTCAAGAGATCTGGGTTAAATCCATCGTTCTTTTGCCCACTACACCACCCCAGTTTAGACATGGCCATATGCAAATCAGTCTTGACCCTGTGCCTCATGGGAACAGTCCAGCCCGAACTGCCAAGCCATGTCTTCCCTGGACCGGAATCAAGCATCCTAGGACCGGTTTCTGGCTATCAGCCGTCATCAGCCAGGATAGCTTGACTCCAGTGGCGTAGTGAGCACGGGTCCCACGTCTGGGAATACCCATCCCACATAGGGCGAAAAGCGTTACAACAAACAAATGATGGAGGGAATGCTGACAATGCAGACATTCTCCCCCAGTCAAGAGATCTGGGTTAAATCCATCGTTCTTTTGCCCACTACACCACCCCAGTTTAGACATGGCCATATGCAAATCAGTCTTGACCCTGTGCCTCATGGGAACAGTCCAGCCCGAACTGCCAAGCCATGTCTTCCCTGGACCGGAATCAAGCATCCTAGGACCGGTTTCTGGCTATCAGCCGTCATCAGCCAGGATAGCTTGACTCCAGTGGCGTAGTGAGCACGGGTCCCACGTCTGGGAATACCCATCCCACTTAGGGCGAAAAGCGTTACAACAAACAAATGATGGACGGAATGCTGACAATGCAGACATTCTCCCCCAGTCAAGAGATCTGGGTTAAATCCATTGTTCTTTTGCCCACTACACCACCCCAGTTTAGACATGGCCATATGCAAATCAGTCTTGACCCTGTGCCTCATGGGAACAGTCCAGCCCGAACTGCCAAGCCATGTCTTCCCTGGACCGGAATCAAGCATCCTAGGACCGGTTTCTGGCTATCAGCCGTCATCAGCCAGGATAGCTTGACTCCAGTGGCGTAGTGAGCACGGGTCCCACGTCTGGGAATACCCAATCCACTTAGGGCGAAAAGCGTTACAACAAACAAATGATGGACGGAATGCTGACAATGCAGACATTCTCCCCCAGTCAAGAGATCTGGGTTAAATCCATCGTTCGGGCTGGACTGTACCCATGAGGCACAGGGTCAAGACTGATTTGCATATGGCTGGGTTCAAACTGGAACGGCATGGTGAGCAAAAAAATGATGGATTTAGGCCCAGATCTCTGTACTGGGGTGAATGTATGACATTGTTCAGCATTCTGTCCATCAATTGTTGTTTTTGCATGTGTTAAGGGTAGAGCCAGGCTGGAAGTAGGGCAGGGGTGAAAAATGGATGAGGCATAGCTTAATCAAACAAGCATTGGCATAGCCAATAGGTCTCACTTTTGTGACCTTATAAGTATTAAGTTATGCTGCACAATATCCTTGGTGCACCAACATTAACTGTTGCATGGTTAAACACTTATAAGGTCCCAAAGGTGAGACCTATTGGCTATGCCAATGCTTGCAAAAGCTGTCACAATAGCCTCAATTAGTGTGATACGATGTGTTGGAAAACTAATGCACAAGATATTGTGGTGGTAAATCAACATAGCATCTTCTGAGAATGAGCTCAAACACATGTCAGCAAATCTACCCGCCTTGAGAGTTGCCTTTCAAACCTGAGCCCTTACTCTGTTGTAGGAAGCTAAGTATAGTCGTGGGGATCTAGCTGCAGGGCTACGAGGGAGAGAAAAACCACACAGAGAAAGCCCAATAAACATAAACGGGTTTCAGCGAGGATAGCCTATGCTCGCTTTGTCAGCAATGACCATATCAGACATCTCCACAGAAAATGTGTGAGGTGTATAGTAAACTGACCCAAATAACAGAACCAATAAAGAAATTAAAATTTCCAAAACAATTACATGAATAAAATAATTTAATAAGAACAAATATAATAATAATAAAGAAAATTGGAAATAGAGATGAAAGTTTATGGTGAAAAGGATAAGTATTTCATTGGAATATAAATTCAATGTAAGCCTAAGGGACATGGTAGACCACGAGCTATGTGTACTTTTTGGCTGATGTGCTGAAGAGTGCAGCGAGTCTGTACGTGGTGGTTTGGTCCAGCCAACATTTATAAATTCAGAGTTTGGAAGTTTTCTGGTAGAAGAATAATTCCAGTGAGGTAAGCAGGTTCAAATGTTCAATGAGGTTTCTAGGAGGTTGAATATTCTGTAGATGCTGCAAACCAGATATAATGAAGTTCTGTGTTAGGAAATGTGGGTTCCATCTGTCAAGTTTCATTCGAAGTTTATCTGACTCTGTTTTATCCTTTGTCCCAGTCAGATGTTTACAGAGAAAATGTTCTTAAGCTATTTACGAGTCCTGATGGAGAGAGACAAACTGGTTCTTTGAGCCATAATATGATACAACCTCGTAATTTCAATTCTGCTGTGCAGATAAGCACATAAATGTATGCCTAAAGTAAAAGTGAAATACTTTTTTCCATTACATAGCTCTGTGTCTGTGTAATTCTCTATAGAATAGCACATTAATTTCTCTTTGTCACGGTGTTACGTAATACCGCAAGATTAATATCCATATAGTCGTAGTTGCTCTGGTAAGAATGCCTGTGAGGTGATCAACAGACGACCATGGCCTCGGCATTTTGAAACCGTTTATAATGTTTTGCATCTTGTCGAAGACCCCCAGTCACAACGTGCGTCTAGGAAGCAAAGACTGCCAAACCCAACAGTTGTCATCAGATTTGAAAAATGTGCTATTTCGCAGTATTACAGTAGTAAAACCCTAAGAGCGCTGCAGCTCTAGCAGCAGTAGTTGTAGGACATTCTTCACTCTTTAGTGGAAGGTTCAGATTTATTTGCTTTTCTTTGTAAAATAAAAACCTTTCTGAAGCGTGACCAGATTTTCAAAACCAAAAACCGAGAAAGGCTGCAGCCCTAGAAGTGGGGCAAAATGATGTCAGCAATAATGGTGGGACTATAATCAGAGAATTAGCAAAGAAGGAGACCTGCAATGCCATATTACATCGTACTGTAAAGCAGACTACATGTGCAAGACCAGAACAGCTGACGGTTTTGAGTGTTTACTTTGTTCAACACGTTTTAGCAAGCTCAAGAAAGAGGTAATACACATTCCAGTTTGTCCCTGTAGCACGTTTTATGTTTTTTTGCACTCTAGAACTGAATTCCTGCATTTATGATAGAAAAAACAACTGCGTCTACCCTAATGCCTAGGTAACAAGCGGCCGTGAAAGTGAAAGCGATCGAAAGTGAAAGCAATCCCGATTGTAACAAGAAGCGCAAGCAAAAACGTGTGGGCGAGGAGAGAGATGCACGCGTGCCTGGGAGAGCGGTTTGCTCTTTTTCAAAGCACACACTCGTGCTTGTGGCGTGCCGCTGCGCACTCCCGCAAGCTGTATGCCGCCACAAGCACAAGTATGTGCTTGGAAAAAGAGCTGTACGCCGACTAAAGGTCTCCTATGCAGCGCATATGCGCTGTGTAGGCGAGACCTAAAAACGAGAGAATCAGATTTTACATTTTAACATTGGCAGCCAGGTGTCCTTCCACTAAAACTGTATATGCCTGCTGCTGGGATACGTTTATGGCTTGGTGTTCCTCACCGTCTTGTGGACCCCCCTTTTGCACCGCTGTTGTAGGTAATTATTCAAAGCGGTATAATGGTGTAATTTGGGGACATTTTATATAACCAGGGTAATTCTGATTTCCCGCAATTATTCTGATGCAATTAAACTTTCACCTAGGCCTAGAGAACAGACTTGCGAAGCGAAGTATAAATCTGAGAGAAGCCATCTCTCCTCGTTCTTTTATCTTAACCATTTCTTAAATTTTGTGAAGCACCTGCAAATTACTGGTTTACTGGGTGGCTACAGAATCCAGTGTCTAATTTGGCTGCACACAAACCCTTCCATTTCAGGTAGGTCCTATATCGCTTTCAGCATCTCAAAGGATCTGATACCATTATCATAAAACAGTTTTCCAAGTGTCATTGAGTCTGCGTCGCAGATGTGCCCTTTCTCTCAGTGGAACGTAGGTGATTCTGAAGGCAAGTTGTTGCCCAGACTCAAAAGTTGTTTTGCCTCAAGGAGCGATCTAATATGACCTTTGTCCACTGCCAAGCAGAACGAGTGTCCCCATTAGTATGAAACCAATTGTGTGTGTAGGAATTCTGTGTCTGGCCTGAAGTCTCTCCTTCGTTTCATTGGAGAGTTGGCTTTCTCCTCGTATCGCTGTAGTTTATACCCGCAAATCACCAGTTGACCCTTCTCCTGTGTCTTGGACATTGTGTCTTCGACATTAATTAACTACTCTCGTCAGAACGTCTTGAGGAACATCGGTTTCAGGACCCTCCAGGCTGCGCCCTCTTGGTGCGTGTGGCCTAGGCTTATAGGACTGCCATCAGGTTTGTCTCCGATACATTGCAACAGGTCTCTCCCTTCAGTCCCTCGTGTCAGTGCCCTTATGCGTATTATTTGCCATTTCAATAGATGTTGATACAAACGGGATCCCAGTACCGTAGAAAATACAAATATTTCTTATGAAAGAAACCTTTACACATCTAGCTGAGCCCATTCAAAAGGTCATTCACTAATAATGTGTTTTTTGGAGCACTTATTTACACTGTTCATTCTAAATCCCAGAGTAAAATAGTGTGTATGAAACTTAGTGTTTCATTTAGTAGAAAACAAACCTGCTTGTCCACACTTAATGTAATAAAAGATGAGCCTCTTTTATTATGTGCATCCTAAATATGTCCTCAGGCTGGTCCTTTTTAATTTTTAGGTCGAGTCTAGCGGCAGCACGCATGTGCTGCTCGCTCTGCGAGGCATGCAGTAGCCGAGTATGCTGTGTAAGCCTCGCCTTCTCACTGCCCATACTTTTCATTGGCTGGTGTCATTGTCCGTGGTAAATGCTGGCTTACCATTCATTATGAGGCTTTTTAGTCCCTCCTTGTTACCGCCCTGTCTCCATTTAGTACCGGCGATGAGGACTCGATCTTTTACTGTGTCCTAACTCGGGAGCTTTCATTACCAGTTCGAGAACTATTTACTTCATTAAGAGACACAGCACGCATGAGGTGCCAGCTTCTGTAATGGCAGCCGCTTCCTAACCTAATTTGCATTTCTTTTTAACTTTTAAGTACGGTCCGTTCCCACTGCACCAATGCAGAAGTCCTTTGTGCACCCTCCAAAGCAGCCCTCTCCCACCTCTCATATGCCTGTGCGCCTTTATTTATTAGCTGTCCCGGGAGCTTCAGGTCGCTAGTCTCCTAGGCTGACTTATCACCCTCCTCCCCCCTGCTTCTTATTTCAAAGAGCGTGTCTTTTAACACTCCAGCTCACTCGTCTTCTTTGCTGCCTACTCCTCCCCCCTGCTTATTATTGTGGTGAATGTGCCTTTTAACAACTCCGAGATGGGCATGCACACAGTGTGGAGCCGACGGAGGATCGCCGGCTATTTCCTGTGTGAATGGGGTTATCGGCAGCTGGAGAGTCCTCGATCACTAGAGGCTGTGCCATCTGCTATCCTACGGGGTTTACAACGTGACCCAACAAGTTAGGCTGCTAAAGTCGTAAGCCTGGTATCTGGGGCCCGTCGAGGTGACCCCAGTCCCCACACCAATCCCCAGGCCTCTTGCGCAGTCCTATGAGATGCCACACCTCCCGGGCAGCGAGGGGGTCGGTTCAAGGCCACCTTTAGGCACCAGGAACATTGGCGGTTGCAGCAGGGGTGTGGGAGTCACGCCGCTGTCACACAACCGCCTCTTTACCCAACACTTCACTGCCCCTCAGGGACCAGGGTCTCCTACAATCCATGTCCCAGAACACCATCCAACATCGTTACTGCCCCCCTCCGACTGGAATGCCCCTCTGTAGAGTGCCCAGTACCATTTAGCGCCCCCACCCCCAACATGACTCTTTTAGTGTGACCTAAATAAGCTCCTGTAGTTCCTCAGCAACGAAGAGCCAGGCATAATGCCTCGCTCTACGTTGCACGTGGGGGGGGAGTAATACCCACCCCACACCAATCACCATGCCTTTGCTCACTTTGTAGACAAAGGAAGTACCCCCGCCCCCAATTTCAATCATGGGCATTACGTCTATAGGTCCTGCCGATCGTGGACCCTGACAGTGCCCGCCTAAGCACGTATATCATTCGAATGAACTTTATACTGCTCCACACAAGCGCTGACCCTGCCGTTGCCTTCCCCTTCGTAGACCCTAGCACTGCCATCTCCTGATATAGCCTGACAGGGGTCTCCTGCGGTACGGTCGATCAGTATTAGCAAAACCGTTAATATTCTTTCTCTTCTATAGGCACTGTCCAATCTTCAACCCTGGCAGTCCACACCTATGCCCATATACTTGTTTGAATGGACTTAATTAGGCATTAGCAATGATTCAAGCAAGAGCGCTGACCCTGCGGCTTCCTACCCTCCGTAGACCTTGGCACTGCCTTCTCCTGATATAGCCTGGCAGTGGTCTCCTGTACTACATTCGACTAGTATTAGCTAAAGAGGTAATGTTCTTTCTCCCGCGGCGTCAATGTCACCTTTCTTTAATATCTCTAATTCAGCCGTCATAACTTGTGTAATGCTGGTGTTGATGAAAAATTACAACATAGCTGCAAGCGCATTGCGGTAAGCATTTGCAATGCAATAGGTCTTGCATTTGCGAAAGTTTAAGCTATTCGTATTTTAAATGACAATGTATTTTATTTATGTTTTAAAACCCAAAACATAAATAAAAGCCATTGCCATTTACAATGTCAATAGCTCAAACTCGTGTAAATGCGAGACTTATTGTATTGCAAATGCTTGTTTTTATTTGTACTGTGTCCACACTGCTGGCCTCTGGAAATATCTCTTTTCGTTAAGGAACAGCTAGGAAGTATAGTATTGTATTGTCCAATACAATGTGAAATGTGAGTTTTTCAGTAGGAGGCACTGTATATTATTCAAGGTATTTAGACCTTATAAAGAAATGTAAAACATTTGTTATTTTTCAACACTAACAGCTGCTTTCAGAAAGTGTATTTGGGATGGCATGCATATGCACAAATAATTAAACAAAAGAAGTAATCTTTATTTTCATCCTATTTGAATTACATTTAAATATTATTTTTTCATGCTGCAGAGAAATCCTTCCCCAAACTATCAGTTGGGATAATTAATTCTGTCTGGACAGTATATTAACCTCTTTAGTACCCTGTTTAATATCTTAGTACAGCAATCAGCAACTAAAGGGTAACCAGCTAACTTTTCCAAAGTGATCAAAGATGGTGCATGGTCTGATATCAATCTGTCACCATAGTGTCTTCATCAGCACCTTGTACTCCGAATACAATCCAATATAGAATATTCCCCATTTATAATTTATAATCTAGCTTTTGAGGCTGGCTCCATATGTCAGCTAACATCCTCTCTTGTAACCACTCGAGCAGTTTTGAGTGTATTGTCGCTATCACTGTCCCAATCGTAATCATTTCCTTCCGTTGTTCAATCACTGATTACCAATTTCATCTCACTGAGCTTCGGAAATCTCCAGAAGCATGCCAGCGAAGAAAGAGTTTTTTCCCTCATCAGGTGCATATATTGAACAGTACTTCCTTTCTTATGATGCTCAAAATGGTTCTATTTCAGAATACTGAGGATAAAAATATCGACCTCTCAAAATATTGACTACCAGTATTTTGTAAAGGTAGGAGGAGTACATAGGTGAGTATCGATTCTCCATTTACATACCATCAAGATTTATATAATCTATATAATCAAGGTACATAATGTGGAGTTTAATAAACATATCCATATATATATTTTACTTCTCAAATTTCTTATTTTTAGTCTCCATATTTTAGCAGTTCAATATTTATGTGTCAATATTCTGGTTGTCAGCCGCTCGAAATGCCATCATCCTCTCTTTATCCCTTTTCGTCCCTGCTACCTGAAAATCACCTGTCTTCATTGGAATTACTACTCCACTAGACCTACATGTTTAAGTTGAATCAAATTGTAAGATATACAGTATGGATTTAAGCCTAAAACATCTGATTTTAACAATTGTTCCTTTCATAAAACAGAAATATCTACTTTCATATCCACAAAAGTTTTTGAGACCTGGTTTGGGAGCAGGGAAGGGTCTTCTCAGGGATCTGTTAAGAGTTAGACATTCTTAACTCAGCAAAGCACAATATTAGCATCTGTCGATATTAAATTGATGCCCAAATAGTGATCTTACTTGGAAAAAGAAAAAGTACTTTTATTTACGCACAGATTAATACTATACATAGTATATGGATGCACACAGTGCAAACCAAAGTCCTTTAGCTCTTTTTAGGACTTAAGTACAGACCCCTTTGGGTTTTTGGTGACAAGACTGAATATTTTCAACATAAATATTGTGCACTTTGGGTTAGCCCTTGCTCATGATTGGTTTGTTTTTTTAGCTCAGTTGTCTCACCTTGAGTCAATGACTTTACTCCCTATTCATGTGGTTGTCCTTCCCACCCCTCCCCAAACCTCACGTTTTTTTAATATTCCCCTCAATTCACACTGCCCCTTTACTACCCAGTGCCGGCCTGCTTCCTACATGTAACATAGTTGAAGTATATTTTTGTTCTTTGGGGAGACCATCTGTTTTGAGTCACTTCTATCTTGGATATGGACATATACCGACCCACTTGCATCATTTTCTTATTTCACATAACTGTTTTCTCTCTTATATTTTTATATTTTAATTTACTGATCCCACATGGTTGTTTGTGTTGTTAGACTGGTAAATTAAAAAATGTGACATCACAAAATAAAATGATGGACGGAGTGTTGACACTTTTCAAACGCTCAACCCCAGACACTGACCTGGGTTTAATTCATTATTATTTTGCTCGCCACTACACCCCAGTTTGGACCCAGCCATATGCAAATCAGTTTTGACCCAGCGCCCCGTGGAAACAGTCCAGCCTGAACTGCCAGGCTATGTCCTCCCTGGACTGGAAACAAGCATCCTAGGACCGGTAATGGGGTATAACCCCTCATCAGCATATATAAATGATCCCAAAAATCGCACTCAATTTGTTTCACGTCCGTTGCTGTCCTCATCACGCTACTGGAGTAGCACAACGATTCCACTTTGCACCGGAGGAGCCGCTGGGACGCCGGCACCAACTGCCCAGCAGCCGAGGAGGGTGAGGCGCAGGCCCCGGGACTGCGAGGACCAGCATTCCACAGCTCTAGCTGGTCCTCTTCCCGTGTGAGCCGCGCCCCCTCACAGCGCCACGCCCCCAGCCAAGCCCTACAACAACTCGCGGCACCCGCTTCGCGGGTGCCACTCGCTTCAATTTGTTTCACGTCCGTTGCTGTCCTCATCACGCTACTGGAGTAGCACAACGATTCCACTTTGCACCGGAGGAGCCGCTGGGACGCCGGCACCAACTGCCCAGCAGCCGAGGAGGGTGAGGCGCAGGCCCCGGGACTGCGAGGACCAGCATTCCACAGCTCTAGCTGGTCCTCTTCCCGTGTGAGCCGCGCCCCCTCACAGCGCCACGCCCCCAGCCAAGCCCTACAACAACTCGCGGCACCCGCTTCGCGGGTGCCACTCGCTTCAATTTGTTTCACGTCCGTTGCTGTCCTCATCACGCTACTGGAGTAGCACAACGATTCCACTTTGCACCGGAGGAGCCGCTGGGACGCCGGCACCAACTGCCCAGCAGCCGAGGAGGGTGAGGCGCAGGCCCCGGGACTGCGAGGACCAGCATTCCACAGCTCTAGCTGGTCCTCTTCCCGTGTGAGCCGCGCCCCCTCACAGCGCCACGCCCCCACAATCTACTACCCTTTAAAGAGCGCGCTCTGGACCGCGTAACGCGGGACGCGCGCGGGACGCAGCCCGGGGCGAAGACCGGGCAAAGAGCGGGCCATTTAAGGCCGTTCAAGGACGGCTGAGGACGGCCCTGGCCCTGAACCCCTGCCTTTTCGCCCATATTCATCACCTAACGTCTAAGGTAGGCGGAACTGTGTTCTGTATCTTCGCATATCAATACTAACGGCCGCCACCTATTACACCATTTACTGTTGACTTCGTGTTCAGATGTCGGCCATGCGCAATAGAACTAGAAGTTGTGCGAAAAAAGCTACGGTGGTAGCACAGGTGACAGGACCTATAGACCTCTTCATTTCCCGTGTAAATGAGACTATTGATCAAAGCATTGTTGTATTGGAAAAAAGAGTCTCCATGGACCTTGCAAATGCTAAGCGCTCATCCTTGGGTTCCCTTGCCAATGCCAAATCACCCGCATTGCAGCCTTCGAATGTCTGCTCCCTACCCTTAACCATACCCACTAATAGTGCTCCGATTGTACCAAATACTGTTGATTTATCGGTTGCCCTATCAGACTCGGTCCCGTCTTTTGCGGACCTGGAGGTTACACCAGACCTAGAGGCCTGTCAGTCTTCCGGTACAGCGGTTCCATGTCTGAGCGGGTCTAACGATGTGGTAACAGCTCCTGTACCTATAGCTTCTCGGGGAAGGGCCACCAGTCTCCCAAAGGCTATATCTAAGAGTAAAAGCAAAGCTAAAGTTACAGTTAGGAATCATAATTTGATTTCCCCTACCCCACAAATGACTTCAGGTATTCCTTGTTGGGTGCAAAACTTGGTAACAGATTTAAAACTGGACCTCGAAGCTACAATAGCAGCACAAATCAAGCCTTTAATTTCCAAACTGGATAGGCTTACGTCTTTAATACATTCGAAATGGCCACAAAAAACGAATGGGCAAGGGCCTGATCAGCCACAAGGGAGTACAGAAGCAGCCCCTAAATGTTCACCATGTATCCAGCCCCCT
Source organism: Triturus cristatus (assembly GCF_964204655.1). Lineage (NCBI taxonomy): Eukaryota > Metazoa > Chordata > Amphibia > Caudata > Salamandridae > Triturus > Triturus cristatus. The sequence goes on along the minus strand of NC_140588.1, from coordinate 982,189,821 downwards.
AAAGATGTATTAACTAACGTTCAAGTAACTGTAGCCCCTGGGAACCCAGTTATACCTCATTTGTTGCAAACCGGGAGTAATTTTGCTCAACCCACATCTATACCCACTCCGAGGGTGGTGGGACCCATTTCGACTTCTCAACACTGTGTTGTTGATAACAATACCACCACTACACAAGTAAAAGATGTTGTAGGGAAATCTAATACCCCTTTAGTACCTCCTCTTTCCACGAACATACCTGAAGGTCTTAAGCGAAAGCAGGCACGTTTTAGGTCAATCAATTTACCACCAGAGGTTTCCCCTTTTGTGGTCGTGTTGACAGCAGTCCCCCCGTTGAAGGAGGGAGTAAAAGAAAGTCATGTTGAGCTAAGAAACAAATGTGCTCAATGGTTCCACTTACATAAACCTCTACCCAACAGTATGAATGGTGAAATTCTGAATGTACGTAGAGGGGATTGGGTGGGCAGAAGCAAGAAAACAATAGTAGGGGATGTAATTACAGTTAATTTTAGAGATACGGGGACAGTTAGTTATATATGTAATGTTCCCAACAGTGGTCCTGCGACTCAAATTAACCCACTCCCCCTGTCTTACTTTTTACCGATGCCTTCAAGACCAAACCCTCCTTGTTCTATTTTTCAAAGTAACAGAGGATCTGTGTATTCCCCGCAACATGCTACTAAACCCTGGCAGCAACCACCATACCCTTCTTCTTTTCTTCCACATTATGTTAATTTTCACCAGCAGCCACTACATGCTCCATCTTTTCCCCAGCACCATGTTAATCCTCATTGGTCACATCCTCCCCATTTTCCACCACCCTTATTTCAGTCTGCCCATCAGTGGCAGCAACCCTTTCAGCCACTACAACCAGTTAAACCCCAGTGGCAACAAACACGGGAGAACCTGCCCCCTTCCCAAGACTCCTTGTATTCACAACTTGCTCACCCTAACAGATATGCTGTGTTGGATGAGGTAGATTGACTGAGCTCTACTGAGGCTTTGGATTTAAACATCTCTTTGTCCCATTTAGATATGGCGAGTGCTTCTCCTGCTACACCTTTAATCGCACTCCCCGAATCCCCAATGGTGTCATCAGTAATACCCCTCTCGTGTTTAGAAAATAGGGATAGTTATGATGCATGTACAGATACTGCTATTTCCAGATTAAGCCCAGATATCATCTCTCGGGAAGATGGTCCTACTCTATTACGAGCAACTCAGCCAGAGCCATCTGTAGTTGGTGATTCTGGCAAACCAGCAGGACTCTCCCTTGTTTCCTGGAACATAGCTGGCCTTGCCAGTAAACTAGGTACACCCTTCTGGACCAGTTTTTTGGGGGAGGGATTTGACCTAATTTTGTTGCAGGAAACTTGGTGTCTGGATCCTATTAACATCGAAGGGTACATATCCTACTGTCTCAGAGCCACCAAATCTAGCTCGGGTAGGGCAAAGGGGGGCCTTTTGTTGCTTATATCTACCAAGCTGTGCGATTGTACAGTTAAATACAGCACGACAGTTGGGGCTCATAGCCAAGTTATAAGGTTGGAGTGCAAGAAGAATATCGATTTAGTTGTGATAAATTTTTATAACAATCTCTTTGATGCTACTAGAGGGGATATTCTACCGCCTCTAGAAAGGGAAATAACTAAAGCCCTTGGTATTTCGAAAAGAATGGCCGAGGTTGTCTGGGCAGGGGATTTTAATCTGCAACCCTGCCATTTGTCCTACGGGAACATCTGTGGTTTTGGTGCAGCAATGAGTAGTCACTGGGGGGGTCTGGGTGTGAGGGAGGATTCTCCTCACTTCCAACATTGCAGTTATGGTTCCACATTAAATAATATGCTAGTCACACTAGACATGACCCTGTTAAATTGTAACACAAACAATCAGGCAAAAATATGCCCCACATTTACAGGCAGAGATGCAGGATCATTTATAGATCATATTCTGTTGTCTAGCAGTGGAGGTTTTACCGATCTGCATGTAAATGAAGAAAGTCTCAGTGACCATAATAGCCTTCGTGTTATCCTTTTGAGGCATGGTACCTCGACGGTTTCAGGTGGGAAATGTTCTACTGACTTAGTACCTATTAGACCGAAGGGTCTAAGGATCAAATGGACTGGACTAAATTCCAAGGTTAAGCAGAAGGAGGTTCTCACCAGATGTAAGAACCAAATTAGTTCCTGTTTGGAGGATGATTGTGACTTAGGTTGTTTATTAGTTCACTTTGTCTCCATGAATAGTATTATTGATGGTATTTTTACTAAGGCCTCGCTATCCAATAGCGGTCCGAAGCAGGGGTGGTTCGATAAGACCTGTATAGTCGCCCTCCGTGATTTAAAGAATGCCTTAGGCACTAATCCACGCGTTAAGACGGACATACAATTTTTTAGGGCAAGATATAAAATAGCAATTAATACCAGGAAAAGGGTATTACAGACCGAGGCATGGGATAAGTTGAAGGAAGCAGCCGAGACCAAAAATTGCAAACTGTACTGGGAAACCATTAACAGCCCGTTTCTCAATAAGGAAGATGTTCCAGAATTAACATCTTATGTGGCATGTAGCGATTGGGTCAGTCACTTTTCCAAAATCTTTAATCCAGAAGGGTTACCTCTTGAGCCAATGTTACCTGAGTCTATCTCATGGCTACCCCTCTCGTTGGGAATTACATTAGAAGAAAGCCATGAAGCAATTTTTTTAAGCAAAGGAGGTAAGGCCCCTGGCCCCGATGGGGTCCCGCTGGATTTATACAAAGATGAACCAGCTTTATGGGCTCCCATCCTGGCGAGGATATTTAACTGTGCGGCAGAAACTAATCCCCCGCCTACTTGGGGTCAATCAGTCATTATTCCTCTACATAAGAAAGGTGACAAATCAGAGGCCTCTAACTATCGTCCAATTTCATTATTGGACGCCTCTGTGAAGGTGATGAGTAGGATTTTGCTCAAGAGGCTGGAAGATTGGGCAGCTGATTTTAACATTTTAACTAGAGTCCAATATGGCTTTCGGAAAGGCCTGGGCACATTGGACCAATGTGTAAATTTGGACCTTTTACTTAATAAATATACTGTGGCTAAAAATGGCAACCTTTTTTTATGTTTTGCTGATTTGAGCAGTGCTTTTGATTTGGTTAACCACACTATTCTTTGGGAGGTTTTGCTAGATGCAGGGGCTCCGAGGGAAATTTTTTAGCTAGACTTTATGAAAAACTTTCTTGCAAGGTCCGCTATGGCACCCTTGGCGAATGTACCCCGTTTTTTAAAGTGTCTCGGGGCATACGCCAGGGATGCGTTTTGGCCCCGTTGCTATTTTCCCTCTTTATTAATGACGTCGACCGTTCTCTGGTTGACATCCCAGCAGATGCCCCCTTGATTGGTGGTAAACCTGTTCCGCTGTTACTTTACGCGGACGACGCTGTTCTCATATCCCGTACACAGTTGGGCCTTCAGCGCCTAATCGATAATTTTATGCAGTTTATTCAAGTTAGGCGGCTACGCGTGAATAAAACTAAGACGTATGTTATGTCATGCGGTCGGGCAGCTAAGCAGGTAAAGCATACCTTTTTTCTGGATAAGGAAAAGTTGACTCCTGTCAAGTCCTTTTGTTATCTAGGAATTACATTTAATAATATCGGGTCTTGGACCTCGGAATTTGATTCTATAAGACTAAAAATGCTGCGATCTACTGGCAGCATTTTTCGTTTTGCCTCTAAACTTGGCTCACGAAGCATTTTAGACATGATGAACATATACAATGTTCGTTGTGTCTCCTCTGCACTGTATGGGGCAGGTGTATGGGGCCATAGTGTGGGTACATCCCTGCAGAAGGAGGAAAATAAGTTCTTAAGGAGGTTGTTATGTGTTCCCCCTTCTGCCTCCACTCTGCTGATTCATGAAGAAGTCGGGATCGAGTTTATTTCGGATTTAGCAGCAGTCCGGCCACTTTTATTGTGGCGTTCTATTTGGGCTAAACCAGAGACCCGATTTACTCAGGATATCATTCTTGATTGTATAGGCCTGGATCACTCCTCACGCATACAGTGGTTGAGATACATCCACCGTTGGTATCTCCTTCTTTTTAATATAGATGTATTCCGCGAGCCAGAAGAGGTTGTTTCTATTTCAAAAAAAGAAATCAAGACAACGTTTTTAAATTTTCGAAAGGCAGAGCGAGATAAAATTTCTGGCAATCTTGTTACCGTGAAATTTTATAAAGATTTAAATTTAACTTCGGGGTTCCAATCCTATCTTGTGTATGTGACCCGTCCCTCTCATCAGTATGTTTTAACACGCGTCAGATTGGGTATTGTTCACCATCTGGTTGCATTTCCAAACATAAGAACCAGTTCAGATATACCCTGTCCGTGCGATAGTATTTCCCGACAGAATAGTCGCCACTTTTTACTTCTTTGTAAATTTTATCATTCTCTTAGGTTAAAATACCGTAAGCCAATTTTTATCAAATATAATATTCGTACCAGAGAAACAGCACTGATACTTTTATTCTCATTAGAGAACGAAGAGATTTGTTTTTTCCTGGCTACTTTTATCTTGAAATGTACAGCTGCCAGGGAAAGTATTGTACTATAAGATTTTTATACTTACCTGTCTGTACTTATGTTATACAGCTGCCAGGTATTGTATTATGCTGCTATTACTGTTTACATTTTCGCTTGTATATATATGTCTCAAGTTTTATATCATCTTTGTAATTAGGGTATTATTTTTATTTTGTTGATGTCCACAGTATTTTATGACTATTTATAAATTTTGATGTACAGCTGCCAGGATAGGCCTATTGAGTACTTCCCACTGATCACCTGATTGTTCATTCATGTACGTTTTGCTTCTATAACAGTACGTTGACCCAAACTGGCAAGATTACTCCTTAATTGTTGCACTTTAGCCTTTTGTATAACGTCTTCTCATTGTTTCTTATAAGTGGTCATATGGCGATTTTACACATTTTTAACTATGTATTCTTTTGCTTGTATGATTTGTATGTACAAATCGAATAAAAGCTTTAAATTGAATTGATCCCAAAAATCACAAAATGTAGTGCTAGAGCAAGGAACTAACTATACATGTCTAACTAGTGCTTGCATATATTTTCAATGTATATTGATTTTAATGGCTATACTTGTTTCCATTGCGTAAGGCTAGCAAAATGAGTTACATAGTGCTTTACATGAAACCAGAAGTACAATGAACATACGTCTTACAAAGTACTGAAAAGTGTAATAACAACAAAGAGGGCAGCAGATGTTTGTGAGGATGCCTTTCAGAACGTTTCTGAATGTGCGAGTCTTCAAGTTTCTCCTGGATAGCATCTTTTTTTTATGAAATCTGATATCCTCCAGCAGATTGTTCCAGAGTCTTATATCCAGGCATGAGAAGACTTGGTTCAATATTGTGGGTTTTCTTATTTTTGGAATAACTTTGCTCACTTGCTTTTGGCATTTCTCTCCCCATCAGAGAAGAAACCAGAGTGATAGACTTGTAGAACATTGTGGTAGTACACGCGATGTTGAGGACTACCCTGACCCCCTAGCACTGGTTTTTGAGTCCAAAACCAATGCTAGGGGGTCAGGGTAGTCCTACCCTACCCCCTTTTCTTTAAAAAAAAAAAATCTTTTTGTTCGGGACTTGGCGGAGGACGAGTCCCAAGCTGTCTGCCAACACTTCCTGGTTGACCGCCAGTAGATAATATATGTGTGTTCTAAATGTTTTTTGGGGGAAAACCCTCAAAAGCCCCTTTTTAATTACATATATATTTTAACCCCTCCTCTAATCCCCCATTAACCCTTACTAGGCCCTAGCCATCCCTCACATCTAAAAGCTCCTTACTAACCGGTAGTCTTCACATACCTTAAACCTGAAAACCCCTTATCAGCCCCTTTACTTCAACCATCCCTGAACCCTAGAAACCTTTTACCAACATTTAATCGCTATATAAAACCTCAAATAAATAAATCCTACCCATCCCGTAAAACCTAAAGCCTCTTACTACCTCGTAACCCTTCCCACCCCTAAATCCTAAAATACTATTACCACCCTTTACTCTTACCCATCCCTTAAACTTGAAACTCTTTACTACCCTTTACCTCTAACCATCTCTTAAACCTAATAAACACCCTTACTACCCTTTACCCCACCCAAACCTGAAAAACAAAAAACATTTACTACCCATTACCCCAAGCACTACGTTTTTAATGACATAAGTGTTTTTTTAATATATTTTTATATAGATAATGGTGTGTGTTTGTGAGTGTATATACACACACATATGCATGTATATCTATATATAAATATATAGATACATATATGTGTATGTGTACTATGTAATTTGCATGTTAAAGCAAAGATACTTTTAAAATAGGCTGCGTTGTACTTACCTGTGTGGAAATCACTGTGTGGTATAAGAGGCATTGTAAAGGTGGTATTCTTCATCACTCGTTGATGAGATCGGTGTCGACAATCAAGAGTGGGGGTGAAGGAAGTGTAAGAGTAGTTCACTCTGTTTTCATTAATCGTACTTTCATAAAACAAATGAACAGTGCACGGCACCAGTCTTAATACTAGAGTGCCTCGAGTGTTATCCTGGAAACCCTCAACCAGCAACTACCACCAGTGGTATGTATAATCTCCACTGGTGTGACTAATTGGTAAGCGTCCTCATTGGGTTCTGCACCTGGGTACTCACTTCTCCAGGTGTGTAATGTTTATTCAGGATTGGGAGGACGCTATAGGCATACTGTCAGGAATCTTGGCAAAAAGCAAGACAATACCTACCGAAATGTAGGGGGCAGTGTCTTGGAAAAGAACGAAGAGGAGGTCCAGTTTTTACTGTTGCCAGAGAAAGTTAAAAAACTCATCATAGACCGCATTGGTGGGGTTGCGGTTTTTTAAGATGATCACCACTAGCGTTCAAGGGTCAGCGCTCCAGCCTTCCAGCTGGGAGCGTGAGGTCTAGAGAACAGTGTGAGGCACACGCGCACCCTCCCAACTGCACACTTCACCAAGTCTAGTCAGGAGTGTAGCAGTGTTTCCTCGTCCTTGCATACCTGAGTTAGAGTTAGTGTAGATTAGTGTTACTTTACGTTACGTTGTGCATGCCCGTCGGAAGCGATAGTGTTCCGTCTCTCGCCGGGTGTGTTTCCAACTTGAAGGAAGAGCCTACGAGATAAAAGAAAAAGAAAACAGAAGAGCTTACCAAAGTCGTTTCGCTCTTCACCAGAGAAATCCCAAGCCGAAGGTTGTTACTTACCTAATTTTCTCCAGCGTCATCCTGTGTAGTCACACAAGTACCTATGAGAGAGAAATAGGAAAAGGAATGATTACTTATGGCTACAGAACATATTTCTAATTCAAGCCTAGGAAAAGAATGTTATTTAATATTAATTAAAAAAGGAAAAGCCTCTTTTAAATAACTTCTACCTGTTAGCAGTGGTTAAATTATCATTTGCAGAAAAGAATTTCCTTACCTACTCAATAAGGAAAGTAAAACTATACATCATAGAAAATACATATTCTACTCAAAACAAAGGAAATGTAAACAGAAGAGGAGCAATAGCCAGTCTTATTAAGGGTATGTTTTTTCACGAAGAATAAAATACGAAGCATAATAAATTTAGAGAATATTCAAGCATGGATTAATGTGTTAATTTGTTTTACTGTGTTATATATATATACTACGCAAAGAAGCTCTAGAAGTAGAAGACACCTTAAGAAGAAGACGAGGCAGTCTCTTCTTAATCCCCATCCCCTATCCCCCCTGAGAAATACTTCACTCCCCTTTTAGTTCTATTTTGGGGTGAGGAGAAGATCTCGGAGAGTCATTGGGAAAAGGTTTAATTCTGCTCCTGTGAAGTTTTGGGAACTTTGAGAAAGACTCTTGACACATACACGCAGAAGGATCTCCTGGCACCAAATAGTGTCTAGGTCCTTAACCCTCACCTACCACCTATGGGGCAGTGGTTTACCTGCCGTAAGGTTACATGCAGATTTCATGCCTGTTAACTTTTTTGTTATACAATAATAACCAAGATGCGTAAGTAAAGTATACTACTTTAATACAAAGCAGATTAACCACCATTGAAGGGATCTGATATCCAAAAGGTCCTGATGGAGGTCAAGGACCCATAGGAGCAAAACGGCCGAAACATGTTGACCACTTGCGGTGATGCTAAGGACTGGCAATGCTTCCAAACAACATCACCCTATTCACCTTTTAATCTTACCCTTATCCCTCTTTTCACATTAAAATTCACTTTTAAGATATATTCTCATGGCACAGATCCCACCAATATCTTCTTCCAGATACTTTCCCTCCCAATGGAGATGTTACACATCTGGAGAAGTGAGTGCACACCTGTGGAACCCATTGATGACGCTACCCAGTAAGTCATCCCAGTGGAGCTTATATATACACCACTAGTGCTAATTACTGGTTGAGGGTGTCCGAAATTAGATCAATGTGGCAACCCCTCCTTGAACAATCCAGGCTTCTACATTCTTACTTTTTGTCACACAGCTACAGTTGGACACTTGGTGCCATTACTCCCCCTTCTACCATTGGTTTGACTTCTCATTTTCGTTTGTTACTTCTTGTTCTTTATTCAAATGTTTTTTTATTGCTCGATTACATATCGCTAGCCATGCAATGCTGCTGTAGTCGGCAAAAACTGCATTTCATAGACTAGATAATGGCTGTATTTGCCACAAGTTCATCTAGTAAAACATGTCTTCGATTAAGCATTGAAAAAAGCAACTTATTGAAACTAAACAACCAACTTGTGACCTAAATATTGACAAACTAAGCATTCATTATTAAGATGTGTGCTTAACACTCTGACTTAAGTGGGATTGCCCAAGTTAGGTCTGAGCTTTTGCTTTCGGAATGGACCCAAAGAGGGACCTTAGTGGAATAGGTTGTTCTGGAGCCTCCAGAGTAGTACTGATATAGGCAGTTCTATTTAGATTTTCATCCAAGGATGATGGTTATCTGTTTGAATTAAAAGCCATAACTAGGTAGCCCCACTCTATTTCTCTTGTCTATCTAATCGACTTTGTCCTCACACTTTTGCTACTATCCATTTCCATCTGCGTCATTCTGTGCATATAGTTTATTTCTATTTTGCCATGTCTGAGGCTCGGGAAGATCTCCAGGTCGGGGTTATTGCCCTCTGTCTGACGATTTGAGGCAAATCTACAAATTTACAATTAAATTTGTGCCTTTGGTCTGGGCATTAATCCCATTTGAAATGTCTAGAGACTATGTAGATTATGCATGCCTTCCAGTTTAGCTATTAGTGAAGTAATTTCATCCCAGTGTTCCTGTTTCTTCTGGCAGGCCCACGCCGCCAGCTAGTAGAGGTAGTCTTCTCCCTCACTACACTTAGGGCTGACATGTTCTGCATTTGGGACGTTGCGTTCTCTATGAGCTGCGAGTCAGATAGGTGTGATGTATGTAGTTGAATTGCACAAGCTTAAGTCTGGCCTCTGTAGGTACATTAGCTACATGTTGGAGAGCCAATGACCATTTGTTGCTTGTCATGTCATCAACCAGGACCTCGTCCCATCTGGTTCTCCTTACTCTTGTGTTTTTCTCGAACGACTCTATACAGTGTAACCATGCATTGTTGGCATCGCCACATGAGAAGTAATTAACATTTTCTGCATCTATGCAATCCCAGTTGGACTGGATTTGTTTCCTCAATGCTGTATGTGCGGAATTGCCCCAAGAGGACATTGGATTCCTCTTGTAATTATTCAGGGTTCATGAGTGTACCTGAATCGAACATTTTGCCCACCTGGGTAGTCTTTACCTCTTATCCTCTTTAGATGCAATTCGTTTGGACGATCCCCATAGTAGTAATTCTGAAGCATATGGTACACCTGTCTGCTCTTTTCTGTGCATATCTGTTCCAATTATGCTTTGCTGCCATGAGAATAATGGATCCGGGTTGTAGATCCTTATGCGTGCCATATATCTACTTTTTAGTTACTAGTGCTTTTTGCCTAAAAGTGTTTGCCAGCTCTGATGTGTTCCATAAGTTGTGCCAGGCTGCCACCCATTGCAGTTGTTCTGCCATGTAGTATACTTTGTAATCCGGGACTCCTAGTCTGCCTTTGTTTATATGGCGATAGAATTTATTTAGCGCAACTCTGCACCTACTAGTACCCCATATAAATTCTGCATGTAGCAAGTAGCAGTCGCATCCCCCTCCCACATCTCTAACATGCAGAAGAACTTCATTGATGTATAGGGAAATTGCACGTATTCAGTTACTTATAGTCGTCCCTTTTGTCTCACATGGCAAGCAGGAAGCTCCATTGCCAATGGAAACAGCAGTGGAGAGAGGGGACAACCTTGCCTGGTGTCGCACCAATAGTCCGGGAGTCTGAAATCAGTTTGTTGGTTTTTACACAGGTTATTGGACTCTAGATTTGTATTTGGATCACATTTGTTCCCTTGCAGCCAAATCCTGTTCCCTGTAACACCATGTACAGGCATTCCCTGTCCAAAGTGTTGAAGGCCTTTTCTATGTCTATAAAGGCCATTGTTGTCGTCTTGAACTGCGGAAGTGTGATAGGCTATGGATATTGGAGTTGGAAGATGTATTCCTGCCTGCTGTAAAACCATTCTGAGCTTAAGGAATCAAGTTTGGAGTGCTTTCAATATTCTGTTCTCTAGAAAATTCCCAGTGTCTTGCAGCCCACGATAAGAGAGGGCACTACAAGGCAGTGTCTAATGTGTCTAATGGATTTTGGTCTGGCTTTGGTAACACCACTATTGTGTTTCCACTGTAGTTTTCACTGACCCCCTCCTCTCATACACTACATGATACATTTTGAACAGATATTTAGCTGTCTGTTTTTGGAACACTCTGTAAAATTCTAAGGATAGCCCGTGATTTCCTGATATATTGCCAGTGCTCACTTGTGATATGGTTGTTTCTATTTCTTCTATAGATATTTAAGTTTGCAAGTCTTCTGCCTGTTCTAGAGTTAACCGTTTCAATGCTGCTTTATATAAATATATATATACGTGTGGCTTGTGTGACTTGTATGGCTCTCCCTGACTTTGTTGAGTACAATTTCTTACAGAACGTGACAATTGTCACTGACTCTCGCCTGTCTTTTTACTATCAGCAAATATTTAATAGTAATTCCTAGGTGTGGGTCTCCGACCGCACCAATCTATCCAATAAGCAGCCACACTTGTTGCCCTCTGAATGCTGCAGTTCTGTATACTCCTTGTCATCAGACCAGCTGATGTTAGAGAGCAGTTCTGTGTGTAGCTTTCCCTTTATGAGCTTCTGACTTTCGGTAGGTGAGATCAGGGCGATAGGAGCATAGCCTAGTCAGTGAGATTTGGGAAGGGGAGGTGAATCTCAAATTCCGTAACTAAAAAGGCAGTGGGCTGCAAGGTGGAGGCAAGAGATGACCAAGTTTCGGGATGGGCTGTTTCCATGAGCAACAGGGCCAGCGCTGATTTGCATTAGGTGGACCTCTGTCTAGAGAGGACTTCTACCCCAAGCGATTGTCACTAGTCCGACTATTTGAAAGCATTAATACCATCATCTTTTGGGTGTTTGATGGTCAGTAGTATGTCTGGAAACCTGAGACTGGCAAGCTTTCCAAGCCTACTACTGCCAATATTTATCAATTCCAAAAAGTAGTAAATTTATAGGTACAGATTTACTACTTTTTTTTAAACTAGTCACTATATATGTTTAAGATCCTGATTAAATTAATGAACAAGTTAAAACATCTTAGTGAAAAGAGAACAGTGAGAAAAACCGACACAGACATAGCAGACCCGAATCGGGGCCCCAGACCCAACTACCAAACCGAGAATGCATTTTCAGGGGTGTTGCACCCCAAACATCCCGCTGATGATACACCTCTGCCTTCCCACCTAGACCTGTTAGCTCTCTTTGGCAACTCATAACTGTGTTCATGTACTACACAACGCTCTGGAGTACTTGCCATGGGATCACTTGTTTTAAATTGTTTTTCTTTGCGCACACTTTTCTTTGTCTCTGCTACATGAAGCTTTTATGGTAGAGTTGTCAAATCGATACAGTTGGGCAGGGACTGTGTTCCTGTTCCTCGCCTTTTACAAATCATTTTATCGAGTGACTGACAACTCCATGTACTAAGACTGAGTCACAAATAGAAGAGGTCCCGAAGGCAAATTCACAGGGCAAACCAAACTATGAGTCTGACTTGGATCTAAAAGTCCATTCACAAGCTTAGGCCATGAAAATGTTAGGCATGTATATGGTACAACCGAAATAATGTACAAATATAATGCACTTTTTTGAATTTTGAAGAGATTGTAATTTTTTAACATACAGAAGCGTTTCCCCTTAGTACATCAGATAATGTCACTCCATAGACAGACATTTATTAAAAGTGATAGTGATAGTTTTAAGAAACATTCATGTCTCGCCCCTAGCAACAACAATGCCATTAGTGAACTAAGAGACAAGACAGTAGCCATATAAATCCTAAACGTGACCTAGATTCTTATTATAGGTGGACCATCATTACAGTCTATTAAATCAAACATAAGAGGTGCTTGTACAGCACACTGGCATAGTAAACCAGCATTTGCAATGCAATAGGTCTCACATTTACGCGAGTTTGAGCTGTTGGCATTGTAAATGACAATGCAGGAGGGCGGTTACTAACTGCTAAAGGGAAAGTCACACACTCTATATACTTAAAGCACAAATAGTCTGAGTACCCAAATACAGAGGACCCTTCTTTCGTCAAGTCCCATCTGTTGGCTGCAGAAGAAGTTGCTTACAAAGCATCAGAGTGAGGGGATCATAGCAGAACTGCCAACAGACATCTGCTGGGACGTGCTGCTGGGGTTGCCCATGAAATTGGCAAGTTTTAATCTGCTGCTTTGCCACTGCAGGTGAATGTTCTTCTCGACTGTCGGCTTAGGTGGTACGTTTTTTAAATATGTTTTCAGAGCTGTAGACACCTACCTTGCAAGTCATCAAGCCCTTCCTGTGACTGTTCTGCTATTTGTCCTCTTTTGCACCGCTTCGTAACTCATTGTTTGTTTCAGCACCCTCTAGCCTGAGACCCTGAGTTCTGCACTAACTGGGGCAGCAGAGACTCTGATTTTGTTCTGTTCTCCTTCAGTCAATAGGTTAACCTCAGATCCACAAACCAGCAGTTCAGGAGCATCCCTTCTGACATCACTTGGTGGCTCTGTATCTGGCTTAGCACCTGCAGGGAGCACAGATGGATTGTCAACATGTTCGTGTCTGGCATCCCTCATTTAGGAAACCTCTAGCAATCGACAAAAAGCTGCCTATTCAGGCTTTTGATGTTTCAGCGGCTTTAGGATACTGGGGAAGGAACACCTGCAGTCTCGCTGTCATTCACTGCATACCACACAGAAAGAGAGATTAGAGCGCACTTCAGCACAACTTTCATTGGTACGGCGACCAATTCACTTAACATCACCACACATAACGTGAGCGGGGCTAAATAACCTGCGTAACCGTCTCTCTGTTCACCATGAATTAACCTTACTACATTCAGATATCAGGCTTAAAGTAGTCTCATCACGCAGACCGGGGGCTTTAAACAAATGTGCAAGGATCGCTCGTGGTCATTTGCACGGAACTAATAGCAGGGCTCACTTCACATTGTGTCTTGATTAGGCCGTAGCCACCCCCAACCCCCAATATACGACCCCTTCTCACATTGGCGATGAGGTGGACGTGCCTGCGGTGTGCGCCGCCCAGAGGCTTCTGCTGCAGAACGTGTCGGGCATAAGGAGAAGTGGAGTGCTTACTGCAACAGACTGTGCATCTCCATGTGAAGGAGCCTGGAGGTGCGGCAGTTGTGGCGTCACAAAGGTGACGACATCCCGGTCGAGGACGGACCTCTGTGGCATCGGCGTGTGCGAGGCCAGGCCGGCGAGGGGAGCCGGAGAAGTAAAGACCCGGCAGCACAGAGGTGAGGCGGCTGATCGTTCAGTGGAGGCCAGGCGCTGTCGTGTGGGTGGGACTGCAAGCCAGTGGGGGAGATGGCTGCAGGTCACTGCCCAGGTAGAGGAGAGGAAGAGTATGTGTGCTTGCAGTCAAGAGGCCAGCACAGGCCGGTCTGAAGCGCAAGGTCTCCCCTCCCTCTAGTGGTGACAAGGTGGAAGTGCGCAGGAGTACCGGCTGAGACAGAAGATGTGTCTCCAAAAGCCCAGTACAATAAATAACAAGGCGGAAGAGACGTGGCGAGACGACGTGCGCGTGCACAATCTGCTGTCCGGGCAGGCACGGCAACGTTCACATCTCCTGTCCCCCTTCGGAAGCAAAACCCACAACAATAGATCTCGCCAAGGCGAGCAGCGCAGGCGCTGCGTCGCTAGACGAGACCTAATAAAAAGGTGTCCCTCTGAAATAAACTATTTGGTTAGGATCACACAGTTTGGACAAGCAGGGAAGCCAGTATAAATTCCAGGTTATCTTGTTTCACATTTTGAAATTCAGCCACCAGATGAGTCCCTCTCCCTCGCTCTCTCCCTCCCTCCCTTCCTCCCTCCCTTCCTCCATTAAAGGTCACTGTTTTGGTTTTCATTCTTACCTCAGGACAATAAAAACTGATATAGAGATAACCAACCGATTCAGGGCTCCGAGACTCAACACCCAAGCCAAGAATGCCCCACCCCAAACACCCCCTCTGAAGCTGCGCCCCCACAGGGCGTTCCGCTTCAGGGACTGCAATTCCTCCCCCAGCCACCACAGCTGCTCTTTCAGTCACTTCTCCGAATCTGCTGTTTAATGCAGATTCCTTATACATTAACTTTAAAAGTTTCCCTTTTATCAATGAATTATCTACTGTGCTTTCATTAGATTGGGAAAATTGGATTATTTCCTGTACTACCGGGCTTTAATAGCTGCAGCTGTGAGCTCTGCAGGTTGAAGGCTCTCTGTTGGAGTCCCCACTGCTAAACATCAACAATTTGTGGCTTGATAATGTTTTGGCTAGATATTCTGCTTCAGTTGCTGCGCTTTAGTGCTGGGGGCTTACTAGCAGTATGTCTGTGCATGTGTGTGTAGTTCATGCAATGGGAAGTATTTAGAGTATTCCCTGTTCCTGGGGTTAAGCCCTCTACCCAATTCACCAACATCTTTGCCAGTTTTCTTGTGGGTGCTCCCAGAGGTGGAGGATGGGACTTGTCCAGTTCAACGTCTCTAACACAGTTGAAGTTCCCTCCTATTGTACATGGATCGGCGAAGTATTTAGTGAGTGGCGTGGATATTTGCTTTGGATCATCAGCTTGCTTGGTATTCGGGCTGTATATCTCCATGTTGTGAAATGCTATGTTGTCTAGGTGTACATTGATGTATATGTTTTCTTTGTCTATTTGCTGTCACTCAACTCTATACGGAACACCAGGTCTCGTCCATATATGGACGGACCCCTTTGGCATATGTTGATTATTACCTGCTGTAGAGTTGCCCTTTCCACCCATGTTGCAGTTTCATTCGTGACATTAGGTCTCCTATTGTAATAAAGCTTGTGTTGTGGAGCGGTCTGGTTCGATTTTTATTTCCTGAACTGTAACCTTTTTACCTGGGCTAAGTTCCGAACCACCATATGCCAAACATATGTGGCAACTTGTGAACTGTTAGTGAGACCAACAGGTCTGACTGTATTAATAACCAGTCACCTTTGATTGACTGCTAACTAGTGGCAGCAAAAGCAGTTGAGTCTCTAGTGTAGTGATGTCAGCAGACTCTCATCAATTTAGCTTCTACATACACTTGCACATGCGCAATTTTGAAAGCATTGGGCACTTTAAAAGAAAACAAGTTGTTCCCAGCAACTTCGTATATTAGCCATTAAAATTAGATATTAAAGAAGCAGTTCTGTCGCCACTTAGCTATACACTGTCATTGTTCGTCCATGGCTTCAGTTGTCAGATCGTCCTCGCTGTCTTTCACAGTGTTGCCATTTGCTAAGCTCTGGCTGCTATCTCATCTTCTGAGTTTTCAAGCTCAATCTTGTCTTGCTTTCTACTAAATGCTGCTGCTGTCCCTACTGCGTCCTAACATGCTGCTTGGTCTAAGAGTGGCTTGCCGGATGTGCTGCGTGTCTATATCTTGTTTCGTCCTGTGGTTTGGGCTCCTGCTGTTTCATTTTACCAGGTGTTATTTCCCTCTTCCCACCCAGTCCCATGCTTCACGATGATCTATGAAGTGACTCCCCTTCTGTAGTTACTTTTAGTTTATGGGTAAAAGGAGCATGTACCTTAAATGTATCTTGTTTAGTGTCGCCTTTATTGCCTGGAAGTTCTACTGTTGCTAGAGTGCAGGGTAAACAGGGGGCAGTCCTGTGTTTGACCTGCTCGACTTTGCCATTTTATTGAGCTAGCTCTAGCAAGGAGACGGGATCAATTTTATAAATCAATTCACATTTGGTCTCCTCTGCTCCAGTATATGCATATTTATATAGTACCCCACATCACACCACTACGACTCAAGTGTGCAGGGTCACTGTGCAGGAGAAGTAAATTTACGTTTGCTTTATCTGCAACTGTGGGAAGGTGTAGGTGTGAGCTTCCCAGAAGACGCTATAGTTCAGTGATGCTCCATACGGCCTCAGTCCAGTTGCTATCCCCTTGCTTGTGGATGCAGTCTGCCATGTTGGCCATCTGTGTTCCAGCTATCAGTGGGGTTTTTATTGCCCTCAAGGATTCCAGTTCTATTTGTTCAATTGATTTTCACCCACACATTTCCATCCTGGCCTTTACCACTCGACACATACTGTTGTCTGAGAGATGTGGGCCTACGCTGCTGCTCTCCTGCTCCAACCAATCAGGGACCCACCTTGCTATGCTTTGATTTCTGTCTCAGAGGACTATGCACCAGGCCCCTCTGCATGGCTTGATGCCAACTCCTATGTAGATTCTTCCAGGCCCAGCTTTAGGCCAACTCTGCCTCCCCTATTTGGTGCCAGAGTGAGAAGAGTGTAAAAAAATGCGGGCCCCCTACTCATTCAGTAGTTTACTATGGGGCCCGCCTCACCATTGTCCTCACCTTTTTCTTGTTTTAGTTTTTCGGATGTCAATGGGCCCGCTTGTTTTCCCCCACTGCCTCTCTGGTACGGTCATCAGATGGGTCTCCTGGCCCTCTGCCAACCTACAACCTGCATCTCTGGTACTGACCAGGTTGGTGTCTTTCACCTGCCCCAACCACTGCTTTTGCTGTTAGCTTCACAGCCTGTTACAGATGGCACAAGCGTCGCCGCCTCCTCTTGCCCCTCTTTGATACTGGGGCCATGGCACCTGGCGGCCATGGTCATCTCCTGTCTCATTTATACTACAAGAAATAGCACATTTCTGACCAATATTACTGTGGCAGGCTTCTGTGGTGCGTCACGTGTCAGTTTTCGTGGTCATGTCACTAGGGTGGATAATGTGATGGCAGGATTATTCCTGATGCAAGGTGGATTTTTTGGGAGCCAATGACCTTCGCTATGAACCACAGAAAGGACCGTCCCTAGTTGTGTCTAAGAGATGCCCAATTTAGTGGGGGCAAATCACAAAAATTGACGGACTGGCATCACACACCACCAGGTGTCATGCTTCATCATCTGCCAGTCCTCGCCCTCTAAAAACCGCGTTTAATAGAAGGCGGGCATACACCTGAAGACAGGGATGCACTTCTAAACTAAGTGGGGGCCCAAACAAAAAAAGGAGTGAGTGAATTTAAAAACCATCATAGTATACCTGAACAATTTTTATTCTATGGGGTTACTATGTGGGATTAAAATATATAAGTGCGGTGAGTGGGGACCTTATCATCCCGTCGCCGCTGTGAATCAGTGATTGTTAATAGTGGGTCAACATGTTTCTGCCTGTATTGTCCACTTGGGTACGTGGCATTCGTCAGGACCTTAAATATTGGGCTCCAATCTTACCACTGGGGGCGTAGGCCTATAGCCAGCTGCCACCTGTTTAGAGAAACCCTATTGGAAAAACCTATTTGCCCCATGGGAGGGGTAGGGGGGAAATTCTTGTGGCCACATTAGTTCAAGGCGTACTCCCCACTAGAAAACCTAGTGCTGCATGCGTCCAGCCTCCTCCCCGGTGACCAAATGACCAAATGACCAATGACCAATGACCTTCTCCAACAGCTGCTACCCACAACTCTCTTTTTAGGTCTCACCTAGACTTATTGTAAGGAGCTTTCAAAAGCTCACCGCACGCGGGTAACCGCAAGCAATAGGCCACACACGCACGAGCATGGCCTATTTCTTGCGGTTATCCGCACAGGCACCATATGTTTTGAATTATTGTGCCCAGACACGGGCGCGATAATTCAAAACATATGGCCTGGTGCTCGCTCTCGCGCGCGCGCCACTCGTTACTATCCTAACACTGCTGCTTTGTGGTGTGAACTCTACTCTGCCTTGCCCATAACTAAGACACGGGGCACAGATAAATGAAATTAAAAAAAACATGCACTACCAGTCTAAGATATGATTTTTTGATTCATTGGTTATCAGCGCAACGACAGTGAAGTCCTACAACTTTAGATTTAAGCAGGAAACATTACGAGGTACCTACCAGGTGAGTAGTGCTAAGAGGGAGGTAGACATATCCAAGTTCGAACATGTGCATGTACACATGATTTGTACCCAAGATCAGAGGGTGGCACCTTAGAAGCACGCGTAAGAGTACATAAGTATGTATACACAAGAGGAACAAAATATTCGGAGCGCGTAGGTTCCTCAACATAAATCGTATCTGGGGGCAGAGGTCGTGCCTCTCCCGCTCGTGTACATGAACACACGTGCAGTAAGGTGTGGCTCTGCCCTGGCCCTGCCAATTCTAGCCACGATCTTCGGTCACTGCTCGTGCTTGCTGTGTGAAACATCTGCTTGTCTACGCAACCAGGGGCAGGGTTGTGTTGCTCTCACTTGTGTGAATATTTCCACAAGCCATGCTGCCTGTGCCCTGGCAGTCATGCGTACGACATTTTGATGTAGCTGGGGCAGGGAGAGTAGGCTGCCTGGCCACTTTTGGCTTCACCTGCTCAGGCTTTTCCATCAGCAGAGACGTGCTGGGCCTGTTTGTGTGCATGAGTACACATGGACAGCAGCGATTAGCCACAGGGCCGGCTCTAGGGCGGTGCGACCGGTGCCACAGCACCGGGTGCTGACTTCGAGTTGGGGCGCCGTATATTATGGTTTTAAAAGCACCTGCTGCTGCGTTCTTTGCCTCCTGCAATTTTCAGCCATTGTCAAAAAAAATACCCCAGTGATTAATGTTCTTCCTGGAGAGAGAGATCGATTGGATTTCTGTCTAGTTAAAGTTCTTACTCATCGTAAGGCAGCGCAGAGGGTTCATATGCCTATTGCAAAGAACGGGGATCACAAAGTGCACATTATGTAAATAGGTCAGTACGGTACTGCTTTTGTCAGAGATCCTACTGTTACTTGCTCTTTATACGTTGAAATCCTAATGTAGAACAGTGAACAATTAACTGTTAAAGAGCTGCATGAAAACTGCAGGGAATAGGCTAGAGCGTTATGATTTCCCCACAGTCTTTCTCTATCCTTATGTTGCAAAATATGTTCATTTGGTTAGAAATCAATTCTTACTGTTCGAGAGAACCCCCAACTATGGTGTTGGGTTTTAAATTCTAACTTTGTGCTTCTTTGCGCTGTTACATTAAACTGCCTACCAGTGTGGATAACCCGTGCCTCCTACACCTTGTAGTCCTCTGTCTTATGTAACATTTCTTGTAAACTGTTTTTTTTTTGTTTTTTTTTTTTAAACATATTTTTATTGCAGAGTTGTAAACAAGGCATCCAATATATCAACCTGTACACGCTCGACATCTCAAATTTCAGCTGCCGTTATAACACACACAGCCATTCAGCCCACATCCCGGTGGCCGGGCGGCGTACCAGCACAGTGACTCAGAGTGTTCAGGCGAGCAGCTCACAGAGACGTCAGGTCAACAGCGTAATATAGTATCTGCTTTTACACCCAACCATCTCCCTCCCCACAATCGCCGCCAAATACGGTCAGCCACTCAGCGTCAGCTGCCCCAGTCTATCCTTGTCCACAGCACCGGTCCACCTTAGCTCCCTCCCGGAGGCGCAGCGCCTGCCGCCTACCCAACATCACCTTAGCGGTACCTAAGGAAAGCTGCTCTAAAGCCCCATTCCCTTCTAGGCCTTGGTCAGAGGGCCGGTCGGCCAGTGCTCGTAATATCCCTACAACTATACCCCAGGAACTCCCCTCCCACCCCCCAACTGCTGCTGCTGTGGGTTATACTTGTGGGTTCTGACGCTATGGTTCGCCATTGATCGGGTCTTGCATATGGTCTTTCAAGCCTCCGGGAACCCCGCCTTCCGAATGGTCGTGCTCCGCACCCTCCAGTAGGTAGTCTTGCAGAGCCTGTACTATCATCTCCCAAGCCCTCGCCCACTCCAATCCCTTTTCATTACCTGTCTTTACAGCCTGTCGCCTTCTGAGCACACTCTCACATCCAGACCATTTCAACAGCTCAGCCGTCCATCTCCTAACTGAGGGGCCCTCCCGAGACTTCCAGTGCCATGTAATTTCTCTCTGGGCCAACATGAGACCTAGGTCAATGAACTTGCTCGTCACCTTCGTCTTTGCCGTGTGAGGGAACCATGTCTAAACTGGGGTGGTGTAGTGGGCAAAAGAACGATGGATTTAACCCAGATCTCTTGACTGGGTGAGAATGTCTGCATTGTCAGCATTCCGTCCATCATTTGTTTGTTGTAACGCTTTTCGCCCTAAGTGGGATGGGTATTCCCAGACGTGGGACCCGTGCTCACTATGCCACTGGAGTCAAGCTATCCTGGCTGATGACGGCTGATAGCCAGAAACCGGTCCTCGGATGCTTGATTCCGGTCCAGGGAAGACATGGCTTGGCAGTTCGGGCTGGACTGTTCCCATGAGGCACAGGGTCAAGACTGATTTGCATATGGCCATGTCTAAACTGGGGTGGTGTAGTGGGCAAAAGAACGATGGATTTAACCCAGATCTCTTGACTGGGTGAGAATGTCTGCATTGTCAGCATTCCGTCCATCATTTGTTTGTTGTAACGTGTGAGGGAACCAGAGCAGAAGACACGCCGCCATGTCGAATTCTACCTCCCGGTCCGTGACCGTGTTCAAAAGCTCTCCCACCTCAGCCCAATATGTCCCCAGCTTTGGGCACCCCCATAGTAGGTGGTCCAGCTCGGCCCCAAGCGCCATGCATCTCGGGCACGCCGCCTCCTGCACCTGAAAGTATCGTCTAATCCTTCCCGGCGTCAGGTAGGCCCTATGTAGGAGGAAGAAATGGACCTGCTGAAAACGGGCATTCCTGCTACCCTTCCACGTTCTTCGCAGAATATGGCTCCAGACTGTGTCCGGAATGGGCTTTCCTATACTTTCCTCCCACGTCTCCTTCAACGCTGTGAGCGGCTCTAACCCCTCCTATAGCATTCTAGAGTGGAGGCAGGTCACCGCCTTAAGCGTTCCCGCCGCCATCACCACGTATTGGCAGGCCGCGTTTGCGGTAGGTTCCACCAGCCCTCCCCTCCAATGCTTTTGTATCGCTGCAATCACCGCCGCATGCAGGAGATAGCTCCCATCCGGGAGGCCGAACTGCGCCTGCAACTCCCCGAAGGGGGCAAGCACCCCATTGACATAAAGGTCCCCCACCATCTGCAGCCCCAACTTCTCCCACTCTGCCAACGGGGACCAGTCGCCTCCATGCGGTAACGCCGTCAGCATCCCCAGAGGGATCTCCGGAGCATACGGACACACTGCTTTCGCTCTCTTCATACTTCTGCGCCAGCACAGCTGAAGAGTTCTCTCCTCTATAGACAAGCCTCACAGGTCCAATTTCTGTTGCATTACTATATAAGATAAAATATGTCTCTGGATGCCGGTCCCCCTCCCTTGTTCCGGGCCTCTAAACACTCTAGCAATGTTCTGTGTCAAAACTTGGAGCTGCGCCGCCAGGTAATATAATTCGAAATCTGGGACCGCCAACCCTCCTTCGATTTTGGGCCGCATCAGAGTCGTCAGGGCCACCCTACGACATCCGGTCCCCCATAGGAAACCGATGACCAATGTCCTCAGATCTTTGAAGATCCGCTGTGGGACCCAGATTGGCAGGGTGCGGAAATAATAGAGCAGTCGAGGCAGAGCCACCACTGATAACGGAAGGGAGGCCCAAAAGGTCATGCACCCCTTCAGGGCCCTTATGCAACGCCCTATATTGCCGTCTAACAAGTTCGCGACGTCATGATATATTCGGACCCCCAGATAGGTGAAGCATGTAGCCTCCCAGACCACATCCACCATTGGAGGGGGATACGGCGTATCTGCCCGCAGCGGGAAAACACAAGTTTTCGTCCAATTTACCCGGAGGCCCGACAGCCTACCAAAGCCTGATAGCCTCCCCACAGCCCCTGCCAGGGCCTCTTCGGTGTTTTCCAGGTACAGTAAGAGGTCATCAGCGTACAATGATATATGATGGGTCGCTTCACCACAGCTAATCCCGCTGTACACCCTCCCTGTCCTCGCCCGCGCCGCCAAAGGTTCCATCGCTAAGGCAAACAACAGAGGAGACAGCGAGCAACCTTGTCTCGTTCCCCTGCGCACCGGATACTCTGAGGATATGACAGATCCCAGTCGGACCCTGGCAGTAGCCGAGGAGTAGAGGACCCACGTCCAACGCCCAAAGCCATCTCCCAGGCCGAACTTCTCTAGGACCTCATCGAGGTACCCCCATTCTAGGCTGTCGAAAGCCTTTTCGATATTCACTGCTAACACTGCCGGTTTCTGATCTAGCTCCCAAACACTATCCATTATGTTAACCAGGCGACGAACGTTTATAGATGTGCTCCTGGTAGGAATAAAGCCGGCTTGGTCCCTATGAACCAGCTTCGTCATGTGTGGCAGCAATCTAGTGGCCAGGATACGACTCAGTATTTTATAATCCACCGTCAGCATAGACAAAGGTCTATACGACGTCACATCGGAGGCCTCCTTGCCAGGCTTCAGCAGCGGCACCACCAATGCCTCCCTCATCGACTGGGGTAGACTCCCAAGCGTCAAGGCCTCCGCGTAGACCAGCAGGAGCCTAGGCGCCAACACATCCACATACTGCGCATAGAATTCAACCGGCAGGCCATCCACTCCCGGTGTTTTATTTCTAGCCATCTGCTTGATGGCCACCCGGACCTCTGATAGCGTTATGGGTCCGCCCAGGTCTTTCGCAGTCTCAACATCCACCACCGGGAGCTGAATAGTCTCCAGATAGTCCGTTATTGCAGAGACGCCCACCCCCAATTGGCTCTCATAGAGGCCGGTATAATACGACTGGAAGCGCTTCAAAACCGCAGCCTGCGCGTAGACCACCTCCCCCGTCTCCGTTCTAATGCTCATGACCGGGCAACCTCTGGGTTCCGGGTTAGCTAGCCTAGCCAGTAAAGTTCCCACCTTGTCTCGCTCCGCATGCACTCTGGTAACATACAACTTATAATCAAAACACCGCAGGCGCTCCGTTTCAGTCGCCACTAACTCCTGCGCCTCAAGCAGCTCGGCTTATAAACTGATTTACTCACTTAGGATTGATTGTCTCTGTGTGATGCAGTGTTCTGACACCCTGCACTGGTATAAGTGGCGCTATTAAGCAAATTAAATGCATCTGAGAGAGAGTGGTTATGGAGACTTGAGGGGCGTTGTGAAAGGATGGTAGTGAGGGACTCCGCAGTAGAGGTGGCCATTGGGGGCACCAACAAACATTGTCCCACTGTGCGCCACCAGCTCTAAAGCCATCCCTGATCAGTCTTTTCGGCTATGTTTCTGCTAGCTTCAGCCAAGAGCTGCTATTCCTGGAGCTCACATAGGGCTTGAAAGTACAGCCAGGACCACTTGTGGTGACGACAGCAGCCAGTGGCTAATCAAGGTGCCCTTCACAGTGTGACGCATTACATCATGGTGTAGAATTTTGCCTTTTCGTATCTGGACGTCATTACAGTTGAACACAGTAGCTGTGTTAGATGGGGAAACTTCCAGAGGGACCAATTGGAGCTCAATACTAGGTCACTTTTAACAGAAGCGCACTATTTCTGCCCAATCGAATGTTCTACTCAAGGAAAGCAACTTCTTAGCGGAGCCGAAGTCCCTCTCTCTCTCTCTGTAGTACTTTTTAAAGGTTTGTGGATCACAGAAGATGTGATGATAGCTGACCTGTCAAGCCAAACCTAACCACTATATTTTATGAAGAAGTGCATATTGCAATTAAAACCCTCTCCGCCCCCAAAAAAACACTTCGCCTGAGTCACCGTTACTCATAATGTTCCCCAAAAAGTCTTGTACAATCATTGTGCAGTACAGTGAATATATTTGTGCCTTTAGCACCTCTTTACTTTTGATACACATAGATATTAATGTGCTTTGGGCCATAATTCTTGTTTGTTGCAACTGTCTGCATGTAGAACCAGTTCACGCAAGTGCCGTTTTGTGTGGTTGGAAGTCTGGTCCAGAACATTACAATTTTTGTTGTGTAGTAGGGATTGAAGGGCTGGTAAAGTATATATTATGATGGTTGGGTATTGTTCGCTGCTTCTCAGTGCACCTCTTGAGCAATTAATTTATTTTTACAATTTTCTGTACTATTTCTGCCTGTGCTATGCATTGGTGTGTATGGTCAGGAAACACTAGCACAAGGGAGTTAACGGAAAGATTGGATTGGAGATCTTGTGGAACCATAGATGCCTTATGGCTAAAACATGTAGGGAGAGCAGAAATTGAAACGCTGTTAGTAGCATACCTAGGATACTTCTACATTTCTTGATGCAGTCCTGTAGAAGGTAAATTTCAAACAGATAAAGTATCGAAGTAGGAGCTTACTTCTTTGAGAGCAGTGGAAGAATGTCTGTAGTTTTGATTATTCTAATGGAGGCCTGCCTGATGCTGTGTCCTTCTGTCCCTTCTGTGCATGCTCATTATCTCACAGTTACAAACTTGTGTATTGGCTGGCTTTGCTGAAAAGCAGACCTTTTTGCTTGTTTGCAGATAGGCCAACGTTGTGGGCTGTATTGTCTTTTGCAGATAGTTAACTTGCACTGCTTGATACGACACTGCATGCAAGACCAACACCTTCTACCGGTAGTCATCCTTGCTGCATTATTTTAAATTACTTCTAGCAGCTCACATTTGCGATGCTGAAAACCTTGTTGTAAGGTGCCTAGAGCAGCAACCTAAAGAACTTTGGCTGACTGGAATCGAGTCTTTGCTTGATGTTTAATTTTGATGTCTGAAGCCATGGGGCTATTTCATTGGTATTCTCAGCTGGGTGGCACAGCTGCTGTTCACTTGGATCATTCTTTTATTTTGAGACGCGTGTGGATGAGGCAGTAAAGTTTCTACATATTCGTTTCTTGTTGCATACAAATTTTAGGACAAGCCTATCAGACTGCACAAGCTGTCTGGTTGCGAGAAACCTATTGTGAATTTACAGTGGGCTTCCACTGTTTACCATTGCCACACTCATTTGCTTTCTTCTGATTTGAGGCTTCCCTTATTTTTTTAGGGTCGAGCCTGCGAGTGCATGCGCTAGGGAATTGAAATCAACCATACCCACATAGGACCCCGACCCCTCAATCGCCAACATAAAGTTCTCCTTGTGGATTGAGAATTCACTAGATGTAGTACTACACAGAAAAACCAGACTACAAAAAATCGGACCCAATAAATCCCCCTGGTTCACCCCGATCTTCGTAAGTTGAAACAACAATGCAAAAGATTAGAAAGAGTATGGAGGAAAGACTTTGCAAGCGAGAAAAAATTAGACTACAGGGCATCCATCACCTCTTACAAAGCAGCACTAAAAACAGCACAGGCTGCCTATTACGAGAATTTTTTTTACCGTCCTCCAACTCCTGTTTCAGATCGCAAAAAGCTTCCCCCCCCCCCCCCCCCACTCCCCCAACCCCTGACCTGACTGGCTACCGTTGTGAGGAATTAGCAGATTTTTTTCCACCAAAATTCAAAATATCCTTAATAATCTTCTCCTACTTGCTAACAATGAACACCTCCTCGAGCCCCTCAAAATAGAACCTCAGAATAACGCCTTCCAGAGTCATACGTTCAACTCACTGAGGAAATCCTCCCTTCCATCTTAGATTCGAGCTGGCAACACCCACTATCATCTCTCCCATCGCTAATTTAATCCATGCCTCTCTAGCATTGGGTATAGTCCCCCATGACTGGAAGAACGCCATGGTGAAGGCGCTACTAAAAAAAAACCAGCTAGATCCCACAGAGTTGGGCAATTACCGCCCCATCTCCTTACTCCATGGAATTAGCAAGGTTGCAGAAAAATATGTCAATCGCCTACTTTTCGCACACCTCGAAACCTTTAAACTGCTCCACTCCTCCCAGACTGGCTTTCGTCCCGGCCAGGGCACTGAGACTACACTGAATAGCAGTGGTGGAGGAGACAAGAAAGATTCTTGACTCCGGAGGGTCCTCAGCCATCATCCTCTTGGACCTCAGTGCAGCCTTTGACATGGTCAACCACCGCACCCTGATGCATCTTCTCAAAAAAGTGGGAGTGACAGGCAAGGCCCTGTCCTGGTTGAAATCATTACTGGAAGTAAGGTTCTTCCAGATAATCGAAGGCAACATCCAGTCCCAACCGGTGCCACTCAAATGTGGGGTCCCTCAGGGCTCTTCTTTGATCCCACACTCTTTAACGTGTACATGTCCCCACTAGCAGAGATAGTAGCCCCTTTCGGAATCCAACTAGTTATTACGCGGACGACACCCAGCTTATCGTGGCACTGATTTAGGAAGAGCAATTCCCCACGAACCTCTGCTCCTGTCTCAAAGAAGTCGCTAGCTGGATGAGCTCTTCCCACCTCAAACTCAGCGGTGACAAGACTGAGTTCATGCTGTTGGGCAACCAAGCAATTTTTAACTCTAAAATCCTGTGGCCGTCCTGCATGGGGCCTGCACCGACGCCAAAACAGGAAATAAAGAACCTGGGCATCTGGCTCGACCACGATCGTACCTGTAGAACCCAAGTCAGGAAAACTGCCGCCACCTACTATAGTTTGCTCCGAACCACACGGAAAGTACTTCCTCTTTTACCCTTCCACTCTAGAAAGCTCCTAATTCAGGCGCTTATTCTCTCCAGGCTGGGCTACAGTAATGCCCTCTATCTGGGCGCAATTCAGTTATTTCCAAACTACAGGTGGTCCAAAACTCGGCAGCAAGGGTCCTCACGGGCACAAATAACCGATGCTCAGCCAAGCCTGCCTTAAGAGCACTTCACTGTCCCCCGATACAGGAAAGAATACATTTCAAAGCCCTTTGCATCGCACACAAAAGCCTTCAAGGCAAGGGTCCCCCCATCATCAAAAACTTCATCAAGCCATACAAAGCCACTAGAAGTCTCCGCCTTCTTTCCTATAACGCCTCCAGACTCTGGAACTCCCTTCCTCTTTCTATCCGCAAGGAAGCTAGTCACTTAATATTCTGCAAACATCTGAAGACCTGGCTATTTCCATAATTCCACCTGCTCCTCCATCCGCCTCCGCAGCGCTGGGATGCCACTGGGTAGCCATGCGCTATACAAAAACATTTTCATTCATTCATTCCATAGCACTTTTTTTTCCTTCTGTTTTTTCACTTGCATGTCATAAAGCAATGCCTCTCACTCAGTTGTTGGATTGTGCAAGGAGACTCCTACACTAGGCTGTTGCAGTAAGAGCGCAGGCACTTGTAAGACACCTTAATGCAATAAAATAATTTCCCACTTGATTAGGTCTCGTGCTGTCACTGTGTGGCCATAGTTGTAAATCTGCTAAACGATCATATTTAGAGGTGTTTAATGTGCATCACCTAGGTGGTACTATTTTAGTTTTCATAAACTGCACCGAGCGCTCGCTCATGTTTTTACTATCATTCTACAAAGTGAAATATTCGGCGTAGTGTATTGTGGGTGTGCTGGCTAGTCCTGCTGCTTGTGTATCTTTGCTTTCAACAATGAAATAAAACCATGAATCACCTTTTATTTTATTTTCTCTCCTGCGCTCTTGCCAATTCAAACGCATGTGTTTGGCACTTCACAGCAGAGCAGAGGCTGATTCAGGCAAGATGTGCCACAATCCCGGCTCTACTGTGGCTAGCAGGCGTCCCATTCCCCTCTAACATTGAGGCATTTTATAAGTTAATGTGCTCTCAGTCTTTTCTCCTGCTGTCCACTGTTGCACAACAGTGTGCCTAGTGGTGCATAACAGCGCTGCCAATAATGATGGTCATTAGCCCCGGCACAGGGACATGCACTGAGTAAAACCTTTTCATGTGCTCTGGGCATGTTGATTCTCCCTCCCCCACTCATTACGCGATGGCTATCTCTAAACTGGCTGTAACAAACCCTGTTGTGTTTGGTATAAAAAATGTTGGTCTAATACCCCCACAATGTAAACAGTGTGGGAAGTGTGATTCCACGCACTGTAAAGCTCCTCTGGGAGGCCGTCAGTGCTCCCAGTACCAGTCTTCTAGACCCGGACAGCAAACTATGGCTGCTGCTGGTGCAAAATTGACAAAGGACATGGGAGTATCCTCCCTACTGTCCAGCCACTCCTCTGGGAGGGAACCCTGAATCGTTCCGATCCTTTCCTGAGGGTACTTACGGGCTTACCTGTGGATGGGTCCATAGATTTGTAGTGGGACAAGATTCAAATCCAATGCCATTTCTTCAACCGTCTGGGCACTCTGGACTTCGCATTGGGAACTGAGACTGCAACTGGGAAGACTCCTGCTGTTCCTGGTCTCTTCGTCCTGCAAGTCTGCTGCAAAATCTGTTCTTCACAGAACCTGTGGACATCCAATACACCTGAAGAAATCTCCCTTGGAGTGAAGCAGTCTCTTCCATGCAACTGCAGGCACCGCAACGAAGCTGACCAGTCTGCTGATCCTGGGCTCCCACGGACTCCAAAAGCCTCAGCAACACAGGTGGTGGTTCTGCATCTCCCTCGAGGCCTGCACTGTCTTCTTACCGGGTTTGAGGCCAGTATCCCTCTTCTAAACTGCTGGAACAGAACCCCTGTTCACTGCGTCCACTTGCCGTTGCAAAGGCTTGTTGACTCTCCTCCAGAGATCTTCGGGGTCTGCTGGGAAGGGTCCTTCTTTAAAATTGCAACCGCGACTTAGCCTTGAATTGAGTACGCAGTCATATTCCGCTCACTGCACTGGACCTGCGTGGTCGTTTCTAGATACTCACCTTGGGTATTTCCTTGGGTTCCTGACTCTTCTACGTTGTCTGGGTTCACTCTTGACTTGACTTGTCGTCGTTTTAGTATATGGTTTGCCGCGCCCCATAACCCCCTGCCCCCACGGAGACCACTGTGCATTGTGTGCTATTTACGTATTCTATTGATAAAGTATTGTGTGTATTGTGTTTATATCTCTGGGTAGGAAATAATAAGTTGTGTCAGTGAGTGTTAATAATAAATCCATATTTCTTAAAACTACACTGTGTGGTTCTTTTTCACTTAACCTATACCATAAGATTAATTACTGGTAAAACAAGCTGATTTACACTCCTTCTGGACTAAGCCTGAAAGCTGCTCTCCACAGCTGCCACTTGGAGAGATTTCTAAGGATGTCTAAGACCACTAGATCACCATAAGGGTTGTCTGGATTAGTGCAGGGTGCTACACTTACATAAGTGAGCACCATATACTAGGCCAGCCTCCTACTGTCCCTGTCCTTTGTGAGTGGTTGCTTTTCATTGGTCAATAGGCAACCATTGTGAATGGTTGCTTTTCATTGGTCAATAGTCATAGTAGTCCCTCCTTCATGCAGGACACATGCTTGGTCCTAAGCAAGGCTGGCAGTGGTTACTTTACTCACTAGCACATCTCACATTTATATGAGACCTATATATTTCCCTACATCAGCTCCACACAGAGTACAACCTAATCCGGAATTCATATAATTCTTTTGTCACAATTCAAGGTTACTAATTGTTGATATGGACATAGCTATTTGAATGTACTCGTGATACTGTCTTGCATGCAATGCATTATGGAATGGATGGATTTATCATATTTTCTGCAGGGTGCAGTACCATATGTGACCAAAAGAGGCCCCTTGGGACCTCCTCTGGCCACATATGGTACTGCACCTTGCAACACGGTTAGGCAAAAAACATTGCCATTTATAATGCTAATAACTCCAACTTTCCAGGGTGCAGTACTATGTGGCCAAAAGAGATTGCATGGCACCTCTTTTGGCCACATATGTTACTGCACCCTGCAACATGACAAGGTTAAAAACAAATGCCAGTAACTCCATCTCAAACAAGCATTGGCATAGCCAATAGGTCTTGTCTTTGGGACCTTATAAGTATTTAATTATGCAGCACAATATCCTTGGTGCAACATCAACTGTTGCACGGCTAAACACTTCTAATGTCCCAAAGGCGAGACCTATTGGCTATGCCAATGCTTGTTTTGGTTATGCCTTAACCTTACCTTTTTAGGTCTCGCCTGGCGTTAGCAGCACGTACGCGCTGCTCTCGCCATGCGAGGGCTTCTTGGAATCAATACGGTTCTAGAAGTCGTGCCTCAGCTCTGCCTGCAATTTTCATTTGTGCGCGTCATTTGTCGTCATAGATTATGCTAATCATAGTGTAATGATTGCACCGGAGGCATTTTAATCCCTCCTGGTTGGCACCCTGTCCTCTTTTGGCCCCGCCCACCGGGATTGGATCTTTTACTTGCGGCGGGAGACAGTGTCTCTTAATTAGCCGCTAAGCATTTTTTTTGGTATTACCGCGTTTATCTTCAACAATGGCTGACACGCCTTTCATTTCTCTGGCGCAGCTTGTTTGTTTCCTGCATGCTTTCCGAGGGTGCCTGTTCCCTGTACCACACCCCTCCTTCTTGTTTTAATTAAACAAGCGTTTTCCTGGCTCAGCGCGGCGCGCACTTCATGGATGCCGGCTTTACCTATCACTGACGCTCACTCTTCGTTCCCTCTCTTCGTGTTCGCATTTAACATCTTGAACTGCACATTTTTCTTTTTTTAATTGGCTTCTGCATGTGTTACTGTTTGCCTATGGCGCTTACTTTACAGCCGCCTTATCTTTCAGCATAGCGTGCTCCAGCCAGACTTTAGTACCATAGGATGCTTTAACCATCTACACTCCAGCACAGAGCAATCCAAAGCACACGGCAACCAACGTCAACACACAGTCCCTTGTGGGAACATAGACTGTGCCGGTAAGACTGCTACTTGTTCGGTAGTGTAGGGCTGTGTTCACACAATAGTTGCGAAATCCTAAAACCTACTCCTCGAGTGCACAGAAATGCTCAAGTTCCTACGGACACCAGGGCCTTAGAATAGACTCACTATAACAAATCGGCCTAATTTCGGTTGCATGATGATGCAAATGAATAGAAATTAAAACTGATGAGAAACGAGAGAAAATGAAAGCATCCGGGTTTGAGTTAGAAATAAGCTATGTGGAATCGCGTTTTCCTGTAACAGTTCTATATATGTATGCTTTTATTCTATCTAACTTTCATTTCGTACATCTTGCCGCTGCCTCCCCTCTTCCTCCATTCCATTTCTGTCGGCCCTTTGTTCTGTTTCATTCTCTTTCATTCACGATCCTTGCTGGAGCTTCCTTCACGTATCTCAGCCTCCCTTTCAGCTGCGTGCGCATTGTCCATATTACTCCATTCTCCACCTATGGACTTCACTCCATGCCTCCTGGAAGCTGTGTGCCATCCCACGGAGTTCAAACGCCCCCCTTTTGCCCCAAAATCTTAGAGGGATCTGAAGCCAAAGGTGAGGGAAATTCAAGGGAATGCAGCTGAAACTTCTGAGCATTCTGTCTTTAACAAGTCCGCTCTGCTTCTAATCTCTGGGTTCTATCCGTTCGTCTGTAGTTAACGCTTTTATGTATGAGCAGTTCAAAGTGTGCCTAGTTAGCTTGTATAGTGTTACACCATCGAGCATGGTCTTTTTTTTTACATGCTTTCTCCAAAGCAGCTGTCCAAATTGTTATAAGTATTTCTTCCAGATTGATGGGGTCAACCTGACTTACAGAGGGGCCCGAGTACACAGAAAAAATGCCTCGACTCCTTGTCACGTCCATGCACTTTAAAAATAAAAACCTTGTATTTGGAGTCTTTCAAATGAAACACACATCTAAGCATAAACAAAACTGTATTTCAAGGGTTCAAGTGCTGTGTTAAGTAGTATTGTTTCTCGTAATCTTTGCATAATTCTAAAACTATAATCACAAAAGTTGAGATCACTATTACTGCAGATATAGGTGTGAGATGACCATCACTGCAGTTATAGGTGTGAGATCACTATCACTGCAGATATAGGTGTGAGATCACCATTACTTCAGATATAGGTGTGAAATCACTATCACTGCAGAGATATAGGTGTGAGATCACCATTACTTCAGATATAGGTGTGAGATTACTATCACTGCAAATATAGGTGTGAGATCACTATTACTGCAGATATAGGTGTGAGATCACTATCACTACAGACATAGGTGTGAGATCACTATCACTGCAGATATATAGAATACCGATGTGTTCGGTATACAAGAGTTTAAGCTATTGACATTGCAAATGACTGCCTTTACTTTAGATTTTTAAAAATAACAAAAACAAAAGGCATTGTAATTTACAGTGTCAATAGCTCAAACGGGTGTAAAATCGAGACAAGCATTGGAAATGCAATAGGTCTTGCCTTTGATTAAGTTAAAGCAATTTGCTTTGCTAATGGAATTGTATAGCAAAGCAAATGGCTTTAACTTAATGAAAGGCGAGACTTATTGCATTTTTAATGCTTGTTAACACTGTTGCTACTAGGCACCAAATTCTCTCTTGGTTTAATTATCAGCCACCAAATAACCAACCTAGTATCTGGTTTACAACCTTTTAACAATTCAAATAGTATTTTGCCACTTAAAGCAGATGGAATATTTCCGTAATATAACAGTTGCTTACAATGACTTTCTCCAACAAATTCTAGACTTCAGTGCTAATTGTGAGGCCCCTTTACCCATTATCCTCAGGATGATACACATTGTCATGTAAGAATGCTTAATGTCACAACTCCACCAAAATTGTTGATTTTCTCTAAAGTGAATGCACATCATTACCAGACATTAACTCTGTAGGTATACCTTCCTTAAAAAGGAACCCAATAACTTCTGTTGTGATACCTACCACCTTGCATACCTATGCCACTAAAGCAATAGTTAACCTACACTATGGCATATAGTTATTGTTGAGGTAAAACGGCAACAGGGCCCATCATATCAATTGCCAGCATACACCAAGATAGATCGGCCACTCTACCGATTCCTACTAGTGGGAAACATGCGTTGACCGATTTTTATAGCTTCTGCAGCAAATTCTACAATGCCTGAAATATCTATCAACCATTGTGTTATTTCCAGGCCAGCAGCAATTTTATTTTGCTTTCCTCTTAGTTCTTCAGATGCCACTAGGTGGCAACTGGCACAATTTGGCTCTGGTATTACTCAACCCAACAGGAGGAGACAACTTATCACATCTCATAACTTCTTTACTGAACATGAACTCGTCCTTGACCTTCCACAATGTCGCAAATCACCTCTTGACTTTTCTCCTTGGGCCAACCCTTCACTAAGTAGCCTTCAACCTTCACTACATCCATGTCCTTTCTATCTCCTGCCTCTGTGTTTTTACCTGTAACACATCATTATCCAGCTCATTCACACCACCAACAACAATGTTCATTTAGGTCAACGGCAATCAGGACAATTAATTTGCTATGTTTTTTTATATTCCTGAAACCTGTTCAATAGCATATTGATAGGCTTGCAAATTGTAGCCTCAGCATTTGCAAATCTTTCGATTTGCTGAATCAGAGTATTTGCGAACAGTAAAACCCTTTTTCCAATGTACAGGACCCAGTTGGGAATTCAGAAAAGCTTTTTCGCATCACTAAATGAGTTTAGAGCCTCTATTCCTAATTGCGATGTTGTACCATATGTAACAATCGCTTTCAGCTGTAATTCTGGTTGAAAATCATTAAAGGGTAACCGATTCCCAAGTTGGGGATGATAACTCATTTGCAAAAGGGAAAGGTTTCCATTGTGATCCCTTCCCCTTGGCAAATCGTGGATAAAGTTTCTGGGGGACTAGGCTTGAGTCCCGTTTCTCAAAAAAACTCTAAAGAAAAAGTTTTTTTAAAAATCGCTCAATCAGGGTCTTCAGAAATGGCAGAGGTGGTTAAATACTAGCCTTTGCTGCAACAAGGAACAATAACTAACTAAAGTAGCCACCATATGCAATGAGGCAAAAATCATAAATCTCGCAATTACTATTGCAGGTTAGCAAAGAATTGTAATTAGGGCTCCCGGTTTTATGGTATTTCTGTTTTTTAACTTTTCTGCTATATTTTTCCATATTTATTTTTTGGCCATCCTATTAGTATGTACCCATATTCATTTTGTGGTTTGTGAATTAGTGGAGTCAGAATTGGTACATTTCCACATTTACTTAACTGAGAAACATGCGCTCATACTTTGATGCCTGCCACATTTTATCAAATTCAGCAGCCAAATATAGCAAAACACTACACACACAGGTAAATATTAGCAATTTACTGCTACTATATTTTAACAGATGCCTGTATTTAAAGATATCTTAACCTGTTTTTTAGCTTCCCATGATATCTCTCTCCTCATCTGTTGTCTTGGAATTCACAGCAGACAACATGGAAAATCACTCATTAGAAGCACAGTTTTCAGTGTTTTTCCACTTTAAAAAATAAATACAGATAGAAAACACATTGTTTCCTGTCTGTATTTAGCTGTAAAAATCAGTAAAACGGAAAACTGGGAGCCCTAATTGTAATATGCTGATGCTGCAACTAGATGGTCCACCATACATTTATTTGTGACTTCCCAGCCACATTCTTTGTGTAAATTCTATGTTAATTCTAGACGTAGAAACATTTCTGTGGATCCGGGGACTCATTAGTTTAATGGGCAGATTTTTCTTCCTCCCAATAGTACCTTAAAGCATACTAATGAAACCGTGAAGTAGAATTCATTTAAGATGGCTGCCATTCTGTGACGGCCCACAGAGAGGTTCTCAGCTTGTCTGCGCTGCACAGAGTTGGTCCACCTCAGTGTGTTTTGCTGATTTCACAAATCGCATGAGCAGCTAAGCTTGCAGGGACAAAGTCTGCTGTCTGGGATGTTCATGAGCACCCGGCGCAGCAGTGTGAGGTACAATCTTTTGTGTGCGAGCAGCTGCCTTTGATACTAAACCATCGACACCGCCTGTGTTGCCTTTATTGCAACGCCTGAGCGCAGTTGCCTGTTTGAAGCGTTGCCGCCACCTCAAGAGAAGGAAGCCGCGGCATAGACAGTGCTGCTCCTCAGGAATACTCCCATTTGTCACCACTTGTTGTGATGTCCCTGATGAGGATCTCTTGGAACCAGTATGCTGAGTAAATGTTAGTTTATTTCCAAGGTTTACAGCTTTGGAGCAGCCCCGTAATCTGCCCCACGGAGGTCCACCAGCTGTCCGCTTCTACCCCCAATGATCTATACTCTCATGCATACATCTATCTTCACAGTCCACCATTCTACATTTTCAGCCCTTATTTCCATACCTCTCTCACCAACATAACAGGGAGCTCTCATGGCAACAAAAATATTGGGCATTGCTAGTTAGTAGAATTTCTTTCTGTTCAAACTGTGGTGGCAGATGAAGGGTTACAGGTATTTTTGGATTTGAAAAATGTGTAGCTTTGGCTCAGCCACAGATGATGTGTACTGTCTTTGCAGAATGTGTGGCAGTCAGCCTCCCTTCTTTATGGGTTCAAGTTGTTGGCACATATGTTCCCTCAGTAACCTTCTATTGTTCGGAGGTTTCACAGACTGTCATTTTGAGAGGGTGATGGATTTTAAAGTAGTGGCCACAAACACCAACAGTTATTGTGTTGGAAAAATTAAAGGAAATGCAGATTCTTCCTTGCCAATATTTCGAAACGTAGATTTGTATGAGGAGACGGCACTGTTCTTTAGTAGAATAGTTGCATTACAATGGATCCTTCTTGGCCAAATATTAGCTAATTAGACTGCCAAGAAAAATCCCGTTGACGTTTCAGGCTATGAACGGAAATTAAATGCAGTCTATCAAAATGATATTCACCTGCTCATCTTAACCTTTCCATAATCATTCTTTTTTTCTTGCTGCCAGTATAATTAATTTTGGTTTTCTTTTATTAGAGATTTTTGTATCACATTTATGCTACTTTCCATCAGACGCGTTCAAGTCGCATAGGGTGGGGTGACCTACTTATAAAACCAGTCTTGCCCTTTGTTGGTGAGTTATGGCATCTGCAAGCCCTAAGCGGTGGTGAACTGGTGAGTGTACAGCCCTCTACAAACATATCCTCAGGTGGAGCCTTGTATGTGGAGTGGATTTCCTTGAACTGCTGGCACTTAGTGTGATAACTACTTGAAGGGAAGTCGCCATAGCCATCTGATCGACTTGAAGTGGTAAAAGACCTTGGTGTACTAATCTGATGCTTGTCGGTGCAATACTTTGTGTACTGTTTTGAAAACGCATTGCTTTTTAAATGTCAGCGAGTGCTGTAATGACCTGGGTGCAGTCGGCTGAACAATACTATCTGAAGGTCATGTGGCTGCATTGTAGTTCCAAGGTTTTTGGAGCTTACTGATAGTTCTGACTGGGAGCTCTGTGTAAAAGGCACTACTGTTGTCCAGGCAAGATGTTGTAACCGTGATGACTAGGCGACCCAGTACGACAGAGTTGGACTCTACTCACCACTAGGTAAGATGTTGGAAGACACGTCTGTGAATGGTATCTAAATGTGGGGAGAAGATCATTTGTATAAAAATTGACAGTCTTTGGGTTTGTGAGAGGGAGGCTATAACATGGATGTTGGGCAACTTAGTGAGTGGACATTGTGGTTCATAGGCCGATGCACAGAATCTTCGTCTTGGATGCATTAAAGCATAATTTGGCTAGTTAATCAATTCTTGTGTGCATGCCAAGCAAACTAAATACTTTGTGTAGTTTTATGTATTCATAAATTTTATCAGCGCATGTGTAATATGGAGTGTTGCTTAATATTGTGATCAGAGCAATGAATTGACTTTGTATTTATCAACGAGAGTTGAGGATGAAAACAATCCGTATGGTACTGCACGCATGATGGACATACTTTGCATGTTAGGGATGTAAATTTTGACTTCCTGGGTTAGCCAATGAAGCGCATTTCCTCCGATCTCCCATGTTTCTTCTGAATATTTAATATGTATGTTGTAGTTAATAGGGTTTATTGCAGCAAGAGGTTTGATGAATACAGTTAACGTAAGGTGCAGGTCGTGATTAATGGAGCTATTCCTAAATATTCAGAAGGACTTTTCCCATCCCTCTCTAGTGGTAGAAGCCAGTCGGCAAGTGATGGTTAAGGAATTCTAGGGGAAACGAGCATTGGCATAGCCAATAGGTCTCGCTTTTGGGACCTTTTAAGTATTTAGTTATGCAGCACAATATCCTTGGTGCAACAACATCAACTGTTGCATGCCTAAAAACTTATAAGGTCCCAAAGGCGAGACCTATTGGCTGTGCCAATGCTTGTTTTTAGAGACCTGGCATGCAGTTTAAATGTAGGCTGGTAAGAAAGGTGCCAACCCGAGGGGCAAGGTCTAAGAGAAATAAGATAGGAAGAGAGGTGAGTTATGAGATAGCACAAAAAGAACATAGACATAGATAACACAAAAAGAAATAGGAAACCGTTTCAGTAGAGCAAGCGTGAGAGGAAAAGCGAGCAAAGAGAGCTAGAGAGAAAGAGAAAGAAAAAGAGAGAGATTGGAAAGATCAGAGGAAAGACAGAGACCGAGACAGAGAGAAAGAGACAGGAAGAAGACCTACGCAGAGACGAAAGAAATAGAGAGGGAAAGTGAAAGAGGACGAGAGTGAGAGGAAAGCCAAATGGTACCGGGTGCAGCAGCAGCCAGCGAGAGGAAAGGGTGGTGGGCATAAAGTTACTGCCTTATTACACTTTTTCGATGCACTGCCCACAAACTTCCATGCAGGCCGAGTGCCGCCCTACCACCTTTGTTAGGAAACCACGGAGGAGGCATGGTGTGCGTGTGCACGTGTCCGAGAGGATCGATGTTAAAAATAAAACAAGCTGCTGCTGTCACGGAGAAGCGCTTCACTGTATAGTGCACAAGAACAGTACAAGCGAAGTGTTATCGTTTTCGCTGTGTCGCTTTCAGCTGTGAGTCTGAGGATTGATTGCACGGTCTTTAAAATGTATGCGAAAGGGAGGAGCCTAGCGCGCAACCAAGATGGCCGCGTAGGTGCGAGGCTCCCGAGGACCTCCGCGACCTCCTACGACTATCCTGAACTTATCCTGTCCCAGATGAGGGGACTGTGTTGGTGAGCCTGAGCTGAGGTGGCACCCGTTTTCCGCTTCCAAATCGGACCTCGGACACCGGCTTGAGCACCGATCGAGGTTTGCGGCCTTCTCCTAGCCGAACCCCGGATTTGCGCTGTGGGGCGATCCAGTGACAAAGTTAACAACAGCGGCGGGCAGGGCTTGGTGACTCGCGTACTCCGCACTTTCACTTTCGCTTTCGCACCCCCCTTGCTGCCTCTGCGAGGTTGGGTCGCGGGGCTTTGTGTGTTGGTGTAGCCTCGCTGGGGGGCCTTGCCTGCCCGCCGGCTGTGATCCGCCCCGCAGATCTGAGGTGGCCCCCCCCCCGGAGCCCGTGGACCGGCTTGCCTGCCCTTCACGGCGTGGCTGGAGCGACCGAGAGACTGGGACCATGGCCACGAAACAAGATGGTGACCGGGCAAAGATAAAATCGACCCGGCGTGGCGCAGTCCATCAGTCCAACAGCATGGACCGCTATACCCTCCAGAAGGGATCTCCCGAGGTGCCACGCAGGTCCCCTGAGGGCCCTACTGATGCCCCCGATCTGCCCACGGATCTGACTCTCCGGGATGTCATGGGCGCCATCGCCGAGATGAAGGCCTCGGTGGGCCAGCGTTTCGATACGCTGGCGCAGAAGATCGACTCGGTCCTCGTGGATGTTGGCCTGGTAAGGGCCGATCTCTCCAAAACCAACGACCGAGTCGATTCTCTGGCCCACACCGCATCGGGCCTTACGACAGATGTAGCGGCCCTACAAACGGAGGTGCGCCGGCTTAGTCAGGCGAGTGCGCTGATGGATCGCCGCCTGGAGGACTCCGAGAGTCGGGCCCGGAGGAACAACATCCGTATCATCGGGGTGCCTGAGGGACGTGAGGAGGCGGTGGCGGACCTCTTCGTGGAAGACCTGATTGTTACCCATCTCCAGCCACGGGGGCTGAGTAAATTCTTTGCTGTGGAGAGGGCCCACAGGGTTCCCGGGGGAAGGCCTAAGGTCGGAGCCCCTCCGAGACCTCTCATTGCCCGGATTTTCAATTTTCGGGACAGAGACGCTATCCTGCAATCCTCCAGACTGCAGGGACCGATTAGACTTGAAAATATGGACGTTAATTTTTATCCTGATTTCACCCCAGCGGTCCAGAAGCAGAGACTGAGCTTCCTTGGTGTCAAACGCCGTCTTCGGGACCTAAACCTCAAATACGCCATGCTTTTCCCAGCTAAGCTGCGAGTGGAGGTGGATGGTCGCACGCACTTTTTTGATCGTCCCGAAGCGGCCGGGGACTGGCTGGATACTCTGTCTGGGGATCGGGATCGGGGGGCGGGGGGGGAGCGGTGGGGGGAGAGGACTGAGGGACTAATATTAGGCCTCGCTCGGGACAAAAATGATGCCACTTTTGACCATGCGTCTGTTCGCTTAAGTTCCCCTCCTATGGAGGTTGTGTGGGGTCTCTTGGGGGTTCTCCCTCCTCCTCTGGGGGTCTAGTTAGTTTAACTATCTATGGGGCGACAGGCACACTGCACGTTGGGGGGGCTGTTTGGGCTCATGCAGGGGTGCAGGGAGGGGGGAGTTCTGTTGGGGTGGGTGGGCAGGGATGGGGTGTTGTTCGTTTTTATCACAAGGCAAACTTATTTTTGTGTTGGTTCTAAGGTGCTCTCGGGGGGACGAATGATGGTTTCTGTGTACGATGGGGGGTAGGGAATTAACTTTGTTGTCTTGGAACGTTAATGGACTGGGGGACAGGATCAAACGAGGTGTGGTCCTGCAGTTTTTGAAGCGACTCTCGCCCGATGTAGTCTTTCTGCAGGAGACACACCTTATTGGCAATTCCTTCTGTGCCATGAATCGGCGTGGCTACCGCCTCGTGGCCCACTCGGGCTTCACGTCAGGCTCAAGGGGTGTGGGTATCATGGTAAAGAACTCGCTCCCGTTAGAAATTGATGAGGTGCTCCACGATGATAGGGGACGTTACACTGTCTTGGTGGGGAGAATGGAGGGCAAAGTGGTTGTCTTTGTGTCAGTATACGTTCCACCGGGGCTGCAGTCGACCACCTTTGCAGACCTGGGGCGCCTCCTCCTTGGCCTTCCGGGGGGGCTTCTGGTGGTGGGGGGGGATTTCAATGCGGTGGTTTCTGGGACTGTGGATCGTCACCCACCTAGGGACCTCCCCCGGGCACAGGCGTGGCTATCCGGCCTCTTGGATACACTGGGATTGGTGGACTGCTGGCGCTTAAAACATCCCACGCAGCTGCAGTACACTTTCCACTCGGGGCCCATGGTAGTCTCTCACGGCTTGATTATGTCCTTGTCCCGGCGGCCTATGTCGGGAGGGTGGGGGAGGTGCGCCATTTGGCACGGGGTATCTCGGACCACTCCCCGCTCCTGTTACATTTCGATGTCTTTCCGAGGGGTGAGGGTAGAGTAGTCCCAATCAATTCCTGGTACCTGCGCGACCCCACCATTCGCGCTGACTTGATTAAATCCCTCCAGCGATATTTTGATGAGAATGTGGGGTCAGTGCCTTCGGCTGTCTCCCTGTGGGAGGCCTTCAAGACAGTACTCAGAGGGGAGGCCCTATCCCTTATTTCCCACGCCCGGAGGCGCGAGCGGGAGGAGGTGACCCGGGTGGAGGCTGAAATAGCCGAGTTGGAGGGTAATCTAGAAGATGGGGTGACGGATGCTGCACTACATGTCCTCCAACTCAAACAAGCGGCCTATAGGGCCCTCGTCACGGAGGCGGCCAGGGGCCTTAGTAGAGAGCAACAGGGGCGACTGTATGATGTGGGTGATAAGGCTGGTAAACTGATAGCGTGGTTGGATAAAAAGGAGAGAGCGAATCGTGTGGTCCCGCAGATTGAGAAAACTAATGGTGTGTGTGTAACTGAGCCAGACGAAATTGTCTCCTGTTTCGCGGATTATTTCCGCGAGGTGTATTCCCCGGTCTCTTCCTGCTCTGAAGAGGATTCCCGTGCCCTGCTCAGGGATATCGCGCTGCCGTCCCTTTCCGGGGAGGACAGGGTGTCGCTGGACGCCGCTCCCACCTCCGACGAAATCGCCCTCGCCATACGCTCGGTCGCCTCTGGCAAGGCCATGGGCCCGAATGGTATCCCTATCGAGTTGTATAAGTTGCGACCTGATACACTGGCGCCCCACCTCCGCGCAATGTTCCTGGCGGCCCACTCGCTGGGCTCCCTCCCGCTTGACCAGCGTCTGGCTACAATCGTGGTGA
This sequence comes from Triturus cristatus, assembly GCF_964204655.1. Taxonomy (NCBI): domain Eukaryota; kingdom Metazoa; phylum Chordata; class Amphibia; order Caudata; family Salamandridae; genus Triturus; species Triturus cristatus. Next base: position 982,148,051 of record NC_140588.1, on the reverse strand, counting down.
TCCACAAGGAGGGGAGACCTCGGGACCGGGTTACTTCCTATCGGCCTATCTCACTACTGAATGCGGAGCCCAAAATTCTCGCCAAGGTACTGGCCAATCGGCTGGTCGGTGTGGTGGGCGATCTGGTTCATCAGGACCAGTCCGGCTTTATTCCCCATCGCAACACAGCCCTTAACCTGCGGCGTTTGCATGGGGTGCTCGCACGCGTCCCATTTATACGGGAACCGGCCATTTTGGCGTCCTTGGACGCCACCATGGCGTTTGATACGCTTGAGTGGCCATACATCTGGGCGATGCTTGCGAAGTTTGGATTTGGCCCAGGATTCATCAGTTGGGTCAAATTGTTGTATTCGGGCCCATTGGCGCAGGTGGTGGTGAACGGAAGAGTATCGGCCCCGTTCGAGCTGGGCCGGGGCACGCGACAGGGCTGTCCCTTATCGCCGCTTCTTTTTGCGCTTGCCTTGGAGCCCCTGGCGGAGTGGCTGCGGTGGGAGCCTTCCATCCGTGGTCTCCGTTGGACCCCCGAGTATGAGGACCGCGTATCCCTATACGCTGATGACATCCTTCTGTACCTAGCCTCCCCACGTAAATCACTTATAGTACTGGTTGATGTTTTACATTCATTTGGTCGTAACTCCGGTCTTGTCATCAACTGGGCTAAATCGTGCGTGTATGTTCTCTCTGGGGAGGCTCCTATTCTCCCGCTGGGCTGTCCGATCCAGATCGCCCCGCAGGGATTTTGGTACCTGGGTGTCTTCATTACTCTGGACCCGGAGGCCCGGTATGAACGGAACCTGCTTCCCCCCCCTCCAGCGCCTGCAGGTAGATGTCGCACGCTGGCGGCGCCTGCCGCTTTCGCCGCTCGGCCGGGCGGCACTGTTCAAGATGATGTCTCTGCCGCGTTTCCTGTACGCTTTGCAGAACACTATGGACTTAGTCCCGGCGCGCTACTTCCGTGAGGTGGAGAGTCTGCAACGCCGCCTGTTCTGGGACGGGAGGCCGCGTATTGCCCTGGCGAAGTTGACGCTCCCATGGTATGACGGGGGGATTGCCCTCCCGGATATTAAACGGTACTATTGGGCCTCCCAGCTAGCTGCAATTAACCATGGCCTATACGGGCCCGCCTTAAACCCGGCATTCGAAATGGACAAGATGCTCCTGCCAGGTGGCGACTACAATCGAGCGCTCTATTCTAGCGCGCCCGACGCTCGTCTGACGGGCCCCACGCGTGTCATGGTGCAAGTGTGGCACGCGGCCAATGCAGCTATGGGGTGGAAGGACCGTTTGACCCGGGCGTCACCACTATACGCGTCTGAGCAGTTGGGCTCTTTGTGGACCTCTAAGGGCTTTGAGAAGTGGGACATAATAGGCATCAGTAAAGTGGGGGATCTCTGGACGAGGGGAGGATTTAAAACGTTCGATATGCTGCAGACGGAATTTCAGTTGCAGGGCAGTGAATACTTTCGGTATTTGCAGGTCCGTCATGCGCTGGGCTCCGTCTTTTCGGACGTTGCCTCCATCCCGGAATATTCCCCCCTGGAGGATAGAATGCTGGATGGGCACGTCCCGGACAGCACGATCTCACTGATATACAAAAAGCTGATTAACGACCGCTCGGGCCTGTTGACTGCCCTTCGTGCGGCTTGGTTTGCCGACGGGCTGGAGTTGGACGACGAGGACTGGACCTCCGCGGTGGCCTCCCCGAAGGAGGTGGCCATACCGGCTCACCTTCGCTTCGTCCAGCTCAAGATACTCCACCGTGTCTACATGACGGGGCCAAAGCTTCTGCGTATGGGCTATGCTGGAGATGGGTTGTGTAAGCGTGGGTGTGGTGCTTTGGGGACCTTTCTGCATATTTTGTGGGAGTGCCCGGAGGTGGAGGGGTTCTGGCGTGGTGTACATGAGGTGCTGCGACTGGTTACGCATGTGGCGCTGTTGCCTGAAGCGAGGAGATGCCTGTTGAATTTGTGGGAACCGACTGACTACTCGGCGCCGCAGATGTGGTGGGTGACTCTGGGATAAATGATAGCCAAGCGTGATATTGCTCAACTGTGGGGATCCCAGAGGCCCCCGACGGTCTCGGCCTGGAAAGAACACATGGACTGGTGCATGTTTCGAGAAAAAGTGGTGTATGTGGCGAGGGGTAAGCCTGGGACATGGGTGAAAGTATGGGGCCCCTGGAACGCCTACCGTGGGGGTATCTGTGTACCACCGTTGCTGCCTGATACCTCGCCAGCCCCATCCCCTTAGCCGACTCATTCCCCCGCTGCCGGGCATTGGGTTCCCCCAGTCCTCGCTCTGCTCTCTTCCCCCTCTTTAGACTCCTGTGGATAGTTGGGATCCCCCCTCTAGGGGAGCACGTGCTGCTATTTCCGATTGTGGGTTGCCTTGTGGGTGTGGTTTTCTTGTTGTTCTTAATTTAAAATGAAACCGTATAGTGGGGTCTGGCTGATGTGGCTTTTGACGTTGTTACCTCCTGAGCATGCTCCTCCGCAACACCACGTGTTCCATAAATGTATGTCGTATGTTCCTGTCATTGCTAGCGGCCGGCCGGAAGGTTGTAGGCCCATACTTGTATACTCTTGAGACTTGTAATAAACGGTTTCAAAAAAAATAAATAAAAAAAAAATAAAAATAAAAAAATGTATGCGATAACTGCAAAGATCCAAATGTTAATTTATCATAAACTGCCAAAGCACTTAATTAGAATATGCAATTATCTCCGCGTGGCTTGTGAATTGATTTTCAACACTTCAATATTTGTCAAGTAACCACAGCTAAAGACCTTAGCAACGGCAGCATTTGCCTGTCTCTGAGCTAAACTCACACAGACAATGCCGTTCTTAGGGACCACGGAAAGGTGAGATTCCATACTCGGCTGCCTAGTCCGGCTTTGAAGGCTTCTCAGGTGTCCAGGACGTTTTAACGCTGCTATTTCGAGGAATACATGTATTTATTGAAGGATATGAAGGTTGAGAAGAAGCACACTGCGACGACTGCTTGGCGCTAGCTTACTGCTGGCAGTAAAAGGCCCAGACAAGACTCAGGTTTCCAGGACGTTTTAACGCTACTATTTCGAGGAATACATGGATTTATTGAAGGATATGAAGGTTGAGAAGAAGCACACTCCGACGACTGCTTGGCGCTAGCTTACTGCTGGTAGTAAAAGGCCCAGACAAGAAAGGGAGAGAGAGGGGAGAACGAGTTTGGACGAAAGGAGGGTGTACAAGCGAGGAAGAGGTGACAGATACAGAAAGAGGAGGCATAGGGAGAAAGAGTATATATATGCAGCAAAAGTGGGGCGACCACAGAGAGAAAAGATAGGAAAAAGTGACGTGGCCGCGAGAAGAAAATGAAAGTGAGCGGCCGCGAAAGTGATCGCGCACTGTGAGTGGGCTTTAAAAAGCCCGACCACAGCTTTTTGGGTGCCGCGAGCTATGTGATGTGCACGCACCATGACGAGAGAGGAAAGCCAGATAGCGCCTCCGCTCGTGCCTGTGCGCGTAACCGCACGCTCGATGCCACCGAAAAATCTGTGGTTGGACTTTTAAAAGCTCACTCACTAAATGTCTCGCCAGAGCACCGCATGCGCTGGCTCAGGCGAGACCTAAAAAGGAGAGTTGTCATGCTGAGAATCTTGGTCAAGCAAGGAATGATGGACGAAAATCTGAATCTAGCTAGTGCATCCAGGTCTGTGTAATGATGACATAATTACTTTCTACATTTCTGTTCCCTTGGTGAGAAAGGTGATGCACTGATAGGAATAGATATAAAAATATATATATATTTTTTCTCAATGGTGATTGCTACTGTTTAGTTATAGTTAGGATCAGATCTCCACAGGAAATTGATTTTTTAGTTCACTTATAACTTTGGTGCCATTTGCTGAATCTTCATGAAACTTTTCACACAAAAAATATATCTATATATATAGCTGTATATCTCCATCCAAAGGATAAAGTAACCTTATAGTTGGATGAATTTGTCAGTGACAAAATTAACGTTGTGAACTTAAGCAAACACAGAAATTCACCAGTTATGATTAGCATAGCTAAATATAACTTGCCCCCTCCATGCCCTCTTATGACCTCACATATTCTATCATTCATGACATGTTCCTTGACATCCTTTATGATCTCACTTATGACACCATCCAATGAGTGTGCTAGTTCGTATTATATGGTGGGAGTACATTTACTACTGTTTTGTTACTTTTAGGACTGTAATAACTTTAGAAGTGTAGATTGAGAATAGTAATAGAACTTGCTATAGTGTGGGTGCTTGGGGGTTTGTATTAGCATGACCCACCATACCCCATCCTTACCCTTCACTAAACCGCTCCTTAAATTACCCTAAACCCTTCCTAAGTAGTGGTAAATATTCCCAATATTTCAACAACTCCCCATGTCCCTCATAGACGTATAGCAAAGACGTTGGTGGCAATCTCTGTACAGAAAAGTTAGGAGAGGCAGAGTTATCTGCACATAGGTTTGTGAATAGCATTTTGTAGAACATGGATAGTATTAGTAGTGTTGTAGTGCTACTGTATGTACTATAAAATTCAGTTTGCGAATAGGTCCCACCTCTAAGTTATTCTGTTCTTTCACTGGTAATACTTTTTTCATCACTAAGCTTCCCGCTGGCCCATTTAAACACAGTTTTACCCCATAGGGTACAGCTTCCCACCGCATATCTAATACTGACTGGCCTATAGCCAGCACCTGCGCATACTTCATTTTCTGAATTCTGACCCTAGACTTGTTAGCCACCATCTGGTTGCAGGCTTTTGCCCATGCACCACTGAATCCCTGCATGCTGCTGTCTCTACCGAAGCTTCATTCATGGGCCTGTAAGTATGCCTAACATACAGTTGTGGTGCACACAGTTACCACACCCAGATGAATCTTATAAACATGTGCCATGGTCTCCTAAGCCACCACCTGGTGTAGCCTTCTGTTCATGGTCTACTGAAGCTTCATTCATGGGCCAGTGAGTATGCCTAACATACAGTTGTGGTGCACACAGTTAGCACACCCAGATGAATCCTATAATCATGTGCCATAGACTCCTAAGCCACCACCTGGTGTAGCCTTCTGTTCATGGTCTACCGAAGCTTCATTCATGGGCCAGTGAGTATGCCTAACTTACAGTTGTGGTGCACTAGTTACCACACCCAGGTGAATCCTGTAAACATGTGCCATAGACTCCTAAGCCACCACCTGGTGTAGCCTTCTGTTCATGGTCTACCGAAGCTTCATTCATGGGCCAGTGAGTGTATCTAACATACAGTTGTGGTGCACTAGTTACCACACCCAGATGAATCCTGTAAACATGTGCCATAGACTCCTAAGCCACCACCTGGTGTAGCCTTAGGTTCATGGTCTACCGAAGCTTTATTCATGGGCCAGTGAGTATGTCTAACATACAGTTGTGGTGCACTAGTTACCACACCCAGATGAATCCTGTAAACATGTGCCATAGACTCCTACGCCACCACCTGGTGTAGCCCTCTGTTCATGGTCTACCGAAGCTTCATTCATGGGCCAGTGAGTATGCCTACCATACAGTTGTGGTGCACTAGTTACCACACCCAGATGAATCCTGTAAACATGTGCTATAGACTCCTAAGCCACCACCTGGTGTAGCCCTCTGTTCATGGTCTACCGAAGCTTCATTCATGGGCCAGTGAGTGTGCCTAACATGCAGTTGTGGTGCACTAGTTACCACACCCAGATGAATCCTGTAAACATGTGCCATAGACTCCTAAGCCACCACCTGGTGTAACCCTCTGTTCATGGTCTACCGAAGCTTCATTCATGGGCCAGTGAGTGTGCCTAACATACAGCTGTGGTGCACGCAGTTACCACACCCAGATGAATCCTGTAAATATGTGCCATAATCTCGTAAGCCACCACCTGGTGTAGCCTTCTGTTCATGGTCTACCGAAGCTTCATTAATGGGCCAGTGAGTATGTCTAACATACAGTTGTGGTGCACTAGTTACCACACCCAGATGAATCCTGTAAACATGTGCCATAGACTCCTAAGCCACCACCTGGTGTAGCCTTCTGTTCATGGTCTACCGAAGCTTCATTCATGGGCCAGTGAGTGTGCCTAACATGCAGTTGTGGTGCACTAGTTACCACACCCAGATGAATCCTGTAAACATGTGCCATAGACTCCTAAGCCACCACCTGGTGTAGCCTTCTGTTCATTGTCTACCGAAGCTTCATTCATGGGCCAGTGAGTGTGCCTAACATACAGTTGTGGTGCACGCAGTTACCACACCCAGATGAATCCTGTAAACATGTGCCATAGACTCCTAAGCCACCACCTGGTGTAGCCTTCTGTTCATGGTCTACCGAAGCTTCATTCATGGGCCAGTGTGTGTGCCTAACATACAGTTGTGGTGCACGCAGTTACCACACCCAGATGAATCCTGTAAACATGTGCCATAGACTCCTAAGCCACCACCTGGTGTAGCCTTCTGTTCATGGTCTTCCGAAGCTTCATTCATGGGCCAGTGAGTGTGCCTAACATACAGTTGTGGTGCACGCAGTTACCACACCCAGATGAATCCTGTAAACATGTGCCATAGACTCCTAAGCCACCACCTGGTGTAGCCTTCTGTTCATGGTCTACCGAAGCTTCATTCATGGGCCAGTGAGTGTGCCTAACATGCAGTTGTGGTGCACTAGTTACCACACCCAGATGAATCCTGTAAACATGTGCCATAGACTCCTAAGCCACCACCTGGTGTAGCCTTCTGTTCATGGTCTACCGAAGCTTCATTCATGGGCCAGTGAGTGTGCCTAACATACAGTTGTGGTGCGCGCAGTTACCACACCCAGATGAATCCTATAATCATGTGCCATAGACTCCTAAGCCACCACCTGGTGTAGCCCTCTGTTCATGGTCTACCGAAGCTTCATTTATGGGCCAGTGAGTAGGCCTAACATACAGCTGTGGTGCACGCAGTTACCACACCCAGATGAATCCTGTAAACATGTGCCATAGACTCCTAAGCCACCTCCTGGTGTAGCCTTCTTTTCATGGTCTACCGAAGCTTCATTCATGGGCCAGTGAGTGTGCCTAACATGCAGTTGTGGTGCACTAGTTACCACACCCAGATGAATCCTGTAAACATGTGCCATAGACTCCTAAGCCACCACCTGGTGTAGCCTTCTGTTCATGGTCTACCGAAGCTTCATTCATGGGCCAGTGAGTATGCCTAACATACAGTTGTGGTGCACTAGTTACCACACCCAGATGAATCCTGTAAACATGTGCCATAGACTCCTAAGCCACCACCTGGTGTAGCCTTCTGTTCATGGTCTACCGAAGCTTCATTCATGGGCCAGTGAGTGTGCCTAACATACAGTTGTGGTGCACGCAGTTACCACACCCAGATGAATCCTGTAAACATGTGCCATAGACTCCTAAGCCACCACCTGGTGTAGCCTTCTGTTCATGGTCTACCGAAGCTTCATTCATGGGCCAGTGAGTGTGCCTAACATACAGTTGTGGTGCACGCAGTTACCACACCCAGATGAATCCTGTAAACATGTGCCATAGACTCCTAAGCCACCACCTGGTGTAGCCTTCTGTTCATAGTCTACCGAAGCTTCATTCATGGGCCAGTGAGTGTGCCTAACATACAGTTGTGGTGCACGCAGTTACCACACCCAGATGAATCCTGTAAACATGTGCCATAGACTCCTAAGCCACCACCTGGTGTAGCCTTCTGTTCATGGTCTACCGAAGCTTCATTCATGGGCCAGTGAGTGTGCCTAACATGCAGTTATGGGTACATGTAGTTACCACACGCAGGTGAATCCTGCAAACATGTGCCAGTAAACGCCGTCCACAGTGGGTGCTGAATCTAGCAGAACACTTGTCCTTACTAACTCTGCTTTCCATGTAACATGTTGCTGGTTAAAGGTAAGATTTAAGGTCGCTTGACAGGAAGCAGCATCTCCGTTATAAGCAATTGTATAATGAGATATTGTAATGGAGTTCAGAAAATGGTTTCTGTGCACTTGCTGAGGGTTTAAAAACATTTTCTTGTGCTTTTATACAATATGTTCATTAATCAAGAATCAACAGTCTTCTCTTTGTGCCAACGTAAACACATTGGCAAGGTGTGTTAGAACGTGAAAGAGCTTTTGTTCTTGTGTAAAGAACTTCTGCCATGAGCCATTGTTTTCAGATAAATGTGAGTTTTGCCCTCTTAACAGTTCAGATTCTCCAGTATAGATTTTTGGTATTTTGTAAATGGTGCTCACTTATTTGAGAGGCAAGATAAGGATGTTAACTGTACCTTACGTAGTGATGTGCCCATGCAATGTGGTAATGCTCTGGCAAAAAGATGGCAAACTTGAATCGACAGGGATTATTGCTCTGTCATTACTTATGATCCTTCAAGATGCACGCGCTTGCAACCATGATTTACACATGCTTTCCCGTCAGCCACAAATACAACCTGCCCTCTATTTGCAAATAAGTCCGAATGAAAGGCACGCATTTCTGCTGACCAGGTTCCGTTAGCAAACCATACATTTTTTGGCTCAATTTCCTACCCGGGGCTCATGGTGTTCCTCACTTCTAGTCTGTCCTTATGACAGCCTTCCATCTCAAAGCACTTTATATTTTGTAAATTTTATATTCCCCACAGGAGGCAGTTTATTCGTCCATTATTACTGACATCGGGGATTAGAGCTCATGAGTTGGCGATGGTTTATCTGCTTTCCTTAGGAATTGCAGATATTATATATGGAGTTTTAAACTACCTTTTTACTCTTTAAGATTCGTAGTAAATGTTAGGTATTTTTTTTATTAACCTGTATTTTACTGTTTTTTTATGATCATCTGTTTTTTTTTAATGAAATATATGTATGCAAACTTTCATGGCTCTTTTTGAGCCGAAAAAAGTATTTTGATGATGATGGTTTACTTACCCTAGTTAAGTTTGTCACCCTGCCCTTTACATAGTGAAACTCACCCCTTTTCTCTCTCGAGCGCGCTCTCTCCCTCTCTGTCGGTATTTAAAAAGGAGGAAGCATGAGAGGAAAAGCGTGAACATCTTGGGATATACCAAGTTGTCATGATCTAAAAAGTGTGTTTCTACCATCTCTGTGGTTGCATGGTACGTGCCCTTTTGCAATGTTTTAGGATTTCTCATACTCTGCCTGTATTATAGACGTTTTACACCGATTCATATCCCTGACTGTGTGCAAAGTGCCCCAGTTTGCATCGGGTTCCTGGATGCCATTTTTGCAGTAAATGGTCGAGAAGGGTATTGGTTTAGATATGGTCAAAGTGGGAAGTGTTGGGTGAGGTGCTTGATTTTGCAAAATTTCATGTCTATGTGCAGCGATGAGTGTGAGAATAGACGCAGTTGTACATACATATACTTAACACCTTTCGGTGTTGCACCGTGGCCATTGCCTTAGCCAGGGGTAGGTATCCAACATCCTTTTTAGAAGTTGTACAATGGTCATGCCCGTAGCAATGTGTGGACATTGCATATTCTTTGTTAGGTGTTTGACAGAGGCACACCTTTCGTCATCTGTGGGTATCCCAAAATCCTTTATTAGCTGTGTATAGTGGCCATGCCCTTAACCACAGTCATTTGCTCAGGTGTTTCGTCTCTGACTCTAAAAGCCAGACTTCTGGAACAGGCTTGATCAAAGGAAAATATGACTGCTTATGGCTCACTCCAGGAGCAAGCTCTCAAAGGCCATCAAATCAATTCTCAGCCTTCCTCGCTCAAAGAGCACAGGTGCCATTTTAGCTATTTAAAAAAAAATTAAATCACAATGTGTGCCAGTAGCCATGTATGGAGGTGAGATTTGGAGTAATGCCATCAGCTCCTGCATTCAGCAGGAAGAGAACCGGTTTTGCAGGAAGCTGTTGGGTGTCCCAATCTCTACCCCACTATACATTTGCCTCAGGGAACTTAATTTAAATTATATTGAAGATTTTATAAGTGCCCGCCCTGCTCTCTTTTGGCTATCGGTCAGGAAGAACCAGGCTGCTTCTCTAACTAGAAAGATTATCAGTGGCTGTGTTAAATATGAGAAAGGGATGGATATCCCTTGGCTGTCCGGAGTGTACCAAAGTCTATGCAGTGTAAATAAAGGCTGTATTTTTTTAAATCCTAGTACAGCCGAAGTATTGCATAAAAATTAGCTTAGAAGTGCACTATATCTATCATATAATACGGAAAGGATTGGTATGGAATCTAAAAAATCTCTTGCCTTTAGTTATATGACTATTGAACAGCACCGGCATCCCCTACCTATCTATCTCACTTTACCTATGAGTCACTGGGAAAGGAGCCTCTTATTTCGCCTAAGAGCAGGAACTGTTAAATTTGCGTTATGCTTCCCTCTTGGCTATCACTCCAATCTTGACCGTGTACCCTGTCCATGTGATGGTGTGAGCGGCCAATCTACTCTACATTTTTTGTTTCTCTGTAAATACTATTTCAAATACACCAAGTGGCTTTTAATTCCATTTTTTGAAAAGAGAAAATGCCTATTAGCCTGGACAACGCCCATTTGTGGCTAATCACTCTGGCTGATGAAGAGTTGGTTTTCCGCACAAGTACGTTTCTGAGAATTGCCACTCGCGCACGCAAGACGATGTCCAACCACTGAGCTTTACATTAATATATGAACACTTTGTTTAAACTGATGTATGAACTGGTATTTTAAATAATTATAAATTGTCTATTGCTAATGAATTTTATTATTACTCTCCATTTGTCAAATAATCTTTTCTGCTGTTGTTCTTTTATGGATACCAAGTTATGCGAATAAAGTTTTCTGAACTGAAATGACTGCTTAATTGAGTTTGACGTGGATTCAGAACCAGGCACTCAGCTGGTGCAGAAAGAGGGGGCAAGTGCAGTGCTGGAGTGCATGCAAGGAAGTGGTGCCTGTTACCTTTATGGACTGCTGTTATGCATTTACAGAAATCTTCAAACTTGAGGCTATATTCATAAAGGAGAGAGACTCGAGTATTGTATCTAAGCACTCTTCTCGGTGACGCACACACATATATTACTCCTTACCCATCCTTCTCACTCACATTGAGAGGGTTTAGTCATGACATTATGAAAAGCCAATGAGAAATGCCCTATTGTGGGTTGCAGGTTAAGAGGCCTATACTCCAAGACTATTAATTAGTTAGCACCAAATTAGTTGTGTCATGGCTTGGACAATTGGATGCTAGTCACCTGTAGTAAATAAAGTTCTACTTTGACCTCTGGACTCCAGCAGAGTTGAGAACTAATGTAATGTAAGGTTGATTTGTAGAGCGCTGCTTGTCAAACGTGAGGGTATCCAGGCCCTGATTAGGTGAGTGTAGGTATGGGGTGAGGCTTGGTCTAAGTACACGCAGTCCCGATGGTAACACAAGAAGTGAAAAGCCTGTGAAGTGAAAAGCCAGGTCTTCAGCTTCTTGTGGAATTCAAGAAGTGAGTAGGAGGCCCTGATTTGTTGGGGTATGTCGTTCCAGGATTTGGCGGTTTAGTAGGAGAATGATGAACCTCTCGTTCTGCTTCTGTGGATATGGGGTGTGTGTGCGCGCGAGTGAGAGTGAGGCTGAGCGAAGTGGTCTGGGGGGTTGGTGGAAGTGAACCCGGTGATTGAGGTATACTGGTTCCGTGTTGTGTAGTGACTTGAATGCATGTGTAAGAAGGCTGAACTGGCAAATGCTTCTAGATGGGGAGCCAGATGAGCTTTGAGGAGTGGTGTGGGTTCGGCGGAAGAGGTCTAGGTCGAGTCTGGTGGTGGCGTTTTGAATGGTTGAAGTCTGTAAAGAAGATTGGGTGGGATGCCTATGTAGAGCGTGTTGCCCTAGTCCAATCTGCTTGTGATCCAGTGGCAGCGACTTGAAGATTTTACATAACATGCTGCGGATGTGGAAGCATGAGGAAGTGATGGCGTTGAACTGGGACTTCATGGTGAGGTTGGTGCCCAGGATGAAGCTTAGGTTCCTAGCCAGGTCGGTAGGGTTAGGAGTGGGTCCAAGTTCGGCAGGCTACCAAGTGGAGACACAAAGTAAGCTCTTATTCCCAAAGATCAGTACTTCTGTTTTGTCTGCATTGAGCTTGAGGCAGTTTTCTTCCATCCAATTGGCCACACTGGCCATGCATTGTTTGAAGTTTGTCTTGGTAGTGACGGTGTCATATGAGAATGAAAAATTTGCTGTGTGTAGTCAGCATAGGAGATAATGTTGATTCTGGGCGATATGATGATGTTAGCCAGAATAGTCATTAACGTGTTGGATAGTGTGGGGCTGAGTGATGATCCCTGTGATGCTCTGCACATAAGGCCCTTGGGTTTGAGCATTTGAGTAACAACAAAGACTATTTAGAAAATCTGCGCAGGAAAACATATTGGGCCTGGTACAAGTTGTTGTTAGTAAGGTGTGTGATGATACATAGATCCTGCACTGGAGCTGTTTGGCTCTATGGACTTCTGGTGTGCACAACTTTGTAAAAAGAAAGCAGAGAATTAGAAAACTGGTGTCCACCTGATTTGGTGCTATACATAAAGGCTTGTGGCTTTATTTATGTTATGTTGTTAATTTGTGTATTGCCCTGAATGTGTGACTGTTTGCAATAAGTGAGGTACTATGAAACAGAACCGTTACTAATCTTATCTGAAACTTGAATATCTTCAGCAGGAGATTCGTTGGTGCTGGTCATTGATCCTTCTTCTGAGAAGCAGATGGATTCTCAGGCCAATAACCCACGCACGCTTTTGCCGCGACCTCTAAAAGCAACACTACGGCAAGAGGATCAAGAAACCAAGACTCCAGCTAAATGCTTCATTCAAATCACTGGCATGACCTGTGCCTCCTGCGTGGCCAACATTGAGCGGAATCTCAGGGCTGAAGAAGGTGAGTCTGCTTCAATGCAGATATAATTTTCATATTTATTCAATTTTGGGGGTTAAAACGGGTTTCTACCTTTCTTGTCTCCATTTTACTTTATCTGATGGGTTTAGGCTAGATAGTGTGCACTCTTCTCAGAGGGACACTCTTATTCCCCTTGCATCCTATTGTGTACTCTCAGGCATTGTTTCTCTTTGCTTTAGAAAATGTTGCGTGGAATGATAGAGCTGCCATCATTTTTCCAGCTATGCTATGTTACTTGATGTTTGTTAGAACCCTGTTCAGAGGGCAATAGGGCAAGCAGGGGTTAAAGTTCCCAACCGTTGTGGCTGAAGCCTTTTAGTGCTGATGTCCCGGGGCTCAACCTACTAAGGATCCTGAGCAACAGGGCCAAATACCCCTTCAGCACTTGACTCTGTGGTAGTGCCGGTCGAGAAGTCCAGTCATCTTGGGTAGTGGTAGACACAGGGGTGTGAACACAGGCTCACAACTCAAAATATGTGCAGCAGACAATAAACAATAAATAAATGTTTGCCTAGGCAAATACTTGTATTTATGAGAAAGGAGTATTTACATACGACCACAAAGTAGAATTAAATCTTCCCAAACTGTACACACAGTCCCCTGAGGTCAGGGCTCTAATGTTTCCTAGAGGATCCCTGAGTCCCAGTCACTTAGGCTAGTGGTAGTGGTGCTTCCTCATTCAACATAGGGGACATCCAGGTTAAGCCCCACTAGTAGTCTGAGACTCCGGGAACTCTCTATTTAAAGTTAAAAGTCTTCCAGTGCAGAAGCGCTATCTGGCAAGCTAGTTTCCCATGGGGTCGTCTGGCCCTAAAAAATTTGTAACCGCACCAGCTAGATCGAAGCGTCCCGAGCCTCTGAGCATGCCCCCTTTGCGGGTGCTGGGGCATCCGCAGCTGTCTTTGATAACTCTTGCACATACGCCCCACGCAGGCTGCAGTCGACTGGCCTCAAGTTCCTCACACGCGGTCCTGCTGCAGTAGGGTGGGTTCTTGATGCTCTGCTAATGCTCCCTGGTTCTTCCCACAACCAGGGTGGGAGGGATGCGATGATCCTGGTACTGGTTCCTCAGTCACAGCTTAGACCAGCTAGGGTCACCACAAAAGCCTCTCTCCTCCATCAGCGGTCTCAACCAGACCATGCTTCTTACTTGATCCTGGCGGTTCCCTCTGGCATACCGGGTCACTGTTGCTCTGCGTATGGGCTCAGGCCCAATTGGCACAGCAGCAATGTTCACGGTGGCCCGCCCTGGCGTCCAGGTTCGCTGACTTGGCACTGTACACAGGCGATGACCCGTTTGGTGCAGCAACGGTAACTGCTCACTTTATAACTGCCCTCCTCTGGAATAGATGGGTCGCCGACTTCTTCCTGTACACGGGCAACAATCCAATAGGTGCAGCAGCTGTCTTCTCACATCTCTCTGCAGGGATCCACTTGACCAGATTCCCTCACTGGTCCTTGCTCTCTCCAGCGCTATCCTTTTTTAGGTCTCGCTGAGCCCAGCGCATGCGCTGGCTTGGAGAGACATTTTGTAAGGGACTTTTCAAAGTGCTACCGCTGGCATAGAGCTACAGTGCACGAGGCGTGCACACGCGCAAAGCAGCTATATGGCTTTACGTCGCTCTCCCTCAGAGCCTCCTCGCCGCCTCCTTCCCTGGACCCGCAGCCATGCATGCACCTCTTGCGCGTGCGTGAACCACACGCAAACCCTGCTACTACCTATGGGAAGTTACCACACACTTCTGTCAGTTTCCTCGGCTTGACATAATGCGCATCAATTAACTTTTTTTTAGTTTGTTGGGTGAAAATACAAATGTTTGTTCTAGCCCTGACTCAAGAACACGCCCATACGTATATACCAAATCATTTGCATTAAATTAATTAACGATAATTTTGCTCACATTAGCTTTTCATTTGCGGTTAGTTACTACCTGTGAAGCAATCTGCGCAGGCACACCACATCGACTCCGCATTTCAGCCGGAGAATGGCGTCAACAAGCGAATTATTCATTATTAAGAGTAGCGAAAAGTATTGTTTACATTTGAAAGTCCGTATTTCATACCTGCGCAAAAATGTATGATTGTAGCCAGTGGTAGGCAATGTATGTCACTGTAGCAAACATTTCTAAACAGGAGCATCTTTTAAAAACAAGTGTGGCTATTTGTAATGAAAGCATACGTTCACATATTTCAAGCTGTACCATCAGTTCCTGTGCCCATATTTGTTTGTAAAAAATAGGCAATCGCACAGCTTAGCGACTGGAGAAACAACTTAAAACAACGTTGGCTGGCACGATGTTGGCTTGGTCAATGCTCGTTTTAGCCAATATGTTGAAAAAAAATGTTTTTAAAACAAAAATATTTTCGGTCTTAAATAGCACATATTGACATGGCAGTCCTTCGCATGATGGAAGGAAACGACTTTGTGTGTGGATGTGTTCATTGTGATAGAGCGGAATGACGTCACTCACAGTGAAGTTAGCCAATGGCTTAAGTGGGCTGCTTCCTTTCAGAATGCTCTTTACTGTGATAGGCAGAAGAAACATGTGAATGACACAACAACATACTAGTGAAAGAAGAGGGGTGGCTGAGAGCCAGCGTACCTATCTACCTACTTACCTACCTACCTACCAACCTTCTATCTATAACAATATGATGGGGCTAACACTCTATTGTAAACTATTTGAAGACTTCTCAGTGGGCACCTGTGATACTGTGGCATCAAAAAAAAGCCAGAGCATTTATTAAAGTTAGAATATTAAATAGGTGAATTGGTAAGACATTGGCCGAATATAAATTCCAGATTGAGCCAAGAAGAGCTGGGGCAGCTGGTTCTCATGGTGGAACCTCTAGGTTCATGACACCATTGCTTGAAATCAAGTTATAGAGTGTGGACTTCATAAGTGGGTCCTAGAGAAAGGATTACACTTAGAACTATCCATATCTTAATATTACACCCCAGTGGTAGTGGAATAATGCAGTGGACTGAAGCAAGGGGAGTTTATCGTCAAGGCAAACAAGGGATTTGTCAATACCGCTTCTGAGTATGGCAAGTCATTCAGTAGCAGTGATGGGCAACCAAAGATATTTTCACCAGATGGCTGGCATTTCTAAGGAGTGCCTAGAGGTTGGTGTGTGTTATGATGGAACTGGATAGTATGAGGATGGCCTTCATTAGGGTTGTGCAAAGTTTATATTTTATGAGCCCAGTCTTGCAAAGTTCACAATTATTGGCCAATCATTCATTTGTGGAGTTTCTCGCTTTTGGGGCGCAACACACTCACCTCATTTTCTCTTGTGAGTGTTAGTTGACATCAGTAACTTACAGGCATTTTGTATGCAAATGCTATATTGTTTAACTTTAGGGGGGCCAAACACCTTGGATTTGCTAATAAAGTCTCAGGTTTCCCCTTGTCTGTGCTTTCATGTCTGTGCTTTCTGTTGGCAAGTGCTGTCAATGAAGTCATTCTATCCACCGTGAACGATGAAACATTGTAGTCCTACTTCTATGTTTATGGAACATCACAATTTTTTGTTTTCAACATTTTGTAATGCTATTTAGCTTTCTCTCATGAGTACTCTACACCAGGCTACGCTAGTTATGCAAAAACAACAATTGATGGACAGAATGCAGGACAATGTCATACATTCCCCCCAGTACAGAGATCTGGGCCTAAATCCATCGTTTTTTTGCTCACCATGCCATTCCAGTTTAAACCCAGCCATATGCAAATCAGTCTTGACCCTGTGTCTCATGGGAACATTCCAGCCCGAACTGCCAAGCCAGGTCCTCCCTGGACTGGAACCAAGCATCCTAGGACCGGTTTCGGGGTTTCACCCCTCTTCAGCCAGGATAGCATGATTCCAGTGGCATGGAGAGCACGGGACTCGCGTCTGACCATACCCGTCCCACTCGGGGTGACAAATGCAAAAACAACAGTTGATGGACAGAATGCAGAACAATGTCCTACATTCACCCCAGTACAGAGATCTGGGCCTAAATCCATCGTTTTTTTGCTCACCATGCCATTCCAGTTTGAACCCAGCCATATGCAAATCAGTCTTGACCCTGTGCCTCATGGGAACAGTCCAGCCCGAACTGCCAAGCCATGTCCTCCCTGGGCTGGACGCAAGCATCCTAGGACCGGTTTCGGGGTTTCACCCCTCTTCAGCCCGAATAGCTTGATTCCAGTGGCATGGAGAGCACGGGACTCGCGTCTGACCATACCCGTCCCACTCGGGGTGACAAATGCAAAAACAACAGTTGATGGACAGAATGCAGAACAATGTCATACATTCACCCCAGTACAGAGATCTGGGCCTAAATCCATCGTTTTTTTGCTCACCATGCCATTCCAGTTTGAACCCAGCCATATGCAAATCAGTCTTGACCCTGTGCCTCATGGGAACAGTCCAGCCCGAACTGCCAAGCCAGGTCCTCCCTGGACTGGTCGAGCTGCCAAGCCAGGTCCTCCCTGGACTGGAACCAAGCATCCTAGGACCGGTTTCACCATGCCATTCCAGTTTGAAACTAGCCATATGCAAATCAATCTTGCAAAGTTCACAATTATTGGCCAATCATTCATTTGTGGAGTTTCTCGCTTTTGGGGCGCAACAGTAAGTTACAAGCATTTTGTACATGAGTGCTTTCATTTTCCTCGCAAGTGGCTCAACACATAACACTCACAGGAGGCCAGAATTTCACGCAATAGCTGATCTTGTGTCTAACTTTGTGACCGTCTCTATTTTTTTATGGTTCTTTTATTAAAAACTCTAATTTTGTCCCAGACATCGACAAGAGACCCTCTGCGTGGAGGATAAGGGAGGGTTCATTCGCCCATGACGTGAAGTGCAGAGCTCAAGTTCTTCACTGAATGCAGCCTTAAGTTTAATTCGATTTCTCTCAGCTCATTGATTGATTCATTTCCATTGTTAAACTTGTCAACAAAATGCATGGTTTTGTCATGAATTATGCGTTTGCAGTAAATTTGTGCCATGAATGGTGGATAATTATGCCAAGTGGTGTAATGTTGGAAATTTCGCTTAGCAAGCGTAAAGCAAAATTTCTGATATTAGACGAATTAAGACAATGTCATTTAAATTTCACTGAGTCCTTATTATAAGTATATCTGGTAACACAAATGTACAGGCAAAGCGTTCAAGTTGGTCATCTGTTTTATTGTATTTTGCAACACTCTTGAACAGTTGCTTATGTCCACAGACTAACTCTGAACAGAAGTAATTTCACATAAAAAATGACATTTACATGCTAAATGGATTTCCTTAATTAATTTAAAGGACTGTTATTTAAATTTCAATCCAATATTTGCATCCTGCTTGATAATTGTTAATTTAATTAAAGCAATTGTTTTGTTTGTTTAGTTTATGTTCGCACTTCCTGACAATTGTTTGACATTTAGTATGCCTCACCCAAGTAATTCTTAATTTAGTTGTGGCAAATTCAGATACTGTTAAAGCACTCCTCTTTTTGGCAGAGGTATTAACAGTGAGTGAGGGGGAAGGAATTGAAGTGAGTACCAAGGGAAGAGGATCATATGTAAACAAGAGAAAACAAAACAAACCGGCATTGGCTTAGCCAATAGGTCTCGCCTTTGGGGCCTCATAAGTGTTTAGCCATGTAACAGTTGATGTTGTTACACCAAGGATATTGTGCTGCATAACTAAACACTTGTAAGGTCTCAAAGGCGAGAGCTATTGGCTATGCCAATGCTTGTCTTACAAGGCACACTGGTCTTGACAAGCAAGCAAGCGCTGGTGCTCCAGGGCAGGTGCCCTTGTATTCCTTGGGTGATGTCCCCTCACCCAGCGGGAGCCTAGCAGGCTTTGGCCCACAGTCCTGAGCACACCAAATACGATTTAGAGTGTGAGTCTTTGACGTTTCTGTTGGAGGTTTGCTTACACAGCACTTCTCACTCGAAAAAAAATGGAATGTAGGACACCCATACGTCGATACAAAGCAGAAATAATAACTGCTCAGGCCTCCTACTATGAGGGAAAGATCGTGGTGGCCGGCAACTCCCCCAGAGAAATTTTCCACATTGCCACAAAGCTAATGAAAGCCCCCGGTCCGGCGGCCCCACTGGATACCGCAAGCCACCACTGCACTGAACTGGGCAATTTTTTCTCTACTAAAGTCCAGAACATTCTCAAACACCTTCCCCAAGAAGACATGAATATCCCAATTGTACACACAAATGGTGGTAGGCAGTCAGAAAAACAGGAGCTGATGACCTTCCGTTTACCTACTCTGGAACTTTTCCTTACCATATTGTCATCTGTAAAAAGCGGATCCCCATTAGATACCGCACCTGTCAACATCCTGTCACTGGTCGGACCAACCATCGCCCCCTGTCTGATCAATGCTTCATTTAATACGGGCGTGATACCTCCTGAATGGAAAAGGGCAATGGTGCGCCCACTATTAAAGTCTAATCTAGACCCAACTGATCTAGGTAACTACCGCCCCATCTCGCTCCTGCCTGGAATCAGCAAGATAGCGGAGAAACATGCCAATCGCATTCTACCCGCTTTTCTTGAAACCAATGGTGCTCTCCGCCCCTCCCAAACGGGCTTCTGCCCCGGTCAAGGGACGGAAACTGCCATATTATCAGTGGTGGAAGAAACGAGAAATATACTGGCAACAGGAGAAGCAGCAGTAATAATCCTCCTCGACCTGAGTGCGGCTTTTGACATGGTTAACCACCGTGTCCTGATTCACCGCCTCAGGAGAGCTGGAGTGACGGGAACAGCCTTATCTTAGAGGGGAGATCTTTTCAGGCAATACCAATTCACAGCCCATGCCCTTAAAGTGCGGACTCCCACAGGGCTCCTCACCAAGTCCCACCCTTTTTAATGCCTACATGGCCCAATTGGCAGAAGTGGTGTCCCCCCTTTGGGATACACATGGTGACATACGCCGACGACACACAGCTGGTTGTATCTCTGAGCCATCCTAGCCAACAGGCCAATGGCCTCCTCACTTGCCTGGAGGATGTCGCAAAATGGAGGAGTCTCTCCCACTTGAAACTCAACGGTGAGAAGACAGAGCTCATGATCCTGAGCAACTCACAAAGTTCCTTTCCAAAAACCCTGTGACCTTCTACCATAGGCTCGGTGCCAACCCCTAAAACAGATCAAAAGCTTTGGAATCTGGCTTGACCAGGACCTCACCTTCAAATCACAGGCACGGAAGATGGCCGCTTCATGCTATGGCCTATTAAGAATTATTTGCAAAATCCTCCCTCTCCTACCCCCGCTAGTAAAAAGACTAGTGACCCAGGTCCTGATTCTGTCCAGACTGGATTATGGTAACGCTCTTTATTTAGGTGGTGATTTTAAAATTGCAGGTCATACAGAATTGTGCGGCGAGGCTGCTCACTGACACCCCTAACCGCTGCTCAGCAAGACCGGCTCTCCGCTCTCTCCACTGGCTCCCAGTACAGGTGAAAATAAACTTAAAGGCTCTCTGCATAGCCCACAAGGCACTGAATGGAAGCGGACCCATAATCACAAAGGCCATGATTCGCCCCTACTGGGCAAGCAGGACACTTCGATCAAATGAACTCCATCTTGCTGTAGTCCCCAAGATCAGTAAGGCCAGAAGTGGCGGCAGGCTTTTCTCACTCAATGCCTCCAGACTCTGGAATGCCCTCCCACTACATCTAAGGAGCGAGCTGAACCATCTGAAGTTCAATTAAACACCTGGCTGTTCACATAAAGAGAGCATTCCTCTCCCCCGCCCCCCCCTCCCTCCTACCCCACCCCAAGCTTCGCGCAGCGCTGGGATGCCTCCGGATAGCCATGCGCTATACAAGTGCCAATACAATACAATACAGCAGGAGCTACTTCAAATCTGATAGCCCCACAATGCAGGCCATGGGACTGATAGAGTGTTACACCTGGATGTCAGCCACAGTGATATGTGTATCAAAGGGTTACCTCAGGGCCTCAACCCTACTCTGTATTATTCTCTCAGCAGCCCATCTCCTTCCTGAGATGTGCCCAAGCCCCTTCCCAGTGATCAGTAAATCACTTTTTCAGTTTTGGAGAATGAAAACCTTTGTTAGCTTTGTGGGTAATTAAACCTGTGTCTTCTAGATCCCACCAGCAGCAGACAATTAACTTGATGAATCTATGTTTGATTGTATGTTGGCTTACTTGTAGATCTAGGACTCTGCTAGTTCAGATTCATGTTTTACACTGAATGTTTTACCTTGTCAGAAATTGTGTTAAAATTAAGCCTTCTTTATTTAATGTTGATCTTTAGACTCCTTTTGCTTTCCTGCTGTAAAAGGACAGCCTTTATGGAGGTTTGTAATTTTCAGCTGTTACATTAGATTAGAAGATTTCTGTAAAGGCAATAATTGTTTATTCTAGGCCACTTCTGAGCACTGGGTGATCAAGAAGGTGGCATGTTAATGTCACTAATGTTTCATTTGTTTCTGCCAACACAGTGTAGTATTCTAGATGTTTGGATCATTTATACGTGGCAAGTCTCTTTAGGTGCATATAAATTCCTTGTGGTAGTAATTCCTTTGCAATGAGAAGCGTGTCAAGGTAATTCAGGGACTTGACACACAATGTGTGCTGGATTAACTTTTTCTCAAACTTCCAGTGTAGGTATGTGACGATAAAATGCACACCTCTTCAAGCAAACCGGCAATATGTCTACATTTTGTGGCCTTTGATTCCAGTGGAAGATGAATATGGTGTCAACTGTTACTAAAATCTGTTCTTTGGAACCCGCTACAAGCACTGAGCGTGCATGTACTGGCGTTAATTTACTCAGGGTCTTTGGAAGCATCTGCCTAAGGTGCATTCCCCCACTAGAAGAAAGTTTATTTTTCCTGTTGGGGTCTAGTCCTGATCCATTCCCTACTTTAACGAACTTGTGCTCTGTGCCTTCTCCCGTCCGGTATGGAGTAAGATGAACTATTCTGACTCCTCTGGGAAAGGGATAGGTTCTTGTATTCTGTAGTCCTTATTAACATTTTAGCCCACAGGCTATTCCTTAGTTTATGCCAGTAGCAGTTTCCAAGTCCATTTTTGGCCTGGGTAGGTTGGGAATGACATGAGTCCACTTCTTGTGGGATCAGAGGACTCCCCCATGAATTTTACTTTTAATTTTTCCCATGTGTACGGTTGGCTGCTATTCGAGTTTATCTTGATTCAGTTACTTTTTTTTTTTGTATCTCTTGTAACTTTAATATTTGAAATTTTATGAAGATTGTTATAGTGTGCTCTCGTGTTTTGTATCATCTGCTATTCACACCTCACTTCTTATTGTAGTTTCATAAGTTACAGGAACTAGTTAGTGTGCATTCTCAGCTTATGACATTTAAAAACCTTTTTACTGCTATTTTGAATTTTTGTTTTTAAACAAACATGTTTACAAAATTTAAAATTAATTTTCATGTGATGACTATAATCATGTTCTAATGATCTTTCTGTGGCCTTCTGTGTCCAGGAATACACTCTATTCTTGTGGCTTTGATGGCAGGAAAGGCTGAAGTAAGGTACAACCCAGAGATCCTACAGCCCCCAGCCATAGCCATGCTCATCCAAGAGCTCGGGTTTGGGGCCACAGTAATGGAGAACTATGACTCGGGTGACGGCGTTTTGGAACTCATTGTAAGTAAAGTACTCCATTCAATTTAGATGCAAACTATTATAGTTATGAAATAAATGTTTCTATACTATTTTCCTTTGACCTGTTCTTATCAGTAAGCTCTTAACCTACCATGCTCATTAGAGTTCGGATATAATTTGCTAATAATTTGATATTTGTTAATTGCACAGGACCCCTACTTTGAGTCCATGAAATTAGAATGCAAGTTCAATAACATTATTTGTATTTTTGAAACAATCAGTTATTGCATTTTTTATCCACATTCTCCATTAGTTTATAAAGTGCAAACATGTCAAAGTCCTATGCTTCATACATAAGGCCTGTTGTGTCAAAGGGCCATGATACATGCAGCAACTGTCGCCTCCTTTTTTGCTTAACAGGAACTTTGGTTTGCCAATTGACTACTTGATTACCCAAAAAGCCTTCAAACAAATGAGGCATGGAGGAAGGACTTTGGGCGACTGTTGAATGCACTAAACTCAAAGCCAGTGGCAGAATTTAAATGAACATCGGGAAAAAACCTTCAGCCGAGTGATTTGAGTAACGTAAAATTGAATTGCATTCAGGTGTTGTAGAAGAAAAATATTAGATTTGGATCCTCTCCAATTAGCCTGTAGCTTCCCCAGCCTTAGAATGCACAAACTTGACTTAACATTAGCACCATGAAGTGACAGCTTGCACACAGCGCTTCCAAAAGACTACTTAATAAATACATTATATATAATCCTGATTAGCTCACCCACCCATTCTCCTGAAGGAGACAAAGGACATAACATTTAGAGTAGTTTTGTTATGTGTTACTGTCAATGATATAGGCCCTCAGATCCCACTGTAAATGCATCTTGAATATGCAGCTAGTGTACTTGAACACAGCTTACTACCCTACCTTGAAAAGTCCACCTCAAACACCTTTCCGAAACATACCTTCCAGACTTCTCTGAGCCTTTAGACCTAGTAGATTACCACATTCTCTTGGACATAGTCCAAATTGGGGGTCACAGCTCTCGTCTGGCTGGAAGAGAATCTTGCCTCTTTTTTTACAGTTTCCTTGATTGACCCTTACCTCCCTTGAGGATAATTGCTGAAAGTCATGTCTGGAGAAATAGATCACCTGCTCTGTTGGTCAGGAGTAGTACCACAGTCTTGGTGGGCTTGAGCTTGTGGTACATATTACATATCTACGTCTGGATGAATGTGCAGCAGGACTTGAAGGGTTGGGTATCTTAGACTTGGCACTCTGAGGTAGAATAATGTGTCTTCATATTGATGAATTATGTTATGGCTGGTCAGATAGGCACCATGTATATGTTAAAGATCATGGGGGAGAGGATGGATCATTGTGTGACTCAAAAGGTGATTACAGCTGTGGGTATCTGGAGGGGCCGATTTGAAGACATTGTTGACTCTCTGAAAGGTATTAGGTGAACCAGTGGAGGACTTTGTCTCAAGTCCCACTTTGGTGTGAAGAATATTGATCAGGATTTGGTGCTCATCTTGGTGAACAGTACAGTGATATCAAGTAAATCCATTAGTCAGAGGATTATGCTGGCCAGGATGTTCAGGGTTGTCTGCGACACGGGTTGTAATAGTTTTGTTGTTGCATCTGGGTCTGAAGATGGATGATTAGAACCTCAGTAGGTTGTGGTGCCCAAGTATATTTGAGGTTGCAATTGTAGGAGAGTAGGATCTGCTTCACATGTTTACCCCCACTTTTTTCTGGGGTTTCACTCTTTTTCGACTTTAGTTTCGCTGGGACCCTGTTATTCAGGGCCCCAGCCTAGCTGCTTCCTCTCTAAATTGATTGAATGTACTTTAGGTACACTCCAGATTGGATTCTGGGATAACCTTGTGAGTCCCTAGTATATGGTATACTATGTACCCAGGGCATAGGTACCCCAGAGGCCTACCAGGGGCTGAAGCATGTATTGTGCCACCCCTGGAAAGCCATGCAAAATGACACCACAGGTCTGCTACTGCAGCCTGGATAAGGTGGTGCATGCACCCCTTACTGAGGTATAGGTTCACTATACCTCGCCTATCACTGCACATAGTAACCTATCAGTCACCCCTATGGCAGGCCTTATCAATCCTAAAGGCAGGGTGCTTGGTTATATGTGAGAGGGTGCCCAGGCATGAGCTGATCCCCTCTGCAGCCATCGGAATCTCTTCTCCGGGGTTGTCAGTGGTGCAGCCTGACCATATACTCTTAAGTGCATTATAACCCAACGGTAAATGCTAACTTTGGACTGGCTGCATGGAAACATGTCGTGTTTGGTGTCAAACACCTTGGAATCATACCCCCACATCAGTAACTGGTGTGGGAGTATGATCCCACCCTTCTAGAGGGAGAGACATGACAGTACTGGTATACCCGGTAGAAACCTAATAGAGCTCTGGCATCACAAAATGGATGCTGCAGCCACAGACACGGGTCTGGGCTCCTGCTGCTGACCGGTCATTGTTCCAGTCTGCCGCTATTTGCCACGCAGCCTACCTGCTTTCCGTGAGGACGCCTACACCTGCATACCACAGCGTCTCCCTGCCGCCGCCGTATCTTCCATCAACACGGCCGCTGTGAGCAGGGAGACTACTGCTCCCAGCAACCTTTGCGGGAGGAACCCGCCCACGCAAGCAGAGCGCGCTGAAGGCGCATAAAGCAAGCGAGAGCCCCCGCGACGCGGGATCGCGCGCGGGTCGGCGCCGGGCTAAGCCCGGGCAAAGGGCGGGCCCTCTGTGGCCCTCAGTGGACGGAAGAGGCCGGGCTGGGCCATCCCCCTTGAGCCTACATACGAAACAGGTAATTACTTTAAGCATGGGTAAACGTACTACGAAAACTACATGCAATGCTTCTGCCGCCCCTGTTGATTCGTCCATATCAATAGATGCACTGTTGGCTAATGCTCTCACTATGGTTACAAATGAGATCGCCGACACTGAGCGTAGAATGTCCTTTGGATTCCCCACCACTGCTACTACTGTGCCATGTTCGCAATCACCTAAGGCTTTATCCAATCCGGACCTCCCTCTCTCCCCCATAGTAACAGTTGTTAAAACAAATAGTAACGTGGACACTCTAAGTATGACTAATGGAAATTCAAGTTTGCGGACTATTGTTGTAACAGACTGTCAAGCGGAGCCTGCACTAGATAAAATGCCACGCTCCAACAAACCTGCAAGAGAGAAACGTAAGAGAGGCCCAGTGAAATGTATAGTAAATAAAAGGAAACAACTAGGTCGATGTAGAAATCAACCAACGCCACAGTGTTTGTGGAACAAAGATAAAGCCAAAGATTGTGAAATAGTAATATCAAGTGCCATTGAGGATTCACTACTCTCCTCATCTCCACTGGATGAAGGATCCGAGAGACCTACTACTCTCACACGAAGATTAGAGTCTCCAATTGCGGACAAAAGTATTTGTAGAGTCTCTATGTTATCCAAGGAGAGTAGCGTTAATACAGCCAGTACTCAGACTGAGGCTACCGATCAAAACTCTTTACTCAAATTCAATGGCAACCTGATAGAAACAATTGTTGATACTATTTTTAAACAAGTTGAAATTCAAATAGTCAAACAATTTAATACTGTTTTTAAGAGACTGGACAAAATCGAAAACCTTGTTAAAAAAGAGGAAACAAAAAGGAAAGGATCTATTAGCTTAGACGTTGTGCGAGGTGACAAAATTATGAGTAAATTAGAAACTTTATGCAAGGATCTGAGGGAGGGGAACCAGAATGCCGTCATTGACCCGAGCCATGTAAATATGCAAGGCCTTACTGTTGATAAAATTGTGCCACCCAACAGTATCCCTGCTAATATTTTACCCACATTGTCTACGGGCCCTGATCATGACCCCCCTGGTTTAGGAGGAACAGTAACTGGTATCTCTATCTCGGATGCCAAGACCCCGCTAGCTTCCCGAACAGACAGGATAGGTATTACTCGGGATGACACAAGTACTGGTGGAGGTCTATTAGATAGAAACAGATCTGCTAATAATTCAGGGCAGTTCCTCAACTTACCCCCAGAATCTTGCCCATATGTTTTAGTGTTAGCTGGCGTACCTATTCTAAAAGAAGGCCAAAGTGAGTCTTGGGTACAACTACATAACAAATGCATTAATTGGCTGACAAAACATAAAGGGGCAAGATGGAATATATCAAACGAAATCATACTAACTCGTAGGGTAAGTTGGGTGGGGCCACAACAGAAAAATATTAGCGGGGATTGTATAGTGATTAACTTCAGACATCCGAATTTTGTGAAATATTTTATGGACACAAGTAACATCTATGCCAGTACACCCACTACAATAAGCCTTCACCCTTTGGGCTATTTTTATAAGGCCCCCCACAGACCAATTCAGACAGCCTCTTACGCCATCCCTATAGCTAATAGATTCTCCACCTTATCGAACTTAGAAAGCTTAGACTGACAACCATCAACACCCCCCATAACAGTGGATAAGGTTGTCAGTACAGTGCCTATGGATATGGTCAACTCTATACGCATTAATAAACCTTGTCCAGATAGATTAGTCCTGCCACATGTAGCTTGTTTAGACTGTCCCATTATTCCTACTTCCTCTACCATTAGTCCATCAACTGACACCCTAAGTGTCATTAGTTGGAATATTGCAGGGCTTCCAGGTAAGATGAAAATTAAAGAATGGGTTACCTGGATAAGTAACTTTGATGTGGTAATGTTACAGGAAACATGGTGTACATCTACCCAATTGTTGGAGGGTTTCTTTTGCCACAATCTTATTGTACCAACCCCTGCTTTGGGACGCCCAAGTGGCGGTTTATCTATCTGGGCAAAAATCTCTAAGGACTCGAAAATTGAACCTCTAAACGTGGTCAGTAAAAATCTGGTTGCTGTTAAATATGTCGCAAGGTTAAAGATTTGTTTTATAAATTTTTATAATAATGATTTTGTCAACCATCCTAACCCCACCTTTTTAGAACTGTTTAAGTTTATCGATGATGTTGTGGATGGCGAAAAATACGGTTTATTCGATGGTATTTGTGTTGGCGGAGACTTTAACGCTCATATTCATACTACATCCCCGCCCTGTAGTCGAGGCTCGGAATTGTTGGATCTTTTACAAAGTAGAGATCTAGATGATGTCATGGGCCATTTTGGAATTGATGAGGGAAGGGTACCGGCCCCCACGTATATTGGTCGCCCCGGCAGGGGAGGCCTGGACAATAGGTTTCCTGTCACATGGAGGTGTAACCACCTCCCAGACAGGCTTATGTGTATTGGGGCTGGGTGGGAGCACTCTCTAAGTGCTTTGAAGTCCTGCACTGGGGGCACATTTGGTGTCCCTGCGCATAGTCCAGCTCAAACCGGTTCAGGGGCTTCCAGCCCCTGCTCTGGCGCGAAACTGGACAAAGGAAATGGGTGTAGCCACCCCTCTTTCCAAACCCTCCCATAGGTGGGTCCCCAGAGCTAGTCCAACCCCTTCCTTGGGTATAAGTAAGGAACCTCTGTAACCAGAAGTTTAGATATCCCTAGACGAAACTCTGAAGCTGAATCCTGGAACTTCGACGCTCTACTGACGACTAGAGGACTGAAGAAATCTCCCTTGGGGTCAAGGAGTGACTCCCCTGCTTGGCAGGCACCAACGAAGCATTTTGCTGGTCTGCATCTCCAAAGCTCCCACCGGACTCCGAAGCATTTGCATCCCAGGAAGGGGATTTCCAGATATCTCAGAGGCCGACCTGAGTCCCCAGCAAAGCTGAGACCCGCAGCCGTCGTGAGTAGCGTGGAACCGGAGCTCCTGGTCACCGTGCACTTTTGCAAGTGCATTGACTTCTCGACGTCTCCTGAAGTCGTGCTTGGGCGCATTTGTAGCCCCCACCTCGAGCACAGAATCCACTGAAGATTGTCGGCCTAGTCACCCGAGTGACCCGTGGGCCGCCATTTTGTGTTTCGTCTCGAGGTGCCTTGGCGATCCCTGGTCCGTCGACTGGTGGGTCCCTGAGGGGGTAACTTTGAATTTCCTTGGGCTTCCCTGGTTGCTCTAGACGTGCCACAACTCCCTACCAAGTGGTGAGTCCCACAGACCTTGCTGGTCTGCACCGAAGCATCTTTCTCCTTTCTGCTTGGGTTGCTGTTGCCAAGGCTTGTTGTGTCCAATCCGGGCACCGACGCTGCAGCACTCGACATCCTTCGTGGGCCAGCTCGAATCCAGCTCCTGGTCGTCCTCGACGTCTCCTGGTCCTCGTGGCTGAAGAGTCAAGCTTCACCTTCACCTGAAATCACCAGACATCGGTGGGCATCCGCCTATCGCCTTCCTGGTCACTGGCAAGTGACCCAGACTCTGTCCCCTCTGCTTTCAGGTTCTTCTCGACTTCGATCCAGGCTAGGATCTCATCGGACACTTCGCATCTTCCCGGCAGCAGAAGTTCTTTGCCAGTGCCCATTGAAATCGACGACGCGACCCGACACCATTTCACACCTATGCACCCGGCTTCCCTGGATGAGGTAACACGAGTACTCCGGTGCTCCTGTGGGTGTTGACCCTAGAACTTCCTATGTCCCAAAGGGTTTGGTCCTGACTAGTTTCCAAGTGTCCCTATTCTTCAAAAATCTAACCACGACTTTCCCCATAGAAGCTCGCGGCTGTGTTCTCACACTGCACACGGCCCCGTGGGTCTCCTGTGTCACTTTCTTGGGTGGTTCCTTGGGGTCCCAGCGATTCTTCAGGCTCTAGGCCTTGTGTCTAGTTAAGTCGTAGTTCTTATACCACTATTTTAGTATATGGTTTGGCTCTCCCCTAGGGTCTGAGGTGTATTTGTGCTTATTACTGTCATATTTGAAGTGTAACTTATGTGTTTTGACCTCTAGCCTCATAAAGAGACCAGGAGGGTGTGTTAAAAAATAAAAAGATATATTTTATATATATATACCTGGTGTGATTGTCTTTCATTTAGCCACTCAAGAGATTATAGACTGGTAAAACAAGCTGCCTTACATTCCTTAAAGAGTTAGCCTGAAGGCTGCTCTCCATAGCTACCAATAGGATAGCTTTCAATAAAGGTTGTCTTTAACAAATAAGGGGTTGTTTGGACTGATACAGGGTGCCCACTATAACTAGAGGACAGCATATACCAGGCCAACTTCCCACAGCAATGCTATGAGGATCTTGCTGAGGAAATAGGTCAAAGTGTCTGGCATTGCCAAGATGTAATGTGAGTTTCTTATATAGTAAGTGTATTTGACAGTTTTTTAGGTTGTCTGCGAAGATGCGTTGTGCGAGTGAAACTTTGACATTGAGGATTGGGTGGAGGCTTTATGGATGCCAGGCTGTCAGGATGTGTAGGTCTACGACATGCAATGGTGTCAGTGAGGTCTTCATGGCACAGCAGTTAGAAAGATGGCTATTTTACGGGTTCTTTTACTGGAATGGGTGAGACCGGTGAGTCTGGGTGGAGTAGCAGTAGTTTTTGCAAAATCTTCCTTTCGCCACTTGCAGTCCTTCTTGGCATCCTTGGGCCCTTTCCTCCTCCACCTACAGAACAGATCTTACCCACATTTTTCAGATCACCGACATCTGCCCACAGGACCATGCTCGTTTAACTTCCCCATTCGCCATTGGTTTACTTGACCCACAGACTCCCACTTACTCTATCCACAGACCACCTTTCCTCCATCCTCATGCCCCCCTTTGGCCGGCCTTGGATCCTCACTGTCCATACTAATTGCTTTCATTGCTACTTCTCCTCTTCCTATTACTCCCCCACTTGCATACGTCTGAACTCTGGCAAGTGTGTCACGATTGACCCAGTGAATCCTGCATGGCAGATCTAAGCTGAAGCCTTCTGCTCTGAATAATGCAGCAGGAACAAAGTGGAGAGAGAGCCTGAGCCCAGCTACATACTGAAGATGCACAGTTTAAAGACCTAGATGCAAACTGTATTGATTGTCACTTGGATTTGCCACCTTTTTCCCTCCATAACTTCTTGCAAACACCTTTTGCTTTATGAGAAAGCATGTGGAGATCTGCTGTGCTATTAAAACCCTCTCACACCACTGGTAACAGGCCTCCATCTTTAATATTTGCACCAACACACCTCCACTATTAAATCTAGACTTGATTCTATTATTCACATCAAATGCAGATCAGCCACCAACATCCCTGTCATTACCACGTTCTTATAGAAATGTGTAAGCATCTAATTGTGGTGCCATCATGGAATGCCATTTTAGTCCTGTAGGAACCTGGGGTCACCAGGCCCTATAGGCGGTAGCGTGGCGCGAGCCGGTCGGGCAACCAGAGGGCTATGTGTTAAGCAACCATACACCACACGCTTCTCATGGACTAGAGTCACACACAATAAGGGACGCCACACCGTTTAAATTATGCAAATACTTCAAGTTTATCCAAGTATAGCTGGTCAGTTGCAGTTCAGGAAATAACAAGGTAATACATGAAACATAATACTATCGTAACATTACATTCGACACTCTGGGTGATATCTATGCAGTGCCTAACCTTGTTCTAGCGCTGTGCGCGCTTACGTAAAGTCTTTCCCTGAACCGGACGTCTAAACAAGCGTAATACTTGAAGGGGGAAACATTGGGTTCACTAACATGGCGCCTGTAGAACTGAGCGCTCCTCGTGATCAATGGCCCCTAGTACTGTGAAGCAAGGCATATAAACATAGCGCTACGCGCAATCAGTTGCATGTGGATACGTTTGCGTAGAACATTTAATACATCGCGTGACTCGTAATCAGTCGCATGTCATTACCTTTGAGCAGAGCATATACCACAGTGCGCTACTCGCATTCCTTGGCATATAATTACTTTCGAGCAGAGCATATAACACAGTGCGCTACTCGCATTCCTTGGCATGTAATTACTTTCGAGCAGAGCATATAACACAGTGCGCTACTCGCATTCCTTGGCATGTAATTACTTTCGAGCAGAGCATATAACACAATGCGCTACTCGCACTCCTTGGCATATAATCTACTTCGAGCAGAGCATGTAACACAGTGCGCTACTCGCATCCCTGGGCATATAATCTACTTCAAGCAGAGCATGTAACACAGTGCGCTACTCGCATCCCTGGGCATATAATTACTTTCGAGCAGAGCATGTAACACAGTGCGCTACTCGCATCCCTGGGCATATAATTACTTTCGAGCAGAGCATATAACACATGGGGTTACTCGCCGTCCCGGTCTCTCCGGCTGAGGAAGCAGAGTCGGTGGCGTGAAGCGCCACGCAAGAGCAATGTCAGTCAGTACTTTGAACGGCTTCCAGCGGGGAGGATTACTGGACTTGAGGAGCGAGTCCCTATGCTCCGGTGCAGTTCACAGAGCACCGCGCTCAGTAGCACAGAAGGGGGGACACGGACAGGATCCCTCGGCGGGGACTCTCCGTCGCGCAGGCAGGGGAGGGGATTCCCACGGAGGGGACAACCCGGGCCAAGTGCGGTGCGGTTTCCGGACCAGCAGGGGGCGCACCAGGGGGGATCTCGGCCTCCGGGCTTACCTCCGTCTCGGCGTCAGCAGGCGTCCGTCCTCACGACGTTGGGGGAACTCGGCCCCGACCTTGCGCTTCTCCTCACACGGCTGCGACGGCAGCGACGGGGCCCCGGACTTCGCCTGGGCCTCGCGACACAGCAGGGCACTCCTCCAGGCCGCGGCGGTGAGCGCGCTGGCTTCGTCGTCGCAGGGGGGTGGGCTCAAATTAAGGATGGGGATCAGTGCTCAGCGGAGCACGCTGCCGGGGGTCCCAGACCAGGGCAGGGAGCGCGGGGGTCACAGCGCTAGTACCTGGTCGATCCCCGGTGACTTGGCAATCGGCTTAGTATTTTGTTCACTAGGGTAGCTTGGACACGCAGTCTCAGCTCTGGCATTCAAGGCTTACAGCTCGCTCTTGTCATGCAGTCTCAGTTCTTAAAGTTAGGTTTCAGTTCTCAGTTGACAGATGAAGTCTTTTGGCGCAGATGCATCTGGCGCCCTTAAGGGGTTCTGTTACAGGGGTAGGGATGGAGAGGGCGACTAGGTCCTTCCTAGTCAGGCTGGCAGAGAGTCTCTGGGTCCTCCTACTACTGGGCAAGATCAGTGGGATTCACAGGGCACCTCACTCACTTAAGAGGCAGTACCTAAATCCTGTCACTCTCAGAGGCATAAGTCCCTGGCTAGGCCCTACCGCCTACACTCCTGGTGGATTCTTCCAGCTCTGCTTCACCCCAACGGCCAACTCACCACACAAGTTTCCCTCCCACTCTTAAGTAGCCCTAGGTCAGGTGACCTCTAGCCAAGGCGGCAAAAGTAAAACCCCACCTCCCTTCTAGAAGGTTCAAGCTTCTTCCAGGAGCTTCCCCACTCTAACTATGGGACAAAAAGGCGGGCTGGTATCGCAACATTGTTGTGGGTCCCAGCCAGCTCCTGCCAGTTAGGGTGCTACTATGAAAAACGACCACCCTGCAGTAGCAGGGGTCTGTGGCAGCCATCTTGGGAGAAGTAAGCACCTGCACCTTAACACTACAAAAACGAAAAAAATGAGGGAAAAAGGGCCAAGTCCAACATAACCCCCTTCCAGCCGAAAGCCAGGGTAGACCGATCAATGCCTTGATGGTCTTCCCTGCTTGGGGCGAGAAAAGGTGGACGCAGGCCCGCAACGGCAGGAGCACCCGCAGGTTCTCCGCCGCTCTGGAACCCAATGGTTCCCTAACAAACCTCCCTGGACCAACGAAACCACCCCACTGGGGCTCCCTAGCTAGTTGTGGCCAGGACCGGCCCCTGGGCCGTCCAGATGTCTCTGGCCCGGGTGATCTCGCGTAGTGGGGGGCAGTAGCCCCAGGCCTGTAGTGCCTGTTGACCACTCCGGTCCTCCTCCTTGCAGTCCTAAACTGCCTCTGGTCCTTCCTCCTGGGGTTCACACCCTTAGGCTGACCAGCCTTCAGGGGCGAGGCTCTCCTCCCCCTAACTCTCCTTCTGGGGTTCCTCACCCTACCCTGCGAGGCACCCTCAGACCACCACTTCCTCCTCAGTCTAGGGCCTTGACCCCTCAACTGATTCCTCAACCTAGGGTCTAAACCCTTAGGCTGAGTCGGTGCCCGAGGCGAGACCTTCCTCCCTCTGCACCCCCTTCCAGATTTCAGCACCCTCCTAACGGGAAAAGTACCCCTGGAAGTCAATTTCGGGGGGACCCTGTTAGCAGAGGCCCCACCCGCCAAGTCAGGCAACCCCTGAACCTGGCACCCCAGCCCAGGATCTAAACCCTGAAACTGGGCCAACCCCAGAATCTCCGGCTCGCTGGTTACAGTTGCCCTGGGTCCTCCTGACACTAGGGGCTCCCCTGCACTGGATGGCACATCGGGACAGCCTAGGCTCCCAACCTGGGGCTCCCTTGTGGAACTCTCCAGGCCCTGAGACTGCGGTTGGGGCACCTCGGGACACCTCCCCGTCTCACGCCTTCCTATAGATAGGTCGTGAGGCCCTACAACCCTCTCTCCCTGGGACCTAGCTGGGCTATCTGCCACTTCTCCCACCTCGCTGGGTTGGGAGATCCCTGCACCACCCCCTTCAGGTTCACACCCCAATGCCTCCTCAGACACCCTGGTGATGTCATCCTGGGGTAAATAAACTTCTAGCTCCTGTGGAGCTTCCGGTATGCTGCCACCAGTGTCCTCACTGGACACACTCATCTGGAGGGCACGCAGCTCCAACTCCTTCATCCGAAGCTCGTGCGCCATCCTCCTCTCCTCCATTGCCCATTTCTTATTCTCTCTTTCTTGTTCCAATCTGGCCCTTTCCCTTTCTTTCTCCTGCTCTAATTTGGCCAGCTCCCACTTTAATTGCCTCTCTTCCCTCCTGTCCTCGTACTCTTGTGGAGACGCGCTCCTCCTAGACCCTGTCCTACTACTGGCCCCAGAACGTCTTCCTGGGGGCACATTCTCAGACATGTCTACATTCAAGATGTCTAGGACTTCCTGGGCGCTCTCCCCCTGAGGTGCCTCTGGCGCTTCCTGTCCCTCATCCCCTCTCCCGTCTGGGTGGGCTTCTACCCATGCCCTAATGGCGGTACGGAGTTCCGGCCCTTTGGCCCTCCGCATCCCAGGCACCCCCAACTCCTGCGCGAACTCCCTTAGTTGCTTCGCTGTGTACCCCTCGAGGTCAGCTAACCGGGATTCCATTCCGGCAGATGGGGACCTAGACACTAAGGAGAAAATTCCTAGGGTGTAGGCAACAGTCAATAGCTAACCAGGCTTCTTGCACTCTCTACCTGGACAGTGGAACTAATGATCCAGCAACAATGGTTTCTGAGCTGTGGAACAAAAAAAATGTAGGATAGGCGTTTAATTGTGGCGCCCTTCGCCTCACGGAAGGGTGCTGTATGGTCACAAGTCCCAAGGATCCCACCGCTGGCCAACAATGTAGGAACCTGGGGTCACCAGGCCCTATAGGCGGTAGCGTGGCGCGAGCCGGTCGGGCAACCAGAGGGCTATGTGTTAAGCAACCATACACCACACGCTTCTCATGGACTAGAGTCACACACAATAAGGGACGCCACACCGTTTAAATTATGCAAATACTTCAAGTTTATCCAAGTATAGCTGGTCAGTTGCAGTTCAGGAAATAACAAGGTAATACATGAAACATAATACCATCGTAACATTACATTCGACACTCTGGGTGATATCTATGCAGTGCCTAACCTTGTTCTAGCGCTGTGCGCGCTTACGTAAAGTCTTTCCCTGAACCGGCCGTCTAACTAAGCGTAATACTTGAAGGGGGAAACATTGGGTTCACTAACATGGCGCCTGTAGAACTGAGCGCTCCTCGTGATCAATGGCCCCTAGTACTGTGAAGCAAGGCATATAAACATAGCGCTACGCGCAATCAGTTGCATGTGGATACGTTTGCGTAGAACATTTAATACATCGCGTGACTCGTAATCAGTCGCATGTCATTACCTTTGAGCAGAGCATATACCACAGTGCGCTACTCGCATTCCTTGGCATATAATTACTTTCGAGCAGAGCATATAACACAGTGCGCTACTCGCATTCCTTGGCATGTAATTACTTTCGAGCAGAGCATATAACACAATGCGCTACTCGCACTCCTTGGCATATAATCTACTTCGAGCAGAGCATGTAACACAGTGCGCTACTCGCATCCCTGGGCATATAATTACTTTCGAGCAGAGCATATAACACATGGGGTTACTCGCCGTCCCGGTCTCTCTGGCTGAGGAAGCAGAGTCGGTGGCGTGAAGCGCCACGCGAGAACAATGTCAGTCAGTACTTTGAACGGCTTCCAGCGGGGAGGATTACTGGACTTGAGGAGCGAGTCCCTATGCTCCGGTGCAGTTCACAGAGCACCGCGCTCAGTAGCACAGAAGGGGGGACACGGACAGGATCCCTCGGCGGGGACTCTCCGTCGCGCAGGCAGGGGAGGGGATTCCCACGGAGGGGACAACCCGGGCCAAGTGCGGTGCGGTTTCCGGACCAGCAGGGGGGATCTCGGCCTCCGGGCTTACCTCCGTCTCGGCGTCAGCAGGCGTCCGTCCTCACGACGTTGGGGGAACTCGGCCCCGACCTTGCGCTTCTCCTCACATGGCTGCGACGGCAGCGACGGGGCCCCGGACTTCGCCTGGGCCTCGCGACACAGCAGGGCACTCCTCCAGGCCTCCAGGCCGCGGCGGTGAGCGCGCTGGCTTCGTCGTCGCAGGGGGGGGCTCAAATTAAGGATGGGGATCAGTGCTCAGCGGAGCACGCTGCCGGGGGTCCCAGACCAGGGCAGGGAGCGCGGGGGTCACAGCGCTAGTACCTGGTCGATCCCCGGTGACTTGGCAATCGGCTTAGTATTTTGTTCACTAGGGTAGCTTGGACACGCAGTCTCAGCTCTGGCATTCAAGGCTTACAGCTCGCTCTTGTCATGCAGTCTCAGTTCTTAAAGTTAGGTTTCAGTTCTCAGTTGACAGATGAAGTCTTTTGGCGCAGATGTATCTGGCGCCCTTAAGGGGTTCTGTTACAGGGGTAGGGATGGAGAGGGCGACTAGGTCCTTCCTAGTCAGGCTGGCAGAGAGTCTCTGGGTCCTCCTACTACTGGGCAAGATCAGTGGGATTCACAGGGCACCTCACTCACTTAAGAGGCAGTACCTAAATCCTGTCACTCTCAGAGGCATAAGTCCCTGGCTAGGCCCTACCGCCTACACTCCTGGTGGATTCTTCCAGCTCTGCTTCACCCCAACGGCCAACTCACCACACAAGTTTCCCTCCCACTCTTAAGTAGCCCTAGGTCAGGTGACCTCTAGCCAAGGCGGCAAAAGTAAAACCCCACCTCCCTTCTAGAAGGTTCCCGCTTCTTCCAGGAGCTTCCCCACTCTAACTATGGGACAAAAAGGCGGGCTGGTATCGCAACATTGTTGTGGGTCCCAGCCAGCTCCTGGCAGCTAGGGTGCTACTATGAAAAACGACCACCCTGCAGTAGCAGGGGTCTGTGGCAGCCATCTTGGGCGAAGTAAGCACCTGCACCTTAACACTACAAAAACGAAATAAATGAGGGAAAAAGGGCCAAGTCCAACAAGTCCCAACAACATTGATTCTAAATTCTGTCCGCAAAAAAGGCACTGAAACATTTCTCATCTCAAAGTGTTACAACCTTTTGAAAATCCAAGGTGATGGTGGTCCAGCTGTTCTAATTTTCTTTTCTACCTAATATTTGATGGACTTGATTATTTTACTATGTTCACAGATTTCAGATACTCTCATCTATGAACCATGAAGAAGCCCCTGCTAGATGTTAAGCACTTTGTGAAGATTGTTATATATCAGAACAGTGAATCTTGTTCAACAGCTGTTTTGGGGCCAGATTAGATGTGGATGACAATAGATTATCACTAGCATTGCATTTCGCTAACATTTATTCATTCTCTGTATTAAAAGGTGGAACTACCACCACATTTGCTAAGTTGATAATTTAATTGAAATAGATTTAATTGAGTTACATTACTCATATAGTGCTTCACACAATACCAGCGTCAAATCTGCCATCGATAGGGCAGTTAGTGTCTTCCATAATGGGAGATGTTTTTGAGACAAGAGCGAGAGAGAAGAAAAGTCATTCGAGAAAAAGCTTGGGGTGCATTAGTGAAGACCAGCTACCTGAGACATGGTGCGGCCTTCTTGGAAGTTATCAGTAGACCTCTCTTTAAGCATGTGGGTGCTCCTAGCCTAGAGAATGCAATTTGTCCCAATGGTTGGGCACACCATTTCATTAATATTATCTGCTCTTGTGCAGATGATTTGGCTTTCCCTGTCGGCAATTGTAATTAATCCACTGATTTAAAATCAAGTGATCAATTCCTTGAATTTCCCTTAGAAGAGGTGACAACTGCTGCTAACAAGAGCAGGGGAGAAAGGCAGGCCCCAGGCTCTGTTGGGATTCCAGTGGAAGTTTTAAAGTCAGATTTGAAATTGGACTTCTCACAAATATCTTTAGTGTGATTTGCTGGGGCAGAAAACTGGGTACATGGTCGAAGTCTTTGATCATGTCCGTATTAGAGAAATACGATCAAGGGGACCCCAGATATTACTGCCCTATTTCTTTGTTAGATTCACTTGTTTAAGGTGACTGGCAAAATCATCTTGGCCAGATTACAATCATAGGTGAACGAACAACATTTGTTTACTAATGTCCAGTATGGCTTCCGTAAAGCGGTTGGTACCAAACAAGCAATGTTCCACCTTGGTCCTATTCATTGAAAAGTACACCTGGGCCAAAAAAGGTAATCTCTGTTTGGCCTTTCTGGACCTATGAAGTGTGATTGATCTTGTCAATGACTATAAATTGTGGCACCTGTTGGGAGAAATGGGGTTTGAGATTGCTATTGTTACTTTTCTGAGAGATATTTATGTGGGTGCTACAGCCAAAGTCAGAAACGGTAGAGCTGGAGCTTGTTCAGCTGAGTTTGTCATTAAGTGTGGAGTTAGGCACGGGTATGTCCTTGCCCTGTTTCTGTTTACTCTATATATTAATAAACTTGAAGGGGCACTAATTTGAACGTGGCCGGGACATGCCACAGATTGGATACTGATCTGTGCCGGCTCTCCTCTGTGCTGATCATGCCGTTCTCAGGGCCCCACCCCTTATGGCCTTCAGCAGCATTTAGATGCATTTGGCGCCTTTTTGCTCGATCTCCAAATAGAGGTAAATCATGTACCATGGCATTTGAATCCAGACCTCCAAAGCCTAGATCATTTAAGCTGAGAAGGGATCCTATAGCTGAATTTCTTTTTTCTCGTATTTAGCTATCCGATGTCTAAGGATCATGAAGACAGCTACTTACAGCTGGGAGGTGTCCACACGAGAAACCAGAAGTGTCAATTTTTTGAAGCTCCTTAGACAAAAGGGTGCCGTTTATTACTCGCTATGTATTACAGCACCATGCGTATGTGGCGGGGGTTTCGGGCTACACAAACATAAAAGCCCTGTTATCTGTAGAAAATAGTTGCCTGAGAAGATTGTTTGCTGCGCTGCCCTCTTATGCTATGCTATTAATCAGGGTGAGTCCACTTCTGCTATGGCATAGATTATGAACCCGGGAGGAAACCTCTTTTAATAGACTGATTCTGAAAGACTGTATGTTTTTATAGACCGCTCTTTGCATATTCATTGGCTCGTGTATATACAAGTACAGTGATA
This sequence comes from Triturus cristatus, assembly GCF_964204655.1. Classification (NCBI taxonomy): domain Eukaryota; kingdom Metazoa; phylum Chordata; class Amphibia; order Caudata; family Salamandridae; genus Triturus; species Triturus cristatus. The sequence goes on along the minus strand of NC_140588.1, from coordinate 982,108,794 downwards.
TGTCATAGGTTGAATTGTTTGCGGTCTCTTTACTGACCCTGAATCTCTGTTGAGTGTGAGTAAAGATCACCTTAAGACGTTATGCTTAGCACTCTTTGAGGATGCCAGGCGGTAGTTGGCTCCCCCAAAGATAGTGTTCAAGCACAACTGGCTACTGTGATTGGGGGTGGGTTGCAGCCATATCTCGAGATGTTTGCAGCCATACCTCGAGATAGTTAAAAATAAGCAACACAGATATTACCTAACAAGATTTAGACTTAATTTGGTTCATCGATTGGTTACGTTCCGGGCACAAAATGATTGAGATGAATTGTTAATTCTTTGTCTATGTGACAGGTTTTCAAAGCAGACTACCCTGCATTTTTTAATTTTTTTGTAAAAAAAAAATTCCTAATATGGAGAGAAGGGCATATATCTAGCCATTAAAAAAAATATATAGCCTGAGGCATTTCAATGAAGCAATTTGGATTATGCTACAGCTTGGTACACAAAGTTTTCACTGTGGTTTGTCTTTCCTACTCCTAGCTTATAAAACCCATGCGAGTTTGGGTGAACTATTGTATATTTTAGATCGCTTTTTATGTCTCATATCATGTATTTACATGTATATTTTATTAATTTTAAGATGCCACCTATTTTAATGTTTCGTTTTTTAATGAATGTCTTTATCTGGAACTAATGTTTGTGTTTTCCTTTTGTGTTTTTTTTAATCAAAATCGAATAAAGTTGTCTTGAATACTTGAGACCAGATCATACTTAAACGCTGAAGACTGCCACTCTGCAAGATCTCCTGTGAGACCAGTTCCCTATCCAAATTCTAATCATTTACACAGTGTCATTTTTGGCACTCCACCGTGTTGAGCACTAGATGTGGTTAATTGAGCAGGATCCCGAACACATTGACCATTCCCCTGGCCTATGAAGAAATAACCCTAGCAGACTTATGGAGCAAATCAAATATCTCTAATACATGAAACAGACCTGTCTGGCACATCCAGCATGCGCCAGCCACTGGCACAGTGAGCAGGTTTGGATGACAGGCCCATCTTGCATATTCAGAAGAAGCCCATTGAGCATACATTCCTTGCACATTGAACAGAGAGACACCTGGTGCAATGAGCAGACTGTCTTGGCACTTTGATCAGGTGTCCAAGGCACATTAAATAATATCCCCTGATGGATTGAGCAGTCATCCCTGGCACTCTTAGCAGAACTCTTGGTACATAGATCAGGACCTTGTTATTATTGTATCATGACAATTCACCTCTACATGCATTCCAATAGTGAATATCCTACGGTTTATTCTTCGATAACCTTGATTTTGTATGAGGTATGATGGAGTTAGGCAATATTTATTAAGAGAAGTATCCGATATGAGGTGTGGGGTCTGTAGGCTAAGCAAAAGGGGTTTATTTAAAAACTATCATTATTAAAATTCCTAATTGTCTTTAGAAAGTGGAGCGCCATAAGTACCAAAATAGCTGCTGAAGTCGGATGCAACAGTAAGCATTGTGCAAAAAAGAACAGAAGAAGCAAAACACATAAAGCATAAACTAAAAGACAACTTATTTGCTATATTATTACCAAATAACTTCGAAACTTTGAAAACAACAAGCATTTGCAATGCAATAGGTCTAGCATATGCAAGAGTTTAAGCTATTGGCATTGTAACTGGCAATGCCCTTTATTCGTATGTTTAGAAAACTAACACATAAATAAAAGGCATTGTCATTTACAATGCCAATAGCTTAAACTAGCGACCTTCGGAGGGGTGGTGGCGAACGGGCAAGTGGGAGGGGTGAGATGGTGTTGGGCACAGCACGGGAGATAAGGGAGTATGGAGTTCTAGCAAATGGCGGCTGCACGCCTTTATGTGCAAAATGTATGCTTTCCCCCTCCAGGCGAGTGGCCGTCATTGGTTAGTACTCCAATAAAAAGAAAAGATGGCGGCCTCTATAGTTAAAGTGGACCGCCATGGCAAAATAAAGAAAAGATCACGGCTGCTATAGTTAAAGCGGACCGTGTTGCCCAAAAATTTAAATATCTATTAAAAGGTGCAAGCTAGTTTTGTAAATATGATGCAGCCGCCATTACGCCATTACTAAACAAGCTGGTTTTGTAAATGTGACTCGTCCGACATTACTAAAAAAATATTTAAAATTGGGCACCATTGCTGTGGAATAGGAGAAATCATTCAAGAAAATAGTGCTCATAGACTAAATGAAACATACAGAGTAACAACACAAGTAAAAGGTCCAGACCGCTTGGGAGGTTACAAATGCAGACAATGTGGTACTAAGGAGGGACTACTAAGCCTATTCATTAATCAACAGCAACAATTTAGAAAGGACAGCAACAGGAGCCAATCGAAAAGAGGGGCGGAGCTTCATCCATACCTGAATTCAGCATGCCTTTCAGAGCAGCATATGCGCTGCCTAGGCTCAACCTAAAAAAGAACTTTATGAACAATGCTTATACTGTACAAGTAAAAAGCTCAAAACTAAACTCCTCCACACACACATTCACACAGGGCAAATGGCAATGCGCAAAATCACCCACGCCACCCACACACACAGGGAACTCAGCTTCACACACACGAATGACGCACAGCCAAAAATAACCTCAACCCCAGTAATCTTCATGGGCTTCTCACCCAGTGGAGTATGTGTTCCACGCACACAGCACACAGAAGTACAACCTAGATGAATCTGCACCCTGTACGCTAAGAGAATACGGGCCTCCAACCCTGTGGAGTATGCACACGCCACACAAACAGCAGACTGAAGTAAAACATAGTGGAATCCACACACTCTACGCAAAAAGCACCCGGGCCTTCAAACCAGTGGAGTATGTACACTCCACGCAAACACACTGAAGTACAACCTAGTGGAATCCGCACACACTATACAAAGAGAACACAGGCCTTCAACCCAGTGGAATATGCACAGTCCACATGATTGGTCATTGTGGGAGACAAAGAGGAGTTTAGTGTGCTCACATGGGGGCTGCCCGGGCCAGCGATCATCCCCCAGATGGTCGTTGGTGGAATGGTGAGGGCCCACTTGGACATCCTGGGATAAAGCAAGCCGCCTTCGCCCGCCACCACCTGGCCTTCTACCACTACGGCTAGCACCAACTCTGGTGTTCCTCCACGCCAAAGAACACCGCCCGTGAGTGCAACAGCACCCTGAAGGCCTGGTTGAACGAGCACCATAAGAACCCCAGCAATGGCGAGAAGATCATGCTCTGTAAATATGTAATATATATTTGTCCAACCCCAAACGCTTCAAATTTTCTCAAAATGTAATCGAGTGAATTTGCATCTTGTATATATGTAACTCTAACCACTGGTATCTGTAGTAGAAATATGTACTTACTACCATTCTAATGTGGGTTTAAAGTTTTTTCTGTTTGTATCTTTTATGCAATTCATGAACTCTGACATCCTTATGTAATGTAACTGGTTAAAGCTCTCTGACACGTTCAGGTGCAGTACGTGCTATATAAAAATGCATAAATAAATAACTTCTAAACCTGGCTTCTTGTCAGACTCCTGCTGCTTTTGTCAGGGACTTTGCTTCGCTTTTTGGAGTGAAAAAGCCTGGCAATTGCCACACGCTTCCCTTTCTTTCTGCTATTTTTTGCCTAAAGGATTCCTCTCTTTCTCTGCTCTGAAAATGTATTCTGTGTAATCACAGCCACAGTTTGTTCTCGCACTCACATGGTAACATGCCCTGTTGTCCACGTGCCAGCTTATCTTATCAGGCCCAGAGAAAGAATTCAGAAGGCGGGTGCTGCCTGCTTCCCTTTGAGTCTGAGAGAGCAGATTTTCCCTGCATCAATGCCTTTCATTAGTCCACCCACTCTCGTCCACTGCATTGTTAGGTCTCGCTGAGCCAGCGCATGCGTTGCTCTGCGAGAAATTTAGTGAGTGGCTTTTGAAAGTGCTACCAGAGGCTTTTGCGGGCCTCAAGCTTGGGTTCACGCATGCGTGCATGCGCGCAGCCGCCATGTGGGTTTCTGTCAAGGCTCATTAAGTATTGCGTGCCTCTCTCCGCCTTGTTTTATTTACTTTTTGCTGCCATGTGCCGAACGTCACACCCGACTGTTCTCAATTAAATTAAGTATATGTGGGTAATTCTTTCTAACGCGCCGCCATGTTTGTGTCCCTCTGTGTTCGGCATATGGGACTATACTCTTAAGATTTTAGGCGCCCAACGGTCGGCCTTTTCGGAAAATCTGCTTGCTTTACTCTAAGCGTCAGCGCTGGAACTGCCGTTACCCGCCTGGCAGACCTTCTGCTGGCAGCACGACAAGAGTCGGGACGTAGACCCCAAGCTTTTCCAGGTCAGTGTCGGCGCTCTGTGCCTCTTTGGCCCGTACCGGATGTGGAAGTTGATCTCTTTGCTAGTAAAAAAGAATTCAACTTCCCCCGGAACCCGCCATCCACCCTAGCGATTTCCTGTTTATTGGCCTATGTGGTGCCTGTTTCCAGGGCTCTGGCGTCGCAAAGGCCGTTGCTGTGTATGTGGGTTGTATGGTCGTGTGTGCGGGTTGCAGGGGAAGCGTGGCGTGATCCGCTGATGGTTGGCAAAAATAAAGCCGCCTAGCGTGGTGCCGGCTCAAGGTGCCTCATTTCTCGGCAACAAAGGATAATTTGGGGTGCTTGTTTGGGGGCGAAGTGCATAAGGGTGCCTTTTTTTAATCCGTGGGGGTCTATTTGCTACAGATAGAAAAGAAGTGATTGATAACAACAATTGAGCTCCATTGGGGTAGGAGTGACGTACATAATGTAGAACTCCGCGATCATACATGCTGGTCAGACCCGATTCAGGCGTGGGTGCTCGTGTTTTGAAAACATCAAATGGTTTTCATTTAGCCTTGTCACGCCTCAAGTTGAACTCACTACAGTCTTAGCCAGTGTGAAAAACACCTCCCACTCCGTTATGTTTTTCAAAATCAAACCACCGTCTCCAAATGTTACTGTGCATTAGCGGGTCTATCTACGTGGACGTAAAGGCCACTCTCAGTGTATGGAACGGGCATTGAACTGCTGCACCATGTGGATGTTAAAGTTGTGCAAAACAGCGTTGCAAATGGTGGGCAACAGGGAGGACTGCTTAGTTGAATGTATACATTAGGAATGTTCCCATCAGCTAGTCTTGGCTTTTCAGCCAAACACCGCTCTCTACGTTCTTGAATGTATACTTTTCTTTATAGAATTATACGATTGTGTCACTTACCCAGAGCGGAGGTGGTTTAGCCTAAAACACCCCCTAAAAAAACAAAACTAAATGTCATACTTGACTTGGAACCTTTTGGTAACTTTACTGACAGCTGCCAAATGTCCAGGTACTTCATTAATCACCCCTGCCGGCCCTCTGTTTTACTACTGTTGCTTTCTGTTGCTTGTGATAACCTTTTTTAGGGCAGTGTAGCGAGGTTATTTTATGTAGTGTTATCTGTGTCCTCATTCCCTTTACGCTGATGCCTGGAATGTTGAGGGGGAATGGATCCTTGACATGTTCATGTAACTTATGGACCTAAAAGAAATAAAGAACTTACTTCCTACCTAAGCAGCCCCTGACTCTTGTATGTAGGTACTGTCCTCTAACTACAGCATTTTGGCAACAGGTTATTAAAGGATCTGCATGAAAATGCAGCAATACTCAGGTGGCTGTTTGGTGCTATCTCTGGAGGAGGAGAGGGCCAGTTGTGAGTAGTAAGATGGCCATGTGACAATGAACGTCTGGTTTGGAGGTGCTTGAGCTCACATCTACTGGCAAGTGGAGTCCAGTCCCAAGAATTGGCAAGCTCTGACAAGGGCAATGAGCCAGTTGAGGAAGTTGTACGCCAAGGTGATGTGTCCCGGTGAAAAGTTCTAAGCTCAAGGCCAATGCTAAGGATACAGTGTTATAAGGACAGTGGGAAGAGGCAGGATAGATATTTCATTTACAGTGAACTTTTTCCATTTGAAATGACACATGAAGCTTAAGGTAATAACGCATGCAACATAAGGAGCAGCGTTGGTGAGTGCGAAGTATGATTCCTTATTTAAGATGACACGTCCAGCCTAGTCCATCACTTTTAAGGGTCCAGTGTCCATTCTGCATAATTTGTGGTGCCTTACACAGTGACCAGAGGAGATAACGTGGTTCCTGCTAGCTATGTGCTTAAGGCATTGGACCAAGTTCTTGTATTAATGCGCAGCACCAAGTAAATGGGAACTTTCCTCTCCAGCTCGAGGCAGTCGGCACTGGAAGAAGAGGGTGTGATGTTTGGGCTTCATCAGTGCAACCTGCTCTTAAGAGAGACTTGTCAATATCATGGGTGTTAGAGTGGAGGCACTGGCTACATAGACTTCGACTTCATGAAGGAGAATAGTAAACTAATGTTTGATTGGGGCAAGTCCGGAAACGTTGAAGAAAGACTGTCCAAGGTCTTTTTGTTAATTTAGAAAGAGAAGTAGGGCTATCCCCTTCGACATTGGCAATAGAAATGAGACTCTATTGTTTGAAAGTATAATATGTCCTGTCAAAACATCGCCTGCCTGGTAATTTGTCGAGTTGCAGAGTTAAAATTCGACTTTCAGTAAACTATTCAACAGGGTTGTTTGGCCTTCATGGGGTATTATTCTATGTGCTTCTGTTACAAAATGTGCCTTGTTTTCCAAGTGATGTTAATTAGTTTGGGAAACAATGGGAGATTCATATTGCCTTGTGACATTTACATATTATTGGTGGTATATGTACTGGTTAGCAAGTTTTTTATGACCGTTAGAATTTCATTGTTTGGGTTGTTGGGGGGATTCTGCTCATGCACAGAACTATGCACAGGAAACCAGGACCTCAGTGAATTGTAGTGTACCAAAAAACTCACCTCAGTACCCAGAACCCCTATCCGACTAGCATCAGTGTCTCATTCGTTTTCCGTATTATCTCGAAGCTACCAATGATTAGACAACCCAGAACAAGCGACTTAGGTTACTCTCAGGAATGGTGGGAATCAGAAACACCTTTTTGTTATTATTCTCATATCAGTCCACAACAAGAGTAATCGGAGACACGGAAAAGTTTTAAATGTTTATTTTTAACTACGTGCTCTAAGGTGCGGTACTTTGGCGAATATAAGCAGGCATATGATTAAAAACAAAACCATCAGCATTGTTACAATACCATAGAAAATGAAGGGAGAACATCCAGGGATGTGAACAACAGACCGTTCTCATTAGAATAAAAAGCAAGCAAGCAATTTTACTTGTAATAACAGCTACCTGTAGTGTTGTGTGCAAAAGCAGCAACGTGGCAAGATGGCGTTTTACTTCCAAAGCGCTTATGCTAACATAGTAGTGTGTGCACATAAAACCCTGCCTCCACTACAGGGTATTGAAGTTTGGTAATGGTTATGGTGTGCTGAATGGACAGGGTGTAAAGTTTAAATTGTCAACTTGTAGGTTGTAACTTTGGCATCCTTAAAGGATCTTGACAAAACTTTCTAAAAAAATACTAAGGGCCTCCACTTTGGGTTCTTTAAGGCACCTTTTGTGCTGATCCGTCAAGTGGTGCCAAGAAAAAGATGAGATCTTAAAAGTGCCATTTCTCACTTTAACTCTTTATTCTTCAGTACAGTACACCTTCAGTAGTTTTTGAGAAATTAGCATTGAAAAATAAAATTAATTCGTGCATGAAGAGGTTACATTTTATAGATAGCTGGACCTTTAATGTGCAAATCTTCTCCAGATTCACAAATCAACTGAGGGTTTGCAAATCCAATATAATAATGGCATACCATTGGACAAGGAAGCTTTTCTTCCTTTTCTGCATTGCAGATTTGTAAATCAGCTGGCAGATTTGTGACTCCGCCACCGTCTTGATTGACTGGTCATTAAAGAAACATTTCTTTTGCGTACACAATCACGTAACACGGTGCACTGAGCAGCGTGTAGGGAAAAATCGAAGGGCAAAACTGGGGGAGGGTGAGAACACTCTGACCCCCAGAACCATGTGGAGCTGTCCCAAAGGGAGCCCCTACCGCATTAAAATATATATTAAATTTTTTTTTTTTTGCAGGATTTGTGGATCCAATGTGGATTTGCAAATCCTGGACCCTCCCTTGGCACCATGAATTGTGAATCCAGCAGATGTGCAAATCCAATAAAAAAAACAATAGGAAAAAATATTGTTCTGTGCTGTTCTGCTGTGTTGGCCATGCGTGATAGGTTGGAAGCAGTGGGTTGTGAGCTGGGCTTAGTCGTAGTCCAGTCTCTGCGGCCAGCTGCTTCTGTACTTGGCAAATGCCTTCTACAGTAAGGGTTGGCCACCCACGGCGGGTTGGGAGGCTAAGCCCTGAAGCCAACCCCAGCTATACACAGCCGAAGACTGTGCACAGATGGGTTTGGCCATTTGTAGTGGGTTTGATGCAGGGCAGGTCCTTAAGCTAACCCTCACTGCTCGGGGCCAGGCCTTGTTGCCAACCCTATTGTGCACTGCTGAAGTCCATGCGTTGTGTAGTAGTGAAGATTAGTAGGCTGTGGAGGGTGATGTCAGGGGCTGGAGGCCATGTACTGCGACCAACTCCCTGCGCGTGGTGGAAGGTATTACGCAGGAGGTTGATCTTCCGTGGCAGGAGGAGCACAGGCAGCTGTGCACAGCAAGGGCTAGCTGCAGGGTTCGAGCAGATGCACACCACATGCGATACCTATGACCTCACAGTATTTGTACCGATACATAACAACACTGAAGAGCAAAATGTAATGAAACAAAAAGACATCATTAGACCTATGAATGTTAGTACACCGTCATCTCTGTCGAAATTGTAAGGATCTTGTAAAAGGAAGTTTCATCTGTCAGATTATGTACAATATTTTTGATTACGTCTGCTTCATTAAAGTTGAGGTTATGAGCATTGCATATTGGGTGTGAGTTGCTGTTTGCTTGACTGCATGGCATGTGGCCTGCTGTAGAGGTCAGGCTTGAGTCCCTGGCCCTAGAGAGGTATGCTTGAACAGGGGTTGGCAGCCCTCGCCCTTAGTAGAGGTAGCAGTGGTTTCTGCAGGGGTAGTGACCAGAGTTCATTCCAACTCGGGTCGACAGTTCAGTTTATCTCCAATTCGAAAATGCCTGGAAAGTAAAGTAATGCCTCTGTTCCCGCCCAACAGGAGTCAAAAGATGCTACATTTTTGGCACAAACACCTAAGTGTCTCTGGTTTCCTGACAAAAGTCGAGTGCTGTGATTATTTCAGACTAAAAGGACAACCCTTTGCACCATGCAGACCTGTTGCCCATGCGTCCTTCATATATAAGACTTGGAAAAACTTAGCTCAGGTTTCCAGATAAGAATGAAGGATTCTCTTTAGCAGCAACACAAGAGAATACCGGATGTGAGATGCTACTCTGGAATGCCTGTTTCTACACAGCCCCGTATATAATCCTTAGGTGTCACCTGTCCACCTTTTGTACAAGGAAATGCAGTACTGTTATGAGTGTATATCCGAGGTCACAGTTCATTCTCAGTGGTGGGTATTGTGGTGCCACATTCACACTGGGGCCCTCACTCGATGCCTAATAACAATGCAAGTCTATAGCGACACTGTTAGGAGTTGAAACACATTAGGTTGTTTTTTTTTACTTTATTTAACCATTTGTTACATCATATAGAAAAGTCATAGGTGACAACTGTCAAGGTCATCGCAATAGATAAAAATGAGATGGAGCATAAAGCGTCAATACAGTAATCGGACTGCAAAAAGGCTGCAAGGGAAAACATACAGGGAAAATATACAACATTCAGTCCCGAAGGCCACAATTTTGCACCAAGAGCGCATACCCCCTCCCCATCAGCGACTCTACACGCCCACCCAAGCCCAGCCATTGCAGGTCAAATAACAAAGTTTAAAGGTCAGGAGCATAGTAGAGGACCCTAGAGTAATGAAAGTTAATTATATGGGAAGGGCCAGGTAAGTTATCCAACCCCCGTAGGGACAATGCTCCGTACCAGTTGAGTCAGTGGCCTGACGTGCTTTTTCTACATAGGATCCGTATGGACCCCATATGTCCTTGGGGCGTGATGAGCCAGGTAGGGTACTGGAGTATATTTCACTGTTGACGTTACAGTAGGCCAGACTGCTCAGCTGGCCTTGCAACGTGGGAGTTGATCTACGTCCCCAGTGAATAGCAATTTGTCTTTTGGCTAGTAGCAGGAAGATAGCTGCGAACCTTCTAGTAGTTTAAGGGAAGTTGACCACATATACCAGCAATGCCACTTCAGGTATGGGGACCAGTGACAGCTCAATCATAGCACCAAGTGTTTCATGTACCCCCACCCAGTAGGACTGTTGTTTGGGGCAGGTCCACGTGAGGTGTGCAAAATCAGCATAGGGGAGCGTCACATTTGCGGCAGGTGTGGTGTCTGGACAGGTCCAGTCTGTGGGCCCTGGCCGGGGTAATATAGATTCTGCATAAGAACTTTAAGTTTAGTAGCTTATGTCTGCTGTTGAGTGATACTTCTTTAGTTACTGCACAGCACTTACCCCACTGATCATCTGTGATGGGTCGGCCAAGATTCTCCTCCCAGAGCTTACGGATCCTGTCATCGTTGACCGGTCTCAACTCGGACCACGCCCTATATAGTTTTAAGATGAGGTGAATTCCACTTTCATTTTCAATGACAAGCGAGAGAGGAGTGAACAAGTCCGGTTCGATGGGGAAGCCAGGCAGAGTGGCACGAAGTGCTGAGCGGGTCCGGCCCAGTACAAAGCTGTCCATAAAGGTGGCATCATGGAAGCGAGTCTCCTCCGTCTCTGAGAAGATGTGGCCATCAGGGTACAAATCCCCCAGTTTAGAGACTTCAAATTTAGCCAGCATGCGCTGCACCAGTTTTTCACCAGTGATTGGTAGCCAGCGGGTGTTGGACAGGAAGGGCTGAGGAATAAAGTAAGGGGGCGGCTGTGATTTGACACAGCTTCTCCCAGGCCCAGCTGGGGGTGGAGACAGTCTGAATGTCATTGGGGTCTCTGAGCATGCCCTTAAGCAAAACATTGGATAACCGTTTGGGAAGGGCGAAGTCCGCCTCGGGACGGAGGAAGGGAATCCTGACGTCCGGGTGGTACCATGCGAAGGCATAGCTGCATTGGGCCACCAGGTAATAAAAAATTAAAGTTTGGCACTCCGAACCCTCTCCGCTCATATGGAAGAGTGAGCACCTGCCAGCACACCCGGGCCGGTTTGCCCCCCCCAGACCAATCTACTAAGGTGTGACCACAACGTCAGGAAAAATCTATTCATGAGGGGTATGGAAATATTGTTAAAAAGGTACAAAAATGTAGGGAGCACCACCATCTTAATGACTGCAACTCTGCCGGCGATGGACAATGGTAACCGCAACCATCTTTCCACTTGAGCCTCTAGGGCGCTTATGGCCTGCCCGCAATTGAGGCGAAGGATCTGGGCGGCGTCAAGATGAATGTGTATGCCTAGATATTTGACAGAATCAGAGCACCATGCGAGGGGGAACTCACAGTCCCTTGATATTGTGCTGGGGGTCAGGGGAAAAATAACCGATTTATGCCAATTGATGCCTAGGTCAGAGTGTTGACTGAATCGGATGATCTCCCTATTGAGTGGCTCTAGGTTCACCTGGGGGTCTCTGACATAAAGGATGGTGTCATCAGCGTAGAGCGAGACCAGGAGAGGGCCGGTGTTGAATTGAAGGCCTCTCTGAAGATGCCTTTCCTGAAAGTGACGAATTAAGGGGTCCATAGCTAAGATGAACAATAAGGAGGACAGAGGACAGTCCTGCCAGGTGCCGCGTGAGAGAGAGAAGGGACGGGAGAGTGTGCCGTTTAGGCGGAGTCACGCCGTGGGGCGGCAATATAAGAGAGCAGTGGTGGCAATGAATCCCATAGGCATACCCATACGGCGCATGACCGAAATGAAAAAGGGCCATTCTAACAAATCAAAGGCCTTCTCTGTGTCCAATAGAATTGCAGCGGCGGGAGGGAAGACACATTAGTTAGTAGGAGGACAGACCTTCCGAAGAAAATACACAAACAACTAAGTGGTCTGAAGGGTCTGCTGGACACTGCTTTGGCACTACAACAAAGGCTGCAGATTGAATGTGTATAGTGGAGTAAGATGGAGTAGAAGTACCATAAAGCTACCCTAAAGATAGCTTATCGCCGTATACTGTTTGCCTGAACAGCGCGGCCCATCTCCTGTGTTTAGGCCTCGTTTTGACTGGTTGACGAGGTCCTGATATGTGTAAGTTGATGTGAGATCCCTGGCTGATGTTCTCTCTTCCTGGTTGTTGGTCTGCTCTCTGTCCTGGGTGCACTGAGGATCTGTGCATCTTATTCTTTGGTTGCATGATTGTCTGCCTCCATCCACGCGGTGATCTACGGTGTATGGTGCTTTTGTTCTTTATATCTGCAAAAAGACAACAGTGATTGTAACTGAATGCAGAAATGATTTCTTGAAATACATTGCTGATGGCTGTAATCATTATAATTGTAATCTGTTTCCTTTAGGTCAGAGGGATGACCTGCGCCTCCTGTGTCCATAAGATAGAATCCAGGCTTATGAAAGTCGAAGGTGTGCAGTACAGCTCAGTAGCGCTCGCTACCAACAAAGCCCACATCAAGTATGACCCGGAAGTGGTGGGTCCTCGGGATATCATGAAGATAATTAAGGTGGGTTTCTTGCGGCCTCCATTTACCTCTTCTACCTCTCTCTCGGGTATGTTGGCTGTCTCCTACTTCCCAGCATCCATACTACTGTCCATTGGAGAAGGTGAGCGAGTAGCAAGTGCAGTTTGTATTGACTAACAAGTTCTGGTTTTGTGACTGTCGCCACTTGTCACCTTAGTTATTTAATAGCCCTTGTATTGGAAAAATTGGAAGTAAACATGAACTATGGCTTGTAGTGAAAGGAAATGGGTTTTGGAAAAATAAATTACCTTGCCTGAATAGCCACTTCTTAAATCCAAAGACTGGTGCAGGAGAAGACTTCCTAGCTGTGCTATCCAAAGTTGTAGTTTTTATTTATTTACAGAGTTTTATAAAGCGCGAACTAGACCCGAATCGGTTATCAGAGCGCTTTACATAGCACCAGTTGCATTACATAAGGACACATTCATTTTTGTTAGGCACGGGGAGATTAAGTGATTTGCCCAGAATCACAGGAGGTTCAGTGTCATTTCCGAGACTCGAACCCAGTTCCCCAGATTCGAGGTCGACCGCCCTAGCCGTTAGGCCAGCCCCTCTCCCCTAGTTGCATCTCACAGGCAAAGAATGCATTTTACAAAAGAAAGTTGTTAACGAAAGCTTGATGTCATTATTGCTGTAACTTGCGGCGAGAAGGATATGTTTTTGTTAGCAAGAATTCAACCGTAAGCCATCAAATGGGTTTAATGGTTGGTACATAGAGGTGTACTAAGAGCAGGGGGGGTGGGGGGGGGGGGTGAATGGTCATGTGATCACCCAGAATGATGTGGCCTGAGAGTGTCAGAATGAGCAGCTGCCAGTTGGAGAAACTGCCCTCCTGCCTGGTTGTTTGATGACTGCCCTGCAGGTGATAAACATCTTGACATCTTGGACGAACCTACAGAATCATTCAATGGAAAACGAAGACCCAACGTTTGTTGTCATCCAAGAAAGGTGACACATTTCATGCATCCAGAGTGTTGTCTAAGGGCGTGGGGCTCTCTCCTGCTGCTGCCGGCTACGATGACCCGCTCCTTATGATCTGATACGACCTGGAGTCTGCTTTTTGCAATGCCTTTATTCGGGGGGTTTATTATCTGCTAGCATTCGGCAGCTGTAGTCACACAGCAGATGCAAGGGTATGATGACCTGGATTGCCTGATTAATTCTCCCTGCTGTTACTTACGGTTAACTAAGTCTCAATAGCTTGTTTGCAAGCTAAATTCAGCCTGGCCAGCAGTGTGCAAAGCCGCTCTTCAAATGCCCATAGACACGTGAGCACGGCAGCAACCCATGCCAGTTCTCCCGCATTATGAGAGTCATTACGAGGGTCCAATAGAACCTAAGAAACCCAGTGACTTCTAAGCAGAATATGGACCAGTTGCATAGAGTATAGAGAAGGGCGTGGAAGGTACGGAGAACCAGAGGAGTTTGGCCGTACCACATCTGTCTTGCTTGCATTGCAATCAGTGCAGCAACTGTCCAGTACTGAGCAGCTGCACTGCTGTACTTTGAAAGGGAGAGTACTTGCACCTCTCAGCACTGCTTCAATATATTTAATGGGAGAGTGCCGGCACTTCTCAGCACTACTTCAAGATATTTAATGGGAGAGTGCCGGCACTTCTCGGCACTGCTTCAAGATATTAATGGGAGAGTGCCGGCACTTCTCAGCACTGCTTCAAGATATTTAATGGGAGAGTGCCGGCACTTCTCAGCACTGCTTCAAGATATTTAATGGGAGAGTGCCGGCACTTCTCGGCACTGCTAAAAGATATTAATGGGAGAGTGACGGCACTTCTCAGCGCTGCTTCAAGATATTAATGGGAGAGTGCCGGCACTTCTCAGCACTGCTTCAAGATATTAAAGGGAGAGTGCCGGCACTTCTCCGGAGCAAACAGGTACTCTGAATAGTGAGGAGCTGCACTTCTATATTTCTGTTTAAAGCACCGATTGCGCTACATCATGCTGTGGTCACTGTTTGTGGCATCCATGACCACTGAGTAAGGCAGAGCTTAGCAGGTAACTCGCGGCAACACTGAATCTCCTTCCAGTACTAGGGTCCATACGTAGCAGGAGAGTGTTGTAAAGGTATGGGCCCTCTGCGGGTCCGGTGCTTGATATTAAGAGCATTGGAAGCTGAGAAAGTGAAGTGGACACAGTTACAGGATTTCTGTAGGCCACAGATAAGTCATGAATGCCCTTGAGGACGAGAGCATTGTTTGTTGTCCATGGCTCATATTAAATAAAGTAATCAAGTTTACTTTGTGTAAAAATATTCCCCTTAAATATTAATCGCTGCATAGAAGTACCATGTAGAAAATCCATGCAAAATCTCTCCGAATGCTTTTATGTAGTCCTCATCTGCATGTATGCCTCTGAGGCAGAGTAAACTGTTGGGATAACATGCACTTTGGACTGAGCCAGAGGCCGAGCTGCGTTATTCCCCATTGATGCCCATACAGAAGCGGTGCAATGCCCCAATTTCGGTTTATTTAGTGGCATACACTGAGCTGAGGAGGACGAGGCGGAGCCACAGTGAGGCGTCTGCTCTGTGGAGCTTCATTAAATGTCTGTTGTAGTGCATTGCAGCACTGACCTCTGGACATGGGCAGTAACGGGCAGCACATTTATTTTCATGCCACAGCACTCGCTGTACTCCTGCAGCTCCCCCTTAGGGCAGAGAGGAGGATTGTGGGTGTGGCAGAGGCTTTACATAAGCATTCAGAATCCAGCTTCCGGAAGAACTTAAAAACACACCTTTTCTCAAGATAACCGAGCCTACTCCTCACTATTGCTCTGAGTTTTCAAGTGTAGCGCGGGGACACGCTTCTTGCGTAACCAAGCGCTTTATAAACCTCCCTAATAATAATAATTGTTTTGGTTCTTTTATGAGCCCACAGGTATCAATCGTGTGCCCATGTGGGCTTGCAAATGTGGATCTACTCAATAAGGATCTGCCCGGGCATACATCACATGCACAAGAGCAGGGAAGGGAAAGAAGCCATCCCTGGCTGCGACTTCCTCGGCCCTATGATGGTCTTGGGCTTTTACCTCCCTTCCAAGCAATTCGACCTGAAAATAAGGTGCATTTGTTATCTGGGTGCCAAACTGTGCCCCAGCGGTTACTAGGAGCGCCTGATCCTCGTATAATAACTTGGTTGATCTGATCTACAAATCCAACAAGTATTGTCAAAAGCAGTATATGTTGGCTATGAAAGCTGTTGACTTTGGCAATGTTTTGTAGCCATGCTGTACAGCAGCACCGATGCTTTGCACTGTGGCTAAATGATGTTGAAAAAGTGCTTTCATGCAGCCAGAGCTCATGTGCTTTTTATTAGGTGCATTAGCGCTGGATGCATCATAGTGCTTTTTTATGATTAATTTTAGCCATGCTGCTGTACAGCATGGCTACAAATCATTGCCAAAGTTGGAAATGCCCATGCTGTACAGCATGAACAAAAGGCAGTAGAAAAGCCAATAATCTCAAAGGCTAAGCCTATTGGCTTTGCCAATGCTTGTTAGGTCTCAGCACACCACCCCTGTAGTTCGCAGTATATCAGCTAATCTCCCCATGCATGAAAAAGAAATAAAAATGTGACATTTGGTAAAAAAATACTATCACATAAAGAAAGCAATTGCGCCCATGCCTTACATTTGGAAGCAGATCTGTTGTCACAATAGATATCCATTTTGAAGGAGGAAAGCGCTTCTTTGAAGTGCATTTGGCATAGTAAAACATAGCTACAAACGGCAAGTGGTCCAACAAGGATGAAAGAAGAAGAAAAAAATAAAAGTAGTACCTTAATCACACCGTGATCAGCAGAAGTACAGCAGTCAAGCTGAAGTAATCAGTACCTGGTCCATGCTTCAGTTGAAAGAGTTGGAAGTGAAGCCAGCACGCCCTGGGCAATTAGAAGGCAGCAAATATGAGTGACAATGAAGCCAATGAATGCTAAGCAGAGGGCAGGCGCCTAGCCCCTTGTTGTATACAATATCTCTCACAAGCGAGAGCACAAAATGTGTTTGAACCTGCAAGAGTCACGCAAGGGAGAGGTGAGCCAAAATGGTGCCGCGCAAGTCGCTCCAAAATCAGGGATGGAGCACCAATGGACACCTATGGCAGGAACGACATTGCCACCCTGTGACCCTCGGGTGCTACACAATGCCTTTTAACTATTGGACTCTGAGAATGTTAGGGTGAGTCTGCTTTGAGTTTGCTGATTATTTGATGTGGTTTGATCTGTAGCCAGACGCTAGTCCATGTGATTTTTCTTCATGCATTTTTCACCACTTAAAATAATTTTTGTGGGTATTGTTTCCTATCAGAGGAATGATTCAGTTCTGTGAATGTTCACTTATACTGTTCACTCACAAGCTCTTTGATTCCTTTGTGTTGGCTTAATATCAGCAGGATATGCATGTTTACAATTGCTCACTGCTCACTGTGCTTTTATGAAGGATATTGGACTCTGACTCAGTTCTCATGAGTGTTTTTCAGTGGTTTGTTCACAAATGTACTTTTTAGTTTCTGTATGCATTTTTTTGGTTTCCGACTTGCTCATGAACGTATTTGTAAATTCTGCCATCTGATCAAACGATTATTGCAATCTAGTGTCCGAGGGGCTATTATCATTCACAAACCAGGGGTGTGCTGTTTTCATATGGGGCTGGTTTGCGGATTGGAGTGCAGTTCAAAGCATCCTTTGTACTTGGAGGTCATATCGCAAATGTACATTTGGAGAGAGTCACAGGGACCGGTGCTCCTTTAAAATAAAAGGTTTTCTACCTGGGATTGGAGGAGGAGAGCAGGGTGTGCTCCTCTAGCTGACTGTCCGCTTTTCCTGAGGCTGCTCCACAAAATTCCCAAAGAGAAAACTGTGCCACACAGGGACAGCTTTCTTTTTGTGAATCAGTTACCACCCCGACTTGGGGGCAGTAACTGATCATTAGTACCTCCCTTTCCAAATTTCCAATTGAATGGAATGCCCCTTTCACACCCTGCCTATTTGCGATTCAGAAAGGGTTGCAAATGCCCTTTTGCATGTCCTGCAGGAGCTGAGATTAAGTGTGCCTCCAGAGTAGGAAAGGGAAGGGACCAGACACCTTATAGGCATGCACGGGAAGGGCCTACTAAACAGCAACACGTATGAGTAATGCACATTTTCCTTATTGTTGATCATGCTTATTTCGCAGTTAGTTCACGACAAGCAGGAGCATGTTTGATGCTGTACGACTTTCATAGATAGACGTGAGTACTCCATGGGATACTTTTAGGACTCACTGACACTGTGAGAAACTTGCACTGCCTTCTGCCTGAACTCCAGGGATCTCACTCCTGTCCCAACCTAGACACTCACCCACAACCTGGACTCACACAGACTAGAGGCAAATCAGTTCGCAGTACACACAAACACAAACATGAGTAATATGCTGCATGAAAAACTACAGAAACATAATATCCTGGAAAAAGCAAACGCAATGCAAGTGAAATGTAAACAGTGCACCGCTCACATGGATGACCATAACAGTTGTAACAGTCATTGTTCAGAATTCTACTAGTGTTTTGCCAGTAAAGTTAAGGGTTTGAATGTTTGTCTGTCTTACAGACAAGAGCGTGATCAGACGCCTCCAGATGGTACAGATTTCTGCTGCCAGCCTCCTCTTCCGATTGCCTAAACAGGACTCGTTGTCTGCTCTTCTTCACGACCCACCTTAGCTCACAGTAGATAAACGCGTCCAGTGTGAGGCGCTCTGCTATTTTTTTTAACATATCTTTATTGGTATTTGATTATATATTCTTCCATCGACATTAATGCTCAAACCGCAAGTGCAGTATTCCCCTTACCTGTAGGTGTTACAGAGCCTAGTATTAGTGCCTGGCTCCCTGTACCTCAAGGAGGCGCATATAGAAGCAGTACAGTACATTTGGCGTGTAAATACTAACATTATTTATACTGTCTGTTACACAGATGAGAAATGAAATGCATACTCCCATATTAGTTGCTTCCCTACTCTAATATATTGTCCCCGTAGCACAGGGTACCCGAGGCTGAGCAGGCAGCATCGCCGCCGCTCAGGGATCTGGTATAATGTAAAATTACCCAAGAAAGATGCAATAAACAGGCAAGAACATTGAACTGCTTGGCTTAAACCAGAGCGGTGGCGACTGCTCTGCTATAGGCACACAATCATCTCTCAGTCTGGACCACGATCCCTGCTGGTAACCCCACACCACCCCTCTCGCACACTTTACTCAAGCAATTGGCCATTTCACACAGTCCCCGGAATGAAATGAACTCAGATGGGGGGGGGGGCTTGCGTTCCTTTTCCTTCCTTGGGCCCAAGCTCTGGAACATTCTCCCGGCGTCTGCGACGCTGAACCTCCCCAACGACTTCCTCAGGGATCTGAAAACATGGCTATTGCAAGTTACGTGCCTTGGCTGCCCTCCTGTTACCTAGCGCTCGGGGGTAGCTGCGTGCTTTATAAAGCCTCAGCGATAGTATTAATAATAGGGCCTGTTTCAATCTCAGTTTTTAATTACTGCCGGGTCTGAGACCCGGAAGTACCCACCCCACTTAAGGCCACAGTGAGAAGTGGTAGAAACAATTGTAGAATTTTACATCCGGGTCCTCTGCTTCTGGTTATTTACTCTTTTCGATTGATACTTGTTCAGTATCATTTCCCATCCAATAGTGTGCATATTACCCCCAAGTGACTCAGTTTGCCATTAATCATTCCCTCGCCTCCTCTGCATCACTCTGTTATCTCTCTACTTCTCCTTTCTTTGTGGATCACATGGTGTATTTTGTCATTGTGATAAACTATGCTGATAATTTGACTCTCTGTTGTGATTTTAATGATTATATGGGTTAGAGGTTGACTTTCTTTGTCCCAATAATTTTAAACAAATTAAGAACATAGGCAAACAAAGCATGGCAGCTAGCCATGCTGTCTGATTGTCAGTCCTTGGTGTGTGCGATACACACAGGTTGTTGGCTATGTGTACTTGCCCAAGCTGATTTGTGCTGAGTGGAGGGTGTGAGCGCACAGGGATATTGTATACAAGGAAACTATGACCATCTTACCAGCAAGGGGAGCATGTGGAAATTGTTAATTTATTTTCTCTAGTACCATCTATCAGATTGTATAACTAATTGTTGACTTATTTTAATTAGCGCAACTGGTGTGAAATTGTTTCATAATTAACCTGCTTTTTTTATACAGGACTTAGGGTTTGACTCAACTTTTGTCAAGAAGGATAGATCTGCAAGTCACCTCGATCACAAGCAAGAAATAAGGCAGTAGGTATAATTTTACTTACCAGATTTTAAATGAAGATCTATGAAATAATCTTTGATTTGAGGAAAATGTTTTCCTTTTCAAACCATAATATCAGTGTAGTGTATTTTCAAGACGGGGCTCCATGCAGAAAGATTAATTCACATTAAAGTGACGCAGACGCGGTCTATTAATAAAGCCGATGCTGACTTGGGAATCGGAGACCTGCAGCGGCTGACGGTTCTACATGACTTCAGTGCAGTAAATTCACGTTAGCATGTTATCAGTCTGTAGATTATCTACCTCAATTCCTAACACATGGATTGTTCATATTTGCTCCGGGGTGCCCTCTCACCTTAAGCAACCTTCCTGGCCCTATAGGGCTGTTTGTTTTTTGCCCTGTCTCCTCATTCCTGCTGTTTTTAAAAGATGTCCTGCTTTACCCCTATAGTATTCAGGTGGTTCTCTTGGGTGATGTGGAGCAAGAAGAGGCCACATTGAGGTGGACTTGCAGAATGCCTTGTCCACACATCTTTTGTCGCACCTTGTTAACTCTGCCTTCTTCTCTTCCTGACTAGCCTTTTACGCAGAGTTTTCTGTGCATTTCCTTGCTGGCAATTTTGTCTGACTGAGATCCCATCTCTCCTTCTCTTCGGCAACTTCCTGCCATAGATCTACCCGCACTGTGTCCTAGAGGTTGCTAAATGACTTCATGAGACCAGTGACACTGTTTTCCAGTCTGTGGTTTGTCTTTAACAACATTTTGCATTCTGGAATTTTTATTCCTGGTTCACATCAATTTAGCCATTTTGAGTAACACACTTTAAAACAAAGATTTGAAAACGGAAAGGCCATGGTTGGAGCAGTACGTCCTCCGGGCATGGAGTCATCTGATACTCTTATTCCAATAGCAAATTTATTGTTGCAACATTGGGTGTCTTGATGTAGCCACATGCTGATGAAGGAGTCATCTGATACTCTTATTCCAATAGCAAATTTATTGTTGCAACATTGGGTGTCTTGATGTAGCCACATGCTGATGAAGACTGATGGAACTGCATTAGGTATGACTAGCACTTTGTACAAACAATAGCAAGCTATGGGTTGTGTGTCTTGTAGAGGATCCCTTACTTTACTGCAGGGACGTTGAGCCTGGAACAAAGTGCCACTGTGCTATGAATAAGGAACTCAGTCCTGATGTTACATTAAAAGCTGTTTTTTTGCACTGGATTAAAAAGCCAGATCTCCTATTTGACCCCCCTTAGATCTCTGACCAAGATGGGGAAGTGAGTAAGGGTTACCTGTGTGGCAGTACCTGGATGGTATTGCAAACAAGATAGTCCGAGTTAACTCGGAACACTTGAAGAGATTACGGGATAACCTCGACTTTCCCATTTTATGTGAGAATCTTGAAAAGACAAGTCCCTTGGATACTTCTGTTGGGAAAACCTTCTTTGGACAGTAGTCAGATCATCCATTTGCATTCTAGTTAAGTTGCTGTTAACTCATGCTGTATTGCAAGAAGGAGCAAGATGGTCTCCCGGCCTAACTTTGAAATCTAGACTATCTTCTGCAGGCACTCGTCTTGTAGAGCGAGATATAGTTACTCTGCTGGGCCAGAACCGCTTGTGATTGTAGTACTGTGGGTCAGTACATAGTAGTGTTAAAGAACTGTTGCTCTGCCAGAGTCATTGAGCAACAAGGAGTGGCCCGGTCATGCAATTTTAAGTTGAAGTTCTGCTGCATAATTATCTCAAGCCTCTAGATGGAAGTACTTTAGGGGCAATTCTCTGATGCTCGAAGTTTGCACAGTAGGACCTAACCACCAAACGAAATACTGTAATTTTCAGCTCTTGGGCAGATACTCACCATAAATATAGGCATTGATTTGATACCTTATCCCAGTGTCTATATAGATGTCTAAACATCAGAGCAGTGATAGATTCTGAGCCCAAACACGAAACACCAAAGCAGCAGGAGGACCCGGCGCCTCGGCATTATGACTTCCAGCAGTATCAAGCCAGCTGGGACGAAATCTGCTCCCATCGAGAGTCCAGGCAGTTATGTTCTGTCTGGATACATTTATCCCTCTTCATCTCAGTTGTCACTTTTGCATGAAAGCTCTGTCCTGTAAGCTACTGCAATGTTGTTTAATGTATTAGTAGGACTGTGAAAGGTTCCTTTGTGTCATGCTCCTGGGCCCAACTACAAGTTGCTCAGCCAAGCTGTAGGGTAATGCACATACTTCTGCCTTGATTTCTTTATTTGCCTGGGTAAGAGTCTCTGTTCACTTAACCACTTTTCTCTAAGAAGTGCAGGTCCACATGTACAGTAATGAAAGTTTTGGGCGGCCTCATCCTCTGCTGGCCTGGCATCCATTGGGTGCTCCTTGGACTGATCTATGTTGTGCATCCTTTTGTTAGGTGGAGGAGGTCCTTTTTGGTGAGCTTGTTCTTCTGCATTCCTGTCATGGGGCTGATGATTCACATGATGATTATGGAAGATCACCATTCTGTTGTTCACCACCACAACATGAGTATGGACGACGCCGAACAGTATCACAGCAATATGTTCCTTGAGCGCCAACTCGTCCCCGGATTATCCATCATGAATTTGCTCTCCTTCCTGTTGTGTGTACCTGTTCAGGTAATTCCAAATGGCACCTCTTCTTTCCAATAATTTCATCTATGTTAGTGTGAAAATAATAAATAGTATGAACTATTGTGAGACTGCATTTAACCCTGTTTGTGATGCTTTGGCTTTGCGGCTGCCCAGCATCTAGGTCCCCTTGCTTAGTTCAGAGGTTCATTTTTTTCTTCTTTATTTTCAGTGTTAGGCCATATCACCTCCGAAGGCGCACATTGTGGTCTTATCTATAATTTTTTAGCCATATACATTGTGCCATGAAAAGCGATCCAGTCCCAGGTTTGCACTCCAGTTGTGCTGGGACCTCCAAACCCCAACCTTCCTTTTTTAAACACGTTTACTATGAATTATTCGGATCCATAAGATGACAGGCCAGTTAGAGCAGAAGTCTCTCCTTTTGGCTTCATGGTGCTGTCTCCAGCAGATTTTAAGCTGTTTAATCCACTGCGAGGACATTCAACCCGAAAAAGGGTCATTGGGATATTTACTTTAGGGTGGGCTAGTGTCATTGATATTTAATGAAATTATAACTTAATTTTCTACATTCTATATCGCTTTGGGGAGTGCATGCGGACTGGGGGAGGGAGGGTTTGTGTTATGTGTTGCACACTCACTGTGTGTAGTTTATGGAGACATTCTTGGCTTTTTCTTCCCTCTTTTGATTGCTTGGAGAGAGGTCATCCTGGGGGTACAGGAGTTATTGGCCTCCATAAGGATGGCTAAAAACCCAGGATGAAATATTTTGATGTCCAAAACCTGTTGCACTTCTGGCGACGTCTGCTGCTTGACACTGCCAGATGACCCTGCATGGTTTCATGTGGCTATTGAAAGTGGACATTTAACAGTAAAGGTGGAGGGAGGGAGTCATCAACTTGTGTGTGGCCAGCACTTCTTTGTTGTATTTTCAAGTAAATATGAAGTGTGTTCCAAAGGGTAAGTGAAGGGCGGTCCAGAGTAGTGGGCTGCAACTCTGCATGCAGAAGCCAGCAACCACTAATGAAAATGGGAAGGAGGGCCTACACAGCAATGCTTGAAGAGGCAGGTACATGCATGTCTGGGCACCTGATCTTACTTAATCTACTCTGGAGTTTAATCAGGGTTTACCTTTGTTCACCCATTAATCCACAAATCCTAATTCTTATTCTCTCATTTTACATGAACTTCATGCCCCCAAATGCTAATTTGAGAGGGGTGCCTAGTAGTCCCATGTGGGCTACACCGAAATTTAAACAAACATTGAAACATGCATGTAGCCAAGTTTAGAGCACGAACCATAGTAATGTAAACAGGTAAGCTCAACAGAACACAGTCATCGTATATCATATGTAGGTGTAAGATTCATGAGGATACCAGAGAAAGCTGACGTTTTTACCCACTTTTGAATAAGAGCACTCCCTTGAACCCTCCTCTTGAGTCCTTTAATTTAACCACACATCATCCATTCTTGTTGACAATTTCTAAAGGTCAAAATCATCTTCATATATCCCCAAAAAAGTTTGCTATTGTTAGGCTGGACTACAAATATTAGATGGCAAGATCCCTTTCTTTTTCAATCTTCTCAACTCAGAAGAATTTAACGTAACCTAAGTTCACACTTATCTTGTCACTGGTTATTAACTGTTAATCATGTTGCAGTTTTTAGGTGGCTGGTACTTCTACATTCAAGCATTCAAAGCGTTGAAGCACAGGACGGCTAACATGGATGTGCTGATCGTACTTGCCACCACCATTGCCTTTGTCTATTCATGTATCGTTCTTCTGGTCGCCATGATCGAGAAAGCCAAAGTGAACCCGATAACCTTCTTCGACACTCCCCCAATGTTGTTTGTGTTTATTGCACTAGGCCGCTGGCTGGAGCACATTGCTAAGGTAAGTGTGGGCTATAAAACTCCTTCATTAACAGTACTAAGCTAATGGCAGACCTTTATTCTCCCTTCTTGTTTCCCAGTGTTATATTTTTTGGAGTGGGTTGAAGGTAATAGAGCACAATTTGACCACTTTCCCTCAGTGCTCACACTCCCTCTTTTCTGTTAAAGAAGTTCTCACCTCTTCACATCAGCACACCCTCTTATTACCAGAAGTGCTGCTTTTCAGCCACTTCCTTCCTATGCCCTTGTTATTTTTATATATATGTGCTTCCTCTGCTCTAGTAGTATCCTGCTTCCTAATCCTTTACTGAGATATATGCCATTTGTTACATAGGGTATTTTTATTTGCATGTTATTTCTGTGGTTGGTTGCAGTGCTTTTTAGTGTATTCTTTGACTTATCTCTTTCATTTTACTCACACTTTTGCCTTTTATGTTGTTTTGTTTCATTTTGGTATTCGCACGTTTCCACTCATCCTTTTTTCTCTACATTGAATGTTTACTCTTGCCCACCAACACAAACCGTTCAGAAGAATGAGTGTTCTTTACATCATACTTCAGCGGGCCTCCTCCTGGTTCATACCATCTCAGTGCTTTATGAATGGATTTTGTTTTAATAAACTGTTTGAGCATCCTTTTTTTTTTTTTTTTTTTTTTTTTTTGAAAACCTTTATTGACAGTTCAATAGAGAACAAGTATGGGCCTACAACCCCCCGGGGCCGGCCGCTAAGCAATCAGAGCAAAAACAGGCAAGTATAAACACAGGCAGCACATCGGGGAGCAGAATCGTGATGCTAATACTGTGAACAGCGTAGGTAGGGCACCAGGAGAAAAAGGTTTTCGTTTTATAATGAAACAAGGCAGAAGGATCAGGTGCCAGACTATTTTCAAACAGCAATTACAGGTATGCAGAGTAATAGACGTAAACGATTTACAGCAATCTATTAGGTCAATGGCGCAAACACAAGAACATCAGGATGAGGAAGAGTATCATAAGCAGTAGCGCCTGCAGTCCCCCGCCAGAACTCCCGGAGAGCACCCCGGAAATTGTGGTACACATGGAGCGGCAACGAGTCATAGCAAAGGAGGTGTATCACACTGATCCCAGAAAAAGAAAAACAAAAAGAATCAGAGAAGAAAAAGGAGGCCATGGAAAAAGAGATAAAAGACGAAAGAACCCCCTCCCCCAACCCCCCACCCTGCACCTCTGCAGATGAGTACGGCCCCCCCCCCCCCAGCAGTGTGCCTGTCGCCCTGGAACCAGACCCGAAATATAGGAGAAGAGGGAAAAAGAAGTAGGAAAAGAACCCCACCAGACGGGGGGGTGGAGAAAGTATTAATAAACTGGAGGAGGGCCTTCAAAACATACCCCCGGCTTCTCCCTCCCGCACGGTAAGTGTCCCCCAAAGTGAACAATAAACAGCACAAAAGCGATCTTCTCAAGAAAGATGGGGAGCACTATGCACCTATTATGCTGTTAGCTATGCCAGG
This sequence comes from Triturus cristatus, assembly GCF_964204655.1. NCBI lineage: Eukaryota > Metazoa > Chordata > Amphibia > Caudata > Salamandridae > Triturus > Triturus cristatus. The sequence continues at coordinate 982,082,814 of NC_140588.1, read as the reverse complement.
AGAGCACGCAACCCCTGAGCCCGCCCGTCCACTAGATGACCACCCCTGAAGGATCCGCCTTATCCCTGACCACTCTTTGGAATTCTGCCCATGCCTACCCCTCGACCCAGCACCATATCCGACGTTCCAAGGTAGAGGATTGTCCAAAAACGTCCGAGAAGCGACGCACACAGGTGGGGTGGAAGTCTCTGAGCATCAACACAGTCCGCAGCGTGGAGAAACAGGCTTCCCAGTGCTGCCCCAGGATATGCACTGCACTCAAGGTCCAGGAAGGCAGAAGCAGCCAAAGCAGACAATAGTTGCTGGAGTTGTCCCTGGGTCGCAGGAGGGCACGTACGGGACGAGGCTACCACACCCCACTCAGGTCCAATGCCTCCGGGACAGATCGGGCCCTCAGCTGGACGAACACACTGTAGCATACTGGCCTGAGTGTCCAGCCGTGCACTAACCTCAGGGGTGGCCGCCAAAGTGTCCTCCTGTGCGCAGTGTGGGTAGTCCCTATGTACGTGCGGACAGGCGGGCCGCCATTGCCCCAACGCCGACGCCACACCGTCGAGCTTACTCCCCAAGACCCCGACACCATGAATCAAGGAGGAGTGAAGAGCACCAAGGGCCTCGAGGAGGTCGCCGTACCCCAGCACAGCTCTCTGCGATCGCGCCGCCCCACTCCCAAAAGTCGCACTCTCACAAGCCCGCTGCGACCCAGCGGACAGGATGGTAGGCTTCATCGCAACAAGATGGCCGCCAAGTATGCCCGACCCTCACCGGGGCCGGGACCCTGGGACAAGCGTCTCGATGGCCACGTCGCTGGTGACCGGGTTCCGGGGGCAGGCGAAAAGTTATCCGTTGCGTGGTCACGGGCAACAGTCGTCCCCACTACGGACCCGCTCCCGTGAAAAGCCGGGGGCGGCCCGCAATGATCAGGGCAGGATACGGGCGGCAGCCGGGCAGCTCACCATCAAAGGCAGGGGCAGCCACCGGAGGATCTGAGAATTGCACCCACGGGCATGCACTCGGACCGCTACACTTGACAGTAGAAACGACCACGACGAAATGTAGGCCGAGTTTGGCACCGCTCCGGTGGACCGCCTCCGCCCAGTCACAACAGGCCGCTGTTGTTGAACTGCCACCCGGCCACGGCGTCCACTTGAGGTCCCGGCTCCAGGGCCACACAGGCCGCAAAGTTCAAATGCTCGTTTCTCCGGCGATACCGCAGCCAGAAACCTCGGAGTCACACAGTCGGGTGCCACTCTCCTTCAGAAACACGACCGCGTAGCACAGGTTGAGGATCTCGTGCAGGATATCCGTGCGGGATGCGGAGGTTCACGGAGCCGGGAGTCTACGCTGCCGTCCCGGTCGCCATCTTGGCTCCTCCTGTTTGAGCATCCTTGAACATGACAGGAAAGTAACGTTTATAGTTATAATCCGGTGCTACAGCTTTATTTTGTTGTATTTCGAATTGTGTGTGACTGCCAGAATAAAGGTTTTCCAATATAAAGGGCTCCAGTGCACTCTTAGATTGTGTACCCAATCTGTTCTGTAGATTTGTTCATTTCGGTGGGTAATGTATTTTATGCCTGTCATTTTCACTTTGGGTGCTTGGTGTTATATGCTACTCAGCATGATGTTTGATATTTGTAAATTTATCTCATTTGGAGCCAATTAAGGTTTCACTGTATATCCTCATTTCGTAAGCTATTCATTGGTACTTTGTGTGATAGATCTTTAATTGTTAGACCTTTGATGTCGACTTTTGGCTGTATTTGTAGATTACGTTTCAGAATGTCTACACAATGCAATGGCTAAATAGCTATGTGTGAAATGCAGTTAACTAATTAAAATAGTTGGGGGCGTGGCCAGGCAGCATGGCCGACAGGACGTGAGCTCCACCGGATCCCGATCACTTGACCCCAAAATCCTGAAAAGGCGATCCTGTCAGGGCCCCTGGGCCGACAGTTGGTGGGCACATCTACCCCCTAGCACCTGGGGAGGGCCCCGAAGCGACGTGGAGCGGGAAGCTGGCGGTGACGCTGGAGTACAGCCCCTGCATTTGCAAGCCCGGATACGGGTCTACGGGAGACCGGGTCTGGGGCCTACTCCCGGACGCCGGGGAAGGCCGGAGCACGACATACGGCGGAGATCCTGAGGCGGGGATGCCGCCGCCTTGACCGGAGAGCCGTACATCCCCGAGACATCGCGGGAGGCCGCCCCGGGAGCACCGGGGGCCTCCGGTTTACCAGTGGCCGAGTCGGAGATTTGCGGAGCGGCTGGCGGGTCTGACCCGGCCTACTTCCATGGCGGGTGCGACATCCTGGTGAAGCGACTGGAAGGGAGGCTCGCGGACGGGAGCCTGCGCGAGACACTAGCGGCACCGCCGGGGAACAGACCCTGCACTTACCAGCTGGGATACAGGATGACGTGAGACCGGGGTCTGGGGCCTACTCCTGGAAGCCAGGGAAGGCGGGACCACACGAGACAATGGAGGTCCCGCTTTGAAGACACTGCCGCCTTGGCCGGAAGGAGGCCATCCCTCGGGACATCGCGGGGGGCCGGGACGGGCGCACAAGGGGCCTCCAGCCGGCCTGAGGCCGCGGCGGAGTGTGGCAGACGGCTGGCACGTCTGATCCGGCCCACCACCATACCGGGTACGGCAGCCTGGAGCAGAGATTGGAGGGGAGGCCCGCGGCCAGGAGCCTGTGTGTGTGGTGGGAGACGGTGTGGAGGGGCGGACCGGCCCGGACGGAGCAACGGTGATGACGGGCCCATGGCTGCGTGGGAATAAAGGGCGCCTGCATTGGGCGGTGAGCGCTGGGAGTACCGGACACTTGACGCTGAGGGGTCTTGGGGACCTAAGCTGCGACGGAGACTGAGGCCTCGCTGTGGGGACGCTGGCGGTTCCCCTGCGCCGTGCTCTCTCCGGCACGAACAGATTACCACTACGTCGGCCCCGGAACGGAGAGGCCCAGTGGGGGCTAGATGGCGGTGCCCGGACCGGCGGGGAGGGCATCGGCACCTCGGAGGTGAGAGTCTTGGACACTACGGGGGGGAACGGGGCCTAGCAGTGAGCGGCGGAACACGCAGCGTGGCGCCAAAAGAGGGCAAGCACCCGACACTTAGCCTGCCACCCAGTTGCCAACGCAGAGGGGACAGACGAGGGGAAGGAAACAGAGCACGGGCCGTGACTCCCGGGAGCGGAGGCGGGGTGAGTCAGTGAAACCCCGGGGACACAAAGCCAAAAGACCTCGCCTGAGCGCCTCGGACGGTCGGGGAAGGGGAGTGCATACCGACTTCGGACCCTGGCACGGCCTAGTCACGGCCTTGGGCGATACAGGAGGCAACGGGGATGACGAGGGGTAAGATGTCTCGCTCAACGCAATCGAACACGATCACGCAATATGCCACACAGCGACAGCCATCCCAGCGGCTCACCCGGCAGACGGGCCACGGCGGAGGGGAGGACGACCCCGGGGAGCCCTCCCGAGCGGAGTTGCTGAAAGCGATACAGGGGTCCCACTCTGCGCTGGAGCGACAAATAGAAACGGTCTCAATTGATGTAAATTTGCTGAGGACGGACCTCCGGAAAGTGGCGGACAAAGTTGCGGATGCAGAAGGGAACATTGAGCAATTGCAGGGAGAGGTGACGACCCTCAAACAGACAGTCGCGCAACTCAGGGCTACGACAGGAGCCCTGGAACGAAGGGCAGAAGATGCAGAAGGGAGGGCGCGCCGCAGCAACATCAGGGTCATTGGTGTGCCGGAACGCGTGGAGGCAGGGAACGTGGAGCGGTTCCTAGAACACTGGATTCGTACGAGCCTGTGCCCGAGGGGGCTGTCAGAGGTTTTCGTGATAGAGCGGGCACACAGAGCGCTGGTCCCGCCGCCAAGGCCGGGGGCTCCTCCACGGGCCATCATCGCCAAAATCCTTAATTACCGTGACAGGGACTGCATTCTAAAGGCGGCGAGGGAGGTGGCGAATCTTGCGTATGAGAACAGCAAGATCTCAATTTACCCGGACTATACGCAGCAGGTGCAGGAGCAACGAAAGTCCTTCTTGGGGGTTAAACAGAAGCTAAGGACGATGAACCTGCAATACATGCTGCTCTATCCCGCCAAACTGAAGGTACTGTCTCAGGGAAAAGCCCACTTCTTCCAGACCCCGGGAGAGGTCTGGGAATGGTTGGAGGCCCGGGGAGAGGATGTCCCACCGGGAGTGGAGCCGGTGGCGAGCCAGGATGGAAGCAGAGTTACAGTGGGAGCGGATGGGGCTCTGCAGTTGGGACCGGCGGGAGCAGAGGAGGGTCCGGAGCCTTTGCCGGTGCGCCCGGCGGGCCCCGAAGAAATCTTGGTCCTGGACACGCTGCTGGCCTCGGAGGAAGAGGTCCTGGCCGCAACCTTGGCGATACCGGAAACTGTGGGGGTTGGGACTCCTGTCCTGGGGGTGACGTCTTGAAGGGACACAGAGTCCAGGCGTGGGAAGAGTCTGGGAAAGGACAGGACGCTAGCCGTGGTTGAGGTGCCCGCATTAGGTGGGGTGGGGCTGATGACTGGATCCAAGAGGGATTTACCGTTCCTTTGGCATTAGAGAAGCAGGGGAGGGGGGGAGGTAGGTGGGGGGACTGGGTGCTTAGTGGGGAATCGGTCAGGTCGCGCCTGAAATGCATGGTTGGTAACGGGGTCAGAACGGGGGTCGGGGCGGTGGGGGGAGTGGCGGTTTGAGTGAGGGGGAATAGTTTGGTTGTGTGAATGGGGTGGCTGTGTACGTCCTGGCACCAGCGGGGTAAGGGCACATTGGCATGTTTGGTTGTTGCTGGTATAGTGCTCGTGGGAGGGGGGTATTGTTGGGGGGGATGTTGGAGGGGAAAGTTGATGACATCAGTTGTATTGCAGGTCAGGTACCAGAGGGGGCCTACGCTGGGACACGTTGGCCGTGGCGGGGTGGAGTGATGAAGAGGTCATGGGATACAAGTTTTTGAGCTGGAATGTGAGGGGGCTCGGCTCATGCACAAAGAGATACAGGGTCCTCTCCTTCCTTCGACGGCACAAAGTGTCTAACGTGCCTCCAGGAGACCCATTTAGTGCATGAAGGGGTGCAGAAGTTGGGGATAAAATGGCGGGGGCAGTTGTTTCATGCGTCCTTTTCTACATACGCCAGGGGGGTCCTGATTTGGGTGGCGCCGGGGGTGGCGTTCGCCATCCAATATGTGGAGGCGGACATCGAAGGCCGATACCTGCTCCTCCGGGCGCGATTAGATGGCAGGGAAATAGTCCTTTTAAATTCATATGCGCCAAATATAGATGACCCCGCATTTTTTAGGGCCTTGCAGGACGTCTTGACTTATGATTTGGGGACCCCGATACTCTGGTGCGGAGATTTCAATTGTGTCCTGGATCCGGTACTGGACAGGGCGCCCCCTCGGCAGGGGACAAAACCACGTATGACTGACCAACTCAAAAAAGTGATGGAAAACTTAGGGGTGGTGGATGTTTGGCACCAAAAGAACCCCACACAGAGGGTGTTCACCTGCTTCTCTCCCACGCACAACACCTATAGTCGGCTGGATCGGGTCTTGGTGGCGGATGAGAGGCGGGGTATGTCAGTGGAGGTCACACACCTGGCTCGCTTTTTATCGGATCACTCGCCAGTGGCGTGCGTGGTCCAGTGGGGACCTCCGGTGGTCCATCTTCGTACTTGGAGGCTTCCGGCGGACCTCCTCCGGGACCAGGTGGGGAGGGCCCGTGTGGCGGCAGCCATAGGGGACTATGTGGACCTCAATTGGGGAACAGGAGACATTGCGGTGGCCACAAAATGGGAAGCCCTGAAGGCGGTGGTGAGGGGTGCATGTATGGGGCTCACCTACGGGGTCCGGAAACAGCTTCTCCGGGATCTACAAAAAGAGGAGGAGTTCCTCCGACAGATCCAGAGGGTGGGGGAACCCAATGCGGCGCAACAGCGGGAGGAAGGGGAGGCGCGGGCAAGGGTGCAGGACACCTTAGATAGATTGGACAAATTCACTCTGGGACAATATAGGCAGCGCCTCCATAGAGAGGGGGATAAATCGGGGCGGCATGGATCCTGCGGAGAGAGCAGACCCCCGAGCGTATCGTGGCCCTGCGGGATTCCACCGGCCGAGTGGTGTACTCGGAACAGGAGATACTGGTGGTACTCCAGACTCATTTGCGGCAGGTGTACGAGGCCCCAGATATCTCAGAGGCCCAATACTTGCCATACCTCCAAGGGCTGAGTTTGCTGACCCTGGCGGACTCGGATCGGGAAGGATTGGAGGAGGGCTTGTCATTGGCAGAGGTCCGCGGAGCGCTGGCCAGCTTGCCGTGTGCTAAATCGCCCGGCGGTGACGGTTTCCCCTCGGAGTTCTACCAAGAGTTCCAGGATGAGTTGGCCCCGCTTCTGTTGCAAGTCTTTCATGAGACGTTGGAGAGGGGTGACCTCCCACAGACCATGGCCCAAGGAGAAATTTGTATGATCCTCAAACCAGGGGTAGATAAGTATGATCCATCGTCCTACCGCCCGATCACCATGTTGAATACGGACGTCAAAGTCCTAACGAAATTGTTGGCCACTAGGCTGGCTCCACATATGGGGCATTTAGTGCACCAGGACCAATGTGGGTTCATCCCGGGGAGGAATACGGCAATGAATTTCAGACACCTGAACCATATTCAGCATGAAGTGAGTGGTAGGCAAGAACGGACGGTATTGGTCTCTATTGATCTGGCCAAGGCGTTTGATACCGTGGATTGGGCATACTTGCAAGAGGTCCTTCGGAGGGTGGGCTTAGGGCCCAAATTTCGCCGGTGGATACAGATTTTATACAGCGCTCTGAGGGCGAGGGTGCGCCTGGGTGCCGCGGTATCGGGGGAGTGGCGGCTGGGACGGGGCACGAGACAGGGATGCCCCCTCTCGCTGCTACTTTTCGCGCTTGCAATTGAGCCGTTCGCAGTTACGATCCGGGCGGAAATGGAGCAATGGGGAATCCAGGTGGGGGATACACGAAATGTAATATCGCTCTATGCAGATGATGCCTTGTTTTATCTGAGAGCACCGACAGAGGCGCTTCCAATCTTGCTGCACCACCTGGACCGTTTTGGGGAGGCGTCTGGCCTGAGAATCAGCCGTAGTAAATCTCTTATCTTCCCGCTTTCGGGCTTTGATGCAGTGCCCTGCGAGGACCTGCCGGTGCTTGGGTTGCGCTGGGAACGAACAAGTTTCCGGTATTTAGGTATTCAAGTGGCAGCCACGGAGGGATTGGCGCTCGCACGGAACATAGACCGGGTGATTGCTTCACTTCGGCAGTCTGTGACGTTTTGGAACGCCCTGCCGCTTTCCCTAATGGGACACTTAGCTGTAGGTAAGATGGTAATGCTGCCGAGGACATTGTACGTCCTCCAGAATACGCTGTGCCCTCTCCCTCCTAGGGTCTTCCGGACCCTCAATTCGCTGCTGACGTCCCTGCTTTGGGCGGGGGGATGCAGTAGTGTGGCCCTCAGGACGGTCGTCCGCTCCTTTGCGGAGGGGGGATTGGAGGCCCCACGCTTCGACTTATATTATTATGCAGCGCAGCTTCTCCCAGCAGCCAGATGGTTTGCAGACACAGATGTGTGGGAGACGCGGTTGTTGGCGGGAAGGGCCACAGCGAAGGAACTTCAATTGGCTTTGATGAGGGGGTCGGGAGCGGACGCTGCGTTGCCCTACGTGGTGAAACATACAGCACAGGTATGGCAGCGTTTTATCGAACGGGTCTTGGGTGCGGCGCCCTTCCATCGGTATTTACCAATCTGGATACTGGCCCCCATGGTGGAACTGGAACGCCAGATGTCCTACAGGGACTGGAAAGAGGGGGGTTGTGAAGTGCTGGCAGATCTGTACCCCTCGGAAACCTTCCTGTCCTTTGAACAAGCGGAGGAATTTTATGGCCTTAGAGGGGGACAATATCTACATTATCAGGGACTGCGTGCGGTGGTGCGATCGGTCTGGCCGCAGTGCCCGGAGATACCTCAGATGACTCAGACCCTTCATGTAATGCTGACGTGCCGCCGGGGCTGCAGATTGATTGCGTTGCTATATGCGGCTATGAAACGCGACTCGGCTCCTCCGGAGCCTCCGGCGTGGGCGGCCTGGGAAGCGGACTTGGGAGAGCCATTAGATCAAGGGCAACGAACGCGAATCGGAGCCTTGACGAGGCGAGTATCCTGTAATGCGCGATTCAAGCTCACCCATTTTAACTTTATGCACCGCACCTATCTTACCCCGAAGTCGCTGAGTCGATTTGGAACGGGCAGGGGGGACAACTGCCCTCGGTGCGGCACAGCAGGGGCAGGATTCTTGCACTTGGCCTGGGATTGCCCGCTGGTGGAGAGGTTCTGGATTGGGGTGGTAAGCCGCGTCGCGGCCGCCACTGGCCTCCGGCCCGTGTTCCCAAGCCGAGGAAACGGAAATTATCCTATAAATTGCTGCAGCTAATGTTAGTTTTGGCTAGGCGTAGGGTCGCGATTACCTGGATGGGGCGGAAAGCCCCGGAGCTTGACACATGGCTCAGGGATGTGCGGGAATGGACGCTGGCGGAAGAAACGCATATGCAGTGTTCTAGGAGGGATGGAAAATTGCAGGAGGACATTCTGGCGTGGCGAGTTGTGTATGGAAGGATTGGCGGTGGAGGGGCAGTTGTCACAGAGTGAGTCGGAGGGAACAAGTGGAGAGTTGTATTCCCCGCTACCCTCTGAGGGGGAGGGGGGAGAGGAGGACGGCGAGGCTACTCCTGTATTGCACTGAGCTGGGCTGGGCCGGATTCTCACACGATATAGACTGTGACCTGTCTCACTGTGAAGCACTACATAAGTATATGTGTTTTGATTGGACCTATCTGTACTGCTTTTCACTGATGTCGGGGGGAGGGGGGAGTAACGAGATTGTATGTTTTAATACGAAAAATAAAGTTAAAAAAAAAAAAACTAATTAAAATAGTTAAACAATCTTCCAGCACTTGATTCATTCCCCCACCACTAAACCTGCTCTCACTCATTGGCAGCCTAATTGAGTGTGAATGGGAGATGCACAAAACCTTTGTTAGATTGCCTTATTGACAGGCAGGATTGTTCTTGTCTGTTCCCTTACCATCCCTACTACTGATGGTGTCAAAAGTAGTGTGTTACTGAGCATACGTTCAGGATATTTCCAATGAATAACCTATTCATCTACGTTAAGGGTGGGGTTCTTGTTAGCCAAAACGTGTTTTGTGAGCACCGATTAAATACACGTTAAGACTGCATTGTTGGAGTGCACGGTGATTTATTTATATTTATAACTGCATTCCAGAATAAATAATTGGAACCTGTTCGGGAGTACACCTTCGTCTGAGGGCAAATATATAAATATATAAATATATAAATATATATATATATATATATTTAAATATTTATATATATATATATTTTTATATATTATCTGTTTTTAGGTATTTTAAACATGTTAACTCCTACGTGCCTCTTTAATTCCTGCTGTGAGCTGCATGTTGAATTGCAGAGGTAGTCCTGTCTAAAGGTTCCAGACAATGTGTAAAGTCATGGTTTCTCAGTTAGACCTTGCTCCTGAAATAAAAGACTGAGAGGTAAGCCTAAACTGAGTTGTAGTCTTTGTAATATGTTACTTACATCAGTTAAAGCTTTGAACCATGCCAATCTCAAGAGAGTAAGACCAATGAGGCTTGCTTAAAACTCATTCTCCCCAATGTCGTCTTATAATAAGCTTAATGGTTATAGAATCATGAATCATTTATCTTTATATTTTGTAAAGCCATCATTATTATTTATGAGGTTTCCTGGAGAGCTGTAGCACATGTGGTTGTAGTTCTGATGCATTCTTGTGTTTTTTTTTTTTTATTATTGTAGGGTAAAACATCGGAGGCTCTGTCACGACTAATTTCTTTACAAGCCACAGAGGCTACCGTAGTGCATCTGGCAGCAGACAATTCCATCATAAGGTATTATTTTCAGCAGGTGTTAATATTTTACCTTAGTTGTTTTATTTTTTTTAAATCCGTGTTTCATAACTTTGTCAACAAATTTGTTTATTAATACCCGGGTATTATGTTCATTTTTGCTTCATGAACAGTGAGGACCAGGTGGAAGTGGAGCTGGTGCAGCGTAACGACGTTGTTAAGGTGGTCCCAGGAGGCAAGTTTCCAGTGGATGGACGGGTTATCGAGGGCCATTCTTTGGTTGATGAGTCCCTCATCACAGGTACTTTTGTTTTTTGGACAGGTGTTCATTGGGAGATAATTATGTTTGCCAATAATAAATTATTCTCCTAATGCAGAATATTGTAGCATACCTTTAGAGTGAGAGATGAAATGAAAGACTTGTATATGGAATAAATTATGTTTACAAACAAATAATGGAGTTTACAACATTTTACTATAAACATCAAGTGGGTAGTGGTAATGGATATTGGTTTGGGGAATCTCAAAATGTCTGATGCAGGTCTGATAGGTGATTTCTTGATTTGATAATTGTTTTATAATATCATTCTACGGTGTTAAAATATTGGTTACTCCATTTTAGTAAACCTCTTTTGCTTTTTCTATTCTTGGAACTTAATGGTCATGCTGTGTAAACCACTTTTGTTATTCCTTTCCTGGTTGCTTCACTTACTTTGTTAATCACATTGATCTGGTCTAAAAGATACTGTTTGCTGGGATGGAAACTAGCACATGCTATCTGACTAATCATAGCAAAGCGCAACCGGGGCCTATTCTGTGTCTCATATTTATTGTAATGTAAGGCAACTGAACTACACAATAATTGTTCTGTCAGCTTCCCCGTGTATGTATAAGAGCTGGGAAAGCTTTTTCTATGTAACCCATGAATTTGGATTTGAATTTGGATGAGGAAAGCCGAAGGGTAGGTGATAATCCGAGTCAGAGGTATGTTTTTCAATCTTAAGAAATCTTTCCTTGGGGATCCTGGAACAGGCCTTGTTTACTGATCCTAATTATATGTGAAAAGGTTGTCTAGCATTGGTGCTTCAGGACCATCATATCAGTGGATTCCAAACTAGGTAAACAAGCGATTCTGTTTAGTTACTTGACACGCTAGGAAAATCGTTTGCTTGCCAATCCACATTGAGAAAGTTGTTCAGGCTAAAATAGGAAGCCAGTTAGTGTATGGAGCTGAAATGTGGATCCTGACCAAAAGTTCAGAATGAAAAGAAATTCTGTAACTTGTTACTACAATTGCGAGGGTGATTTCCGGCAAAGGCTCTGAAACCTCAGTGCTAGTTAAAACTGCATCAATGGACAGATCCAACATGATCCCCTATAAAAACGAGAAGTAAAACGGATATCATGACCAAGAAATCATCTCATTATTAAGGCATAGAGAGTATACTCTGAGATGGCTCTTCAGTACAAGTTTATGCCATCATGGAAAACTACAGTGATTAAGTTGAAATTTGTGGTCGGACTTTTTGATTGTCATTGACTGAGGGGCAATGGACTCCAAGCGCCTTGTTCATCCAACAAAGAAGCTAGTTTTAGCCCTTTAAATGAACTACCTTTGAAGTCCCTGGCCAAACAATGCACATCATAATTGGCAGGCGTGTTTGACGCTTTATTCAAGCCTCTGTTCTGCTTGCAAACCTGAGAAACCCAGGAGATTGGGGAATTTTGGCATTGACCTGGAGCTGATATTACTTTAAATTTACGTGCCGATCAATGGAATGGTAGCGGGGTAAGACATTTGCACGTGTCACAAAAAAGCGCATCTATTCAACTTTGTATTATTCTGCACATAATAAGATGAAGTAAGGTTTAGAACAATTGCCAGGTGGGCTTCAAAATTAAGGAATTTATCCTATAAATAAAGGCACTGTTTAATACCTGAATTATCTTGGACAGTTGTGGCACAGTTTTTAGCAGAAGGCTGGGTGATGAGGGAAAGATAACTTATAAATCATCGAACCAGATTTATCATCTCCCTCCACCTCACAACCCAAGCGTGCCATCTGTGGTGTCCTGAAAGGTTCATCCCTCAGTGCGTCCCTTTTCAACATCTACATGACGGCGCTAGAAAACCTAGTCCGAACCCATGACATCATCATAGTTTCCTACATCGACGACACCCAGCTCGTTCTGTCACTCTAAGCTTAACTCACCACGACAAAGTCCATTTTCCACAACTGCATGAGAAACGTCTCCACCTGGAAGAAGGACACGGCCTGAAGGTCAACACAGACAAAACCAAAGTGCTGATTTTGCCTGCCAAACCTCCCCCTGGAAGGACACGTAGTGGCCATCGGAACTCGGACTCACCCCTACACCGAAAGACCACACCCGCAACCTCGGCATCACCCTGGACAGCAAACTCTCCATGAAACGACAGGTCAAAGCCGTCTCTTCAGTCTGCTTCCACCCTCTCCACATGCTCTGCAGAATCTTCAAATGGCTCCCTATCAGCACCAGGAAAACAATGACGCAGGCCCTCATCACCAGCTGTCTGGATGCAGCAACACACTCTATGTAGGCACTGCCAGTGTACTCATGAGAAGACCCCAGACGATTCAGAACGCAGCAGCCAGAACGATCCTCAAAGTGCCCAAAAGAACACACATCAGCCAGAACCCGAGAGAACCCACATCTCCCAGCACGTGAGAGACCGCCACTGGCTTCCTATCCAGGAAAGATGCCAGTTCCAACTACTGACTCACGCCTACAAAGCCCTCCACGACCAAGGACTGGCATACCTGAACCACCTCCTGAACTTCCAAAAACCATCTAGAAACCTCCACTTTGCCCACCTCGCCCTCGCACAGACATCACGTATCTGCTGCTGCCGCAACGGAAGACACTCCTTCGCCCACCTCGCTGCCAAGTCCTTGAATGCCCTCCACCTCCGCACATCACCCTCGCTGACAGACTTCAGGAAGAAATTCAAGACCTCGTTCTTAAACTGCCGAGATACCCTCACAGGTGATAAGCCGCATTTTACAAATATCGTTTCTGTGTCGGACTTCAGGAAGAAGTTCAAGACCTGGCTTTTCAACTGAAACCTGCAGCCCAGCACCTGGATACCCTTATGGGTGACAATCAGTGCTTTACAAATACCGTTTGATTGATTGATTCAGCTAGAATACATTCTTGCAAGAAAATGTATGATGGGAAGCATTTAAGTAAACTCATACTTGCTCTGTGTAAAAGGGACAAGCAGTGAACTTTTACTCCAGGAAGTAGAGAGCATTAAAGAATCGTGATGATGCACAAAAGGACAGATAATAACTTGAATGTCCAGTTAGTTCTTGGAATTAAAAGAGGAAATGCATTAATAACAGCAAAGTGAAATGCTACACTTGATAGAATAACCAGACAACTAGCACCTATAATGATTTATAAAGATGTGTGTCCCAGTGGTTCTGGGACCTTCTGGGTTTCTTAACTTATCATAATCCTATGCATGTATTTATTTGTTTTTCAAGGACTTTCTTTATCAAGTAACACACTTACTGGACATTGATGTCAATCAGTGTTTTGAGTTGTGTTCTACAGTAATATAAGTTTATAACCTGCTCTATCTGGAGTATTCTGTGACTTCTTGCCCTCGCTACCATCAGAGCATTAAGTGCCTAAAGGGAGTCTCTTGCCTATCCAATTTGGAGTGCCACAATATTATGGCTTTGAGACACTCGTAGTATGGGACCCCGCTACCCGTATCCTATAGATGTTGAAAAAAGACATGACGACCTTTGTAATGGGGTACTGGATGGACCGTTACAGGACAGACTCAGTACGCAGTGTCTCAACAGTGGTATTGGATAAAAAAGCCTGTACCCCTTGACTATATTCACGCTGCCACTCACTGGCTCCCACTGCCAGTCACTTCAAGACTTGATGTGAGCGGGAAGTAACAATCCTTCTTCAGGTTTGGAGGTTCTCTTTGGCGCATCTCTGCTGACACACATTACAATAAAAAGTGCAGAGGCCCTCCAGTGCTCTTGTAGATTGTTGAGTCTACCTGAGGAAAAAAAACAGGGCAGGACACCATAGCTTTTAGAAGCATTGTCAAGGACTTTTGTCCTATCAACAGTAACTCCTTCAAGATGCCTCTGTGGAAGAGGGAGAACGTATACCCTTTGGGTGATTCTTTTATAATTAAAGTTGAATGGGTTGCATAATGGAGTTCTGATGCTGAAGAAGGCTTAATAAGAGCAAGGAATGAAAATTGATACAATACATAACATGTATAATGGTTAGACATTTTATTAAAAGGAGTCCCAGGGTTTTCTGATGTTATGAAGAAAGAGTTGTTTACCTTAGATATCCAGCCCACTACTTGGATCATCGGAATAGATCCTAGCACCTAACTCCTTCTTCTTCCTCAGTTAGACATTCCAGCTGGCAGTCTATGCAGGGAAAGGCTACAGGGGACTGGATCATTGGGAACATTTGTGTGTTAGAGAATTCATGTTTGACCTTTGAACCAAGGAATCTGCATTCCTACACGGTATCCTCCAGACGCAAGATTCAAGACCTGCAGGAATGAGGCTTCGACAGTTTATAAACTTAAGGGACCTACGTTCATGATATTGAAGCGTTTTCCCCTGTGTCATTCAACTTGGCTACAGATTAGAGTATCTTTCTTTTAATCCTTTTAAAGCTGCTTGGGCTGTCCATCGATGATCTTACTGCAAAAGGAAAAACTAGGCAGATTCAAACGGATATGCCTGTGGTCAGTTTGTTTCACAATAGCAAAATTATATTTAAGGCTTAGGTTTGCCAGATCAGTTCAATTATAGCAAATAAAAACCTTAACGTCCAAAGTGCACTGATTTGTTGAATGAAAACAGAGAATAGGTAACTTTTCGCCAAGGAACCATTAGGCAGTCTTATCTAGGATGTAAGCAAGCAGTCGGAAGACATTTCTCTTCATGGGAGCTTTGATATTCATAAATGTAATTTTTTTGCCTATGTCGGGATCCCACAACACATTTAAATAACTGAAATTCTTGTTTTTAAAACGAATTCCATAAGTTCTCTTTTGGCAGCATATTCGAATTGAAAGCAGACACCGAAAACCCTTTCAGCTGAGAAAATTATTTTTTTAAACACAATTTAGTAGAGAATGCAAAGACCAAAGTATTACGATATCAAACAACATCCTATAGGTAGAGGTGAATCAGCACAGCAGGTGACAAAGACGAGACCCTATCCCAAGAAAATCATTTTTATTTAAAAAAAAAGTTTCCTCCTACAATTGCTAAGCATTATTGGCAAGTGTGGGTGAAATTGGTCATTGCTTGATTGCTTGTTCACCCATAGTTTGCTCTCCCAATTTTCCCACTAAATAAAATATTTACCACCATTTACAAAAATGACAAACGTGGTAAACACCGGTTTTCTTTTCACATTGATTTACAGGGCACAGTGTAGGTTGACAATCGGCACAGTACATCTGTTTTTTGTAGTTTTAGAAAAACAAAACCTGCAGCAAGTTTTTGCCATTTTGTTTAACAAATCTTTGTAATTTTTAGTACTTTCTCTTACCACTCTGCAGTACAATATGTGCCTTGCCCAAATGTTACACAAAGTACTCAGCACTGGTTGGTGATGGAGGGAAGAGGGACTAAGAACTAAAGGGGTTGGTACTGAAGGATTTCTGGGGTTGCTAGGGTAGATCCTTACTTTTACCGTTCCATCACCCTGAAATGATTTAATTGACACTCCAGGGCACTCTCGGACTTTAGAGTAACTTAGTGTCATAAAGCGGCTGTATGGATATTCCTGTGAGAGTTGTGCTCATATGCACAATTTTCTGCTTTAATTTAATTGATAGTTTTTATTTTCATTTGTATATTACATGAACTATTTTTCTATCCAAAAGGCTTTGTATTGTAACATTTAATCTGTTTTGATTTGCTTAAAACAAAACAGAAAATACATTCTTTATATAGGAAGGTTCTCTTTATAAAATGATTTTAAATGTGAATGGGTGTTCAGGCATTCCACATGTAGGCAGAGATATCCTCAAGTCTTAGTTATTCAAAGTTGAAACATATCATGGAAAACTAGGATACCAAGTAAGCAATGTTCATTCTAGCAAGGGTATAGCACTTTCTTTGAATGAAGTATGATTCATTGCAGAGTGGATTGGTGTTGGGAGGTTCAGTGGATCTTTGAATTGGATGGGTAGGCTGGTGGCTTTCTGGGAGGTTTTAGCTTTATCTTCACTATGTGCAAAAAAAATAAAAATTGATGGACGGAATGCTAAACAAAGTCAAACACTCATGCCCAGTCAGAGATCTGGGCTTAAATCCAACGTTTTGTTGGTCACCCAGTATGGACCCATCCATATACAAATCAGTCTTGACCCTGCTTCCCATTGGAACAGTCCATCCTGAACTGCCAGACCAGGTCTTCCCTGGACCGGAATCCAGCATCCTAGGACTGGTTTGGGTTTACCACCCCTCATCAGTCAGGATAGCTTGAATCCAGTGGCATGGCAAGGTGATCACGGGACCCACGTCTGGCCATAGTTCGGGCTGGACTGTTCCCATGGGGAGCAGGGTCAAGACTGATTTGCATATGGCTGGATCCAAACTGGAATTGCGTGGTGAGCAAAAAAAACATGGATTTGGGTCCAGATCTCTGACTGGGGGTAAGTGTTTGACATTGTTCAGCATTCTGTTCATCAATTGTTCTTTGTGCATTTGTCACCCCAAGTTGAACTGGTATGCCCGGTTTCAAGTCCAGGGAGGACCAAGCCTGGCATTTAAAATAGTCCCATCCTTCTTTGAAAAATCCTTGCTATCAGAGACCTGTCTGTGTGAGGCACACAGAATTGAGTACCATCTTCAGGTGGTGCAATAAGGTTGGATGAGCATTATAATCTTTTTTGGGTGTTTCAGTATATGAAACTGTTGTCAGTAAAGTGAAATAACTAGAATATTAATCTACTTTTCTTAAACCGTCCAAGTCCTGTAAGGAAAATAGATGTGGAAACATAAGCAGTTCATGTGACATTAAGGAGTACACTTCAGGTTTTAACAGCATTTTTCTTCTTTGATTTTACCTTAGGTGAGGCCATGCCTGTGAATAAGAAGCCTGGAAGTTCAGTTATTGCTGGATCTATCAATCAGAATGGTTCACTGCTGATTCGTGCAACTCACGTGGGGTCAGATACAACGCTTTCCCAGATCGTCAAACTTGTTGAAGAAGCCCAGACATCAAAGGTAATTTACATCAACCTGTTGAATGAATTGATAGCAGATACTGAGTGATATAGTGAACATGCTATCCCTCTGACTTTTGTCGGACTAGTAAATGATTTATATCCTTATGTCTTGTGCCTATTTTTGGCATATAGAAGGGGGTGGTCCCAGCACTTTTACATCAAAACAGTGTAACGTTATATTAAAGCAACATATATAGAAAAAGTGTAACTAAAAGATATTTTGCTTAAGTGTTATTTAATCACACCAAGCACCTGATGTTCATGAATAAGTACATAGTTTACAGCAATACATTAAAACGTAACGTTGGTGTGCCCAACTGAGTGAGGGGGGAAGAAAGGGAAGGGGGGTGACTCGTGTGAGATAGAGAGGCAAGTGACAAATACTAAATATAAGATAACACAATCAAATTTTTTGGCACTTTATTCAATGCCACATGTTCATAATATAGTTCATAACAGTATGCATTACACTCATTTACATAGCAATGTACAACATAAGGTCACAGTGCAAAAATGGGCTGTTGGTGATACTGGCATCAATGGTGTGACCCCTGTAATCATGTAGATTGAGTCTAGTCCTTAATAACGGGGTCTTCCTCAGGACAAGAGTGAGGGTGAGGGCAGAGGGATAATCTTCCGGTGGGTCAATTTCTTCGAATTCGTAGGAATTGCACAAAGAGGGCAGACTACATGACCGAATCTGAGGACTTGAGTATCCGCTTGATGAATAGAGGATACCCGAAAAGACTGGTGAAGAGAGCTCAGAAGAGAGCCTGGTACAACCCCAGGGAAACCTTACTGACCCCAAAAGCCAAGAATGACATGATGTCAGAAAGAATAATCTGCGTCACAACATTCTCCACCAGAAGCAACGCCGTGAAGAAGATAATAAATAAACATTGGAATCTAATCTCAACTGACATTGATCAACCCAATCCACCAATGCACTCTTTCATAAAAGCTATGAGTGTTAAAGATCATGTTGTACATTCCTTTCTGGAGAGCCCGACAGTACCCACAATCCAGTCACTCTGGAACCTATCACCTGTTAAAGGACATTATAAATGCGGATATTGCAAGGCATGCCACACTACAATACCGACCAAGATATTCACCCATAAGCAAGACACAATCGTGCTGCAGTCCTTCACAAATTGCAACTCAACAAATGTGATCTATGGGATAGTCTGCCCGTGTGGATATCTATATGTGGGACAGACACAACAGAAGATTAAGGCTAGGATACTCCAACATCAAAGCAGGATTCGCTGCTCAGTCATAGGTGCGCCCCTAGTTGAACATTTCACTCAGAAGGGACATAATCCGGACCAAATGCAATGGTTGGGGATTGAAATAACAGAATTGAGACCAAGAGGGGGCAACATTGCCTCTATCCTAACCATCAGAGAATCAAAATGGATGGTACGTCTGGACACCATTGCCAATGGTTTGAATGAATTGGACCCCAGTAATGCCCAACTGGCATGTCTTGGCACATAATGATACAATGCTGAGCCTCTTCAATCTCATCACTTAAGATTAGGCTATATTCCCCTTTTGAAACCACAACTTAGATTAAGCTATGAGAGAAGTGCTATGTTGGTTATCTCCTGTAATCACGAAATGTAACACTGACCCATTTGTCATTATAAAAATTGTTTAATGCTCATACACTCAATATCATACGTACGAATGTATTGACCATTTACCGTATAACTAACTTGATAACACCGGTCAAATGTGAGATGACAATTGAGGCAACAAACTCCCCCTATGTTAGCATCATTCATGGCTTTCACAAGTTTAAGATGTTGCATGCCAAGTTTTACACTATGTTTATCAAAGGTCTTGTACTCTATACATTTATGTGACCACTTTGGGTCTCCACACCCATGGATGGACGGCTATTTGTATGTTAATATTCAAGATATTTTATGCAAACTTCTACATAATGTATATCCCAGAATATGTATATCATTGCCCAATGACGTTGGACTTTAACAGAGACCAGTAGATATACTCCCGTTCACCTCAACATTACCATCGTGGCCACACAGTTCTATTCTGGTCATGGACCCTTACTAATCCCTTTTTGAGTCAATAGGGAATTCACTTTCCTTCAAACTATTCGAATATGATCGACTCCAGATTTTTAGTCTTTCTTCTAACGCTATGTCAGTTTCACTGACAGGCATTTAGCGGCTGCCAGACGCGAGACGTCACGCGGCTGCCGGTGCCTCCAGCGTTACATACATAAGGGCGTTCACAGTTGCGGACGGCTCTACCTCATCACAGTGGGATGTTTTACCTGACGAGGGTAAGTGCGCCCACAATTTATACCCTGCGAATTCGAGCACACCAATCTTCTTGATTATTTAGTGTATACGCGGAATATACCACGGGTGCATGATTTGGTTTTATTGAGGTCGAACATGTTAGTTTACCGGTTAGCTGTTTGGGAGCATGGAGCAATTCACTTTCCGCTCGGCATATCTATTATTGGGTTACTTTGCGAACATAAAACCATGCCTTAACACCGCAATACCGCACAGGGGTGTCGTAGGCACACTTATTCTTTGGCCGGCAGTGTAGGAGAGTAGGATCTGCACTTATGTTGCCCCCACTTTTTTCTGATGTATACACTGGTTTCTGACTATAGTCTGGCTGGGTCCCTGCTGATCAGGGCCCCAGTCTCACTGATCTCTCTAAACAACTTGGTGTGCATATTAGATGCACTAGTGATTGGATACTGTGGTACCTTATGAGCTCCTAGTATATGGTACCTTAGGTACCTAGGGCATTGGTACTTCACAGACCTACCAGGGGCTGCAGCATGTATTATGCCACCCCTGGGAAGCAGTCACAATCTGACACCACAGGCCTGCTACTGCAGCCTGTGTGAGGTAGTGTTAGCACTCCTCACTGAGATATAGGTTCCTATATCTCACCATACACACACATATAAACCTACCAGTCACCCCTCTTGCAGGCCCTAACAATTCTGAGGGCAGGGTGCTTTGTTTACTATGTGAGGGGGTGCTTCTGCATGAGCAGGACCCCTCTGCAGCTGGCAGAGTCTATTCTCTGCTGCTGTTTGTGGATGCGGTTAAACCATATACTCTTAAGTGCATTATAACCTCGCAGTAAATGCTAACTTTGGAATGACTGCATCAAAACATGTCGTGTTTGGTGTCAAACAACTTGGAATCATACCCCCACACCAGTAACTGGTGTGGGAGTATGATCCCACCCTTCTAGAGGGGACGACATGTACCCACTGTACTAAACGTTAGAAATCTTCTAGAGCCCTGGCATCACAAAATGGATGCCACCAGCACAGACACTGGGCTGCCCTCCTGCTGCTGACCGAAACTCGCAGTGGAGGAAGCCCAACAAAAGGTATCCTGTCACAGGGAGGTGTCACCACCTCCCAGACAGGATTTAGTATATTGGAGCTGGGTGGGTGCACTCTTAGAGTGCTTTGAAGTCCTGCACTGGGGGAGGAGCAGTAGGCTCCTCTGTGCATATGCCAGCTCAAACCGGTTCAGGGGCTACCCCACTACCCTGACCCTCCTAGAGGAGTGGTCATAGAGCTAGTCCCTCCCCTATCTTCACTATATGATACCAAGCATTGCCAATGCAATTCAGATTACCCTGGACGACGCTCTACAAAGAAGAATCCTGGCCCTTCGACGTTCCACTATCTCTGGAAGACTGAAGAATCTCCCTTGGAGTCAAGGAGTGACTCCCCTGCTTGGCAGGCACCAGTAACTTTACTCAACGGTTGCAAACTTCACCGCTCCCGCCGGAGTCCAAAGTCCCTGCGTCCCCTGAAGCGGATTTCCTGACCTCTCGATGGCCATTTTGAGTCCCCAGCGAAGCTGTGGCGTCTGGACCCCACGAGTGACGAGGAACAGCAATACCAGGGAACCGTGCACTGATTTCGAGTGCAAACCCTAAACAAAGTTCTACGAACTTGTGCTTTGGACCATCTGTAGTCCAAGTCCCTAGCAGGTCTGGTACCGAAAATCAGCGGCCTACCCCGTCCCGAGTGACCGTGGGCTCCTGTGGAATTTTTCCTGCAAAGGCGTTGTCGCGGTTACTTGCCCGTTGGCTAGTGGCTCACCCGAAGACTTTCTCATCGACTTCAACGGCTCTCCTGGTTGCTCCGGGCCTGCCCTCACTTACCCTTGCTGGGTAAGTCCATTCGACCTTGCTGGTCTGCATCATCGTCAATCTTCAGTCCACCCGAGACTTGCAGTTGCCAAGGCTTGTTGGCGCCAATCCGGTTGCCGACACCGTCATCAGCTGCAGACGTCGTGGGACACTCCGAATCCAGCTGCTGGTCATCGTCGATCCCTCCTGGACCTAGTGAGCGAAGAGACGAATCACCATCGACGACCTGAAACGACGCGACATCAGTGGTCATCCATCCTGCTGCCCACCGGTCACTGGCAAGTGACTTTGAACACTGTCCCCTCAATTTTCAGGTCCTCTTCAACTTCAATCTATCTTCGGATTCCAGCGGACACCTCTTCAGTCGTCTCAAGCAGCAAGTCTTCATTGGTCTCCATTGAAAACAGCATCGCGACCCGACACCAAAAGACACCTATGCACCCGGCTTCACTGGGTGACGTAACTCGTGCACTCCGATGCCCAAGTGTGTGTTGGCCCTCGAAATACTTACCCTGTAAGTGGCTTGCTTGTTGACTACTTCGAAGTGCCCTAAAACTTTAAAATACAAACCGCGACTTATGCCATTGTAACCTATAGGAAACCCGCGGCTGTGTTTGGACACTGCACGCGTCTCCCGTGGGCTTGTTACTTACCTGCTAACACTGCAGTAGTAAAGCCCCAGCGATGCCCTAGACTTTGTTACTTTGCAGGTCGAGTTTGTTAAACCATTTTTTTAGTATATGGTCTGGTACGTCCCTAGGGCTACAGCCATATTTGTGCTTAATTTATTGAGAACTGTTGACATTTGAATGTGTATCTGGGTTCTAATCTCATAAAGAGATTAGTAGAGTGTATCTAGAAATAAATACATATATATTTGATATATATACCTGTGTGGTGTCCTTTTCATTTGGTAATTCAAGAGATTATAAGGTAAAACAAGCTGCTTTACATTCCTCAGAGACTTAGCCTGAAGGCTGCTCTCCACAACTACCACTAGGATAGCTTTCTTTAAAAGGTTGTCTTAAACCTATCTACCATAAGAGTCGAATTGGACTGGTGCAAGGTGGCCACTATAACTAGTGACCAGCATATGCCAGGCCAACTTCTCACAGGCAGGGAATGTCCAAACCGCATTTTTCGTCACCGGGAGGCCCTGACAAGCATGTCGTAACGCACTGCTTGTTCGTTCATTATTTGTTATTTTTGAACCACACTGCGTCCCGCAAGGCCAAACGAACACTGCACATGACTTTTTATTGAAGCACGACTCCGGATGTTTATAGTTTGTTGATTTCTCCTTGCACAATGTTTTTTTTTTTAAATCGGGCCTAGTTCTTGTGCAACTTGTCTTTCTACCGGGCACTGATATACTTACACCACGAACCTCAGATGCACAATTACTTGGGTCTTTAACGCTGATTGTGTCCTTCCGTTTTCTTTTAGATTAATTGAACCAAGTCTCCAGTAACTATTCGTGATTAACTTCACAGCATGACCGATGGCCTTGCCACCGTTTTTCTAGCAGAATTCATTCTGCTTTAAAGACATTGTTTGGAACTCGTATCCTCACTCTGAGTAAGTTTTAGTAATTTCGGATTCTCTTCCTCAGTGACCTTTCATTAGGACGCCCTTGACAGACACCTTATCTCTGCAGGTGTTTATCACTCTCGCCCATACTTGTTGGAGCCCTTGATGCCCTATCATCCTTGATGGAACATGGTACCAATCAGGCATTCTCCCTAATTAGATACGGTAAATATATTGACTCTCTCATTCAATTGTTTATATGGTCATTTCAATTAGTGGACCTGACATAGCTCTTACTCTATCCTTAGGTGCCCCTCTGACCTCACCCTCACTATTGTCCTGAGGAAGACCCGTTAGTAAGGACTAGACTCAATCTACATGATTACAGGGGTCGACACACCATTGATGCCAGTATCGCCAACAGCGCATTTTTGCACTGTGACTTTATGTTGTACATGGCTATGTAAATGAGTGTAATGCATTCTGTTATGAACTATATTATGAACATGTGGCATTGAATAACGTGCCAAACAATTTGATTGTGTTATCTTATATTTAGTATTTGTCACTTGCCTCTCTATCTCACACGAGTCACCCCCCTTCCCTTTCTTCCCCCTCACTTAGTTGGGCACACCAACGTTACGTTTTAATGTATTGCTGTAAACTATGTACTTATTCATGAACATCAGGTGCTTCGTGTGATTAAATAACACTTAAGCAAAATATCTTTTAGTTACACTTTTTCTATATATGTTGCTTTAATATAACGTTACACTGTTTTGATGTAAAAGTGCTGGGACCACCCCCTTCTATACTGTTCTACACCCAGGTCCCAGTGATTTTGGGTATACCCTTTTCTATAACTATGTTTTTGGCATATGGGCACCACTCTGAAAGCTTATTTCCATGACTAGGTGCTTCTACAGTATATGCTATTTCATTTATACAAATAATTTTATGCTGTACCAAACCTTTTGCTCTCGAGATAGCACCTGATAATAACATATGATACCAGACATGCAGCCGACTCATTGGTGCAGAAACATGAAGCATGGACAACAATTTGCAGGACAAAACCAAGGTCTCCATTTTAAAATGCAGAATATTCATGCTGAAAGACGTAATACTATTTAATATTATGTCACTGACTATGCACCTACACTTGTACTGTCATGCTTTCTTTACTGTCATATTTGAAACAATTTAGAAGGACAGGAAAGGTTTATGAACTATACTAATAGTAATTTGAGGCTAGAATACTAAAGGAATTCATTGTTACCAGCCTGCTCTTGGCAAACTAGTAAAAGGAATCAGTTGCTGGGTTCATTCTTTAAGACCATGAACGATTTTAAGTTGGGGGTCCATGCAAAACCGCATATTGTCCAACTAGTGCAGTTGCTACATGGACTTCTTGCAGATCATTCCCTCGTAAAAGTTCCTGATGATTCTGACAAGGGAATGACCTGCAAGATAGTCCATGGAGGACAACTCATGGAAGCCTTCGAAGTTAGGACCGGAGACCGCCAGAATTGTTTTCTCTCACCTTTTCTCTTCCTGCTGGCCCTAGACTGGATCATGAAGACATTCATACTAAGGAGAAGAAGTGAGATCCAGTGGACACCCTGGACGCAGCTAGATGACCTTGACTTTGTAGACAACCTAGCCCTACTCCCCCATACCCATCTGCAGATGCAAGAGAAGACCGACAATGTGGCAGCCACATCAGCACAACTTGGCCTCAACAGCCACAGGGGAAAAACCAAGATCATGAAGGCTAACATGGCCTGCGCAACTGTAATCACTCTTGCAGGCAATGTGCTGGAAGAGGTTAAGGACTTCACCTACCTGGGCAGTGTCATAGACAAACAGGGCGGCACAGACACCGACGTCAAGGCAAGAATCGGCACCGGAAGGGCTGCCCGCATTCAGCTAAAAAAGATCTGGAGCTCCAAGGGGGGAAATGTCCTTCAGGACAAAGCCGGAAACATGATGTGCCTTCACAGTGCCGGCAACAGAACAAATGCGTCTTTATCACACATTTGTTCTGCACGCACGTCGTTACGACTTGCTTTAGTTGGGGCGCAGTGGTGGAATGCTGTTGGAATTAAAGTCCAACACCTTCGCTACTGTTGCACAGACGGGAGTTGTAATAGTAAATTAAACTATTCCTATATCCAGCGCACCCCTAAGGCAAGTCGCTAAAATGACTTGCGTGCAGAACAAATGCGTGCTAAAGACACATTCGTTCAAATGACGGAGTTTCTATGGCATGCATGAAAAATGCATGCAGAATTCCATCATACATTCGCTCCAAGGACCTAACCCTGCAAACCAAGGTCAGACTTTTTAACACCAACGTAAAATTGGTCCTCCTCTATGAAGCAGAAACTTGCCGGGCAACAGTGACCACCACCAACAAAGTACAGTCCTTCATCAACATCTGTCTGTGGAAAATCCTTGACCAAACACCATCAGCAACAATGACATATGGCAGCAGACCTTTAAACTCTGTGCTCAGGAAGAATCATGAAAAGACGCTGGGGCTGGATAGGTCACAGCCCACATCAAACGCCACCAGGCAAGCCCTCACATGGAACCCCCACGGGAAAAGAATAAGAGGAAGGCCAAGAAACACCTGGCAAATTTGACTGCAAGGAGATGGTTTACACCTGGAGTCAGATTGAAAGAAAAACCCAAGACCGAGAGGTTGAAGAGTCCAGGTTGATGGCCTATACCCCAGGAGGGGTGATAGGCATAAGGAAGTAAGTGCAGTTGCTAACAGTGCTGGTAACTACCAGAATTCTCTTGAAATTAAGTGTAGGACTTGAACTTGTAGATAGACTATTACCAATACAGTTCAGAGATATTTCTGCTGAATTTTCAAAGCAACTGAAGACATAGCTCAATTTCCATCTCATAATATCCAGTGCTGAACTGCTTTTTCTGGCTCTAATATCTTTGTTACCTCAATCTAAAGACAAGTTCCTTTGTTAGGGCGAGCCTTTGAGAGTAAGCGCTAGCGCAAGCTCTCTCCCTTGCTAGACTCTTGTCTCTACTAATGGGCTTGAAACTCACCCATAGCTTACTAGTGAGTTGGCATCTTTTCCGCTCTTCATTGCTGCCTTCTCATTAGGCTGCGCTTCCCATGCGTCACTTCCTTTTCTTTTTGTGGCACATGGACCAAGTACAGATTAATTTGTTTTGATTAGTGTCCCTCCGCTGGGCATCCACTGCTTGCGCTGTGATTAAGGTACTATTCCACCTTTATTATATAATTCGGATGTTTCCAAAGTACCCTTCCCTTGCCTCTGTTACTTCCGCCGGGTGTCAGTTACTCTCAAGGAAGTCTGAAAGTTTTGTGTACAAGATAAACATGTGCAACTTGATCCTGTATGACAAGGTGTTACTTGCCAGAAATAATGTGCTGATTCATACTTTTAAATGCAGTACTAAAACGCTTCAATAATGTGCTAGCATCTTCCGTTTAAGTTGAGTTAAGTTACAATAAACATTCGGATTGTAAAATTAATGTCTTCTGTTCGTACAGAGAAGATGTTTTTTAAATTATTGAAATGCCATTCCTTTCCGTGATCTATGCTGAAAAGCATTTTGGGCTCTTGTGGGGTTGTAAGAAAAAGCTAGAGTGTACTTTACTCCACATACATTGTGTTTCACGGTCTTTCAAGTTGCAAAAAGTAATGGTGGTCGTTGTGTTGTCACATTGCTTTACACCATAGTGCAATTACTGGGTCTGTGTGTAATATAGAATATCTTTCATCCGACGGGTGGGGGTGCTTTAAAAGACAAAGACCAGACTCTGAATATGTTCATCCTCGTAGAAAAACGGACTTAACCGTGCTTAAGGTATATACAAAGGTGACACTAATAAACAAATTGCTTATAAATAATAAGCATTTTTAATATACACAGTATATCGACCTCAGAGAATGGCAGGGGGAGTTGGTCTGACTGACATTACAATTCTTGACTTGGCAGATCCCTCCACATGCCCCCAGCAAAGATTTAACATACACAGCCAAGTTTTAAAGTTCCAAACTAAAGTGAAATAAGTATCCCATTGTGAAATCCTAATACTGTGAAAAGTGGAAACAAGTTACCACCAAATTTCCATGAGAAAAATAAATAAATGCTTTTTGTATTTTTAAAATATGGAAGCTTCCGAATAGAGTGTCCTTTTTCCACATTTGCACCCATCTGCTTGTACTTTAACTGTAAGTTGTCCCCTTTAAACTGGGTCCTGTTGCAAACTTTAGCAGCAGTTTATTTCCAGGCATCTGCTCTAGAGGCTTTTTTCACCAGATTACTGCTGCCAGGACTGTGCAGCTATTTATTTCTTAATGATTCCTCACAGGGATTTTAAAGCGCTTCGAGGAAATTCAGTTGCAGTGCATCCTACGCGTAAGAGTTGATCAAAATCTACTAATTTAATGCAGAGGGCGCAACAGGGCAGTGGGATGGGACTTTTTCCTGCAGTCGAACGAGCTGGGGACCTTTCTAGTGAAAACAGCTGAATTCTTTTTCCTATTTTGAATACAAAGCTTGCTCAAGGCAAGAGTGGGGTTTTGGTTAATTCTTCCCATGCGTCCAGACAATTAGTCTGTGGCAAAAAGGCCTCTTCTGCTGTCATTCCTTATAACAGTTCTGTCTTCTGAGTTGGGTATTTTTTCATGTTCCCCATCTCTGTGTCATTCTGTCTGGCCTTGTACTTCTCTGCCCCTGTTTCCATGTTGCTCTGTCTCACCGTATGTGCCTCTCTTCCCCAGTTTCCATGTTGCTCCGTCTCACCATATGTGCCTTATCCCCTGTCTATTTGTTGCTCTGTCTCACCATGTGT
Source organism: Triturus cristatus (assembly GCF_964204655.1). Classification (NCBI taxonomy): domain Eukaryota; kingdom Metazoa; phylum Chordata; class Amphibia; order Caudata; family Salamandridae; genus Triturus; species Triturus cristatus. The sequence goes on along the minus strand of NC_140588.1, from coordinate 982,055,018 downwards.
GTCTTTGCCCCTGTCTCTATGTTGCTGTGTCTCACCGCTTTTGTCTTTGCCCCTGTCTCTGTGTTATTCTGTCTCACCGTCTACGTCTTTGCCCCTTTCTCCATATTGCTCTGTCTCACCGTTTGTCTTTGCCCCTAGCTCCGTGTTGCTCTGTCTCATTGTGTGTCTTTGCCCCATCTCTGTGTTGCGATCTCACTGTGTGTGTCTTTGCCCTGTCTCCATGTTGCTCTATTTCACCTTGTGTGCCTCTCTGTCCCATTCTCCATGTTGTTCTGTCTCACCACGTGTGTCTTTGGCCCTGTCTCGATGTTGCCCTGTCTCACCGTGTGTGGCTTTGCCCCTGTCTCCTTGTTGGTCTGTCTCACAGTGTGTCTTTGCCCTAATCTCCATTTTGCTCTGTCTCACCATGTGTCTTTGCCCCTGTCTCCGTGTTGCTCTGTCTAACTGTGTGTCTTTGCCCCTGTCTATTTGTTGCTCTGTCTCATCGTGTGTGGCTTTGCCCCTTTTCCCTGTTGCTTTGTGTGTGTGTGTCTTTGCCCCTGTCTCTGTTCGTTGTGTTTCACCGTGTGTGTCTTTCCCCCTGTCTGTGTCGCTCTGTCTCACCATGTGTGTCTTTGCCCCCTGTCTCTATGTTGCTCTGTCTTACCGTGTGTGTCTTTGCCCCGTCTCCGTGCTGCTCTCTCACTGTGTGTGTCTTTGCCCCGTGTCCATGTTGCTCTGTCTCAGCGCTTTTGTCTTTGCCCCTGTCTCTGTGTTATTCTGTCCCACCGTGTTTCTTTGCCCTTTCTCTATGTTGCTCTGACTCATCGTGGGTCTTTGCCCGTGTCTCCATGTTGCACTGTCTCACCGTGTGTGTCTTTGCCCTGTCTCCATGTTGCTCTGTCTCACCGTGTGTGTCAGCGCCTCTGTCCCTATGTTGCTCTGTCTCACTGTGTGTGTCTTTGCCTTGTCTCTGTGTTGCTCTCTCACTGTGTGCGTCTTTGCCCCGTCTCCATGTTGCTCTGTCTCACCGTGTCTTTGCCCCTGTCTCCGTGTTGCTCTGTCTCACCGTGTGTCTTTGCCCCGTCCCCATATTGCTCTGTCTCACCGTGTGTGTCTTTGCCCCTGTCTCTATGTTCGTTCTGTCTCTGTGTGTGTGTCTTTGCCCTTGTCTCTGTGTTGCTCTGTCTCACCATGTGTGTCTTTGCCCCTGTCTCTATGTTGTTCAGCCTTACTGTGTGTGTCTTTTCCCCTGTCTCCTTGTTGCTCTGTCTCACCGTGTGTGTTTTTGCCCCTGTCTCCATGTTGTCCTGTCTCACCGTGTCTTTGCCCCGGTCTCTGTGTTGCTCTGTCTCACCGTGTGTGTCTTTGCCCCTTTCTCCGTGTTGCTCTGTCTCACTGTGTGTGTCCTTGCCCCTTCTCCCTGTTGCTCTCTCAGCGTGTGTTTCTTTGCCCCTGTCCCCGTGTTGCTCTGTCTCACTGTGTTTATCTTTGCCCGTCTCTGTGTTGCTATTTCTCAGTGTGTCTTTGCCCTAGTCTCCATGTTGCTCTGTCTCACTGTTTGTGTATCTGCCCCTGTCTCCATGTTGCTCTCTCACAGTGTGTGTCTTTCTCCTTCTCCGTGTTGCTCTGTCTCAATGTATGTCTTTGCCACTGTCTCCGTGGCACTCTGTCTTACCGTGTGTGTATCTGCCCCTGTCTCCACGTTGCTCTGTCTCACCGTGTGTGTTTCTGCCCCTGTCTCCATGTTGCTCTGTCTCATCCTGTGTGTCTTTGCCCCTGTCTCCGCGTTGCTCTGTTTCACCGTGTGTGTCTTTGTCCTAGTCTCCATGTTGCTCTGTCTCACTGTGTGTGTCTCTGCTACTGTTTCCGTGTCGCTCTGTCTCACCGTGTGTGTCTTTGCTCCTGTCTCAATGTTGCTCTGTCTCGTCATATGCTTCTCTGCCCCCACCTCAGTCTCATTGATGCTCTTTCTTGCGATCTTCTTCTGTGCTCCTGCCACCCCCGTTCTCTTTGTTGCTGTATCTTAGTACTTCTCTGCCCCATCTCTGGTGATTCAGTCCTCCGTGTTGCTTTACCACCATCTCTGCCTCGCTGTGCGCTTCTATGCTCGCACCTCTCTCTGTTGTTCTGTCTCACAGTGTGCGTCTGTGCCTCTCGTGTGTTGTTTCTGTACCCCATGTTGCTTCACCCCATATATGCCCCTTCTTTTTTGCCTTATCCCGAAAATGTCCCCATTTTACTTCCCTGCGCCCACATCCCCTGCTTTGCTTCTGTGTTCATCCCTTGCATTTTTGTTTTGAAAATGATGCCCGTCCACATCCTTTTTTAATAGTTTTTATTCTTTAGCCTTGTTGGACTGCATCAGACATTCTGTACAGCATGGCTAAAATTCATGACAAAGCCAATAGGTCCAAAAGGGCTCTGTCAATGCTTGTTGTTTATTGGGAGTGTCATTGGTGTGCTGACAGCAATATAATCCCCTTTTAGTGAGAGTGCTAATTGCCTTTTTCATCCGGATATCGTTGGTTCTCTCCATGTTCTCCTATTCTCAGTACTTATCACACCTAACGCACTTGTATATTTGCATATGCTTTTCCTTTTCCAATCATGCACCCCATGTTCTTGGATCTCCTCTGTTGATCTATGATGTGGCTTTTGGGTTTTTTGAAACGGTCACAAAATAAGTGTTGGATTTTGGTGGCTTTTTCAAACATCTTTGGTATATTTCATGAATATATGTTGGCACCTTTAATGCTTCTTTGAATAGTGCTAATATTACTTTCAACTATATATTTCCTTTGGAACTGCAACATTAGAATGTGTCTGCATGACTATAATAATTAGTCCCCTCCAAATTATTTCGAAAAAGAATTGACCAACTCCAGATCCTCATAGTTCTAAGGGTCAAAGATAGATTTCCTTCCATGGAGGGGTATGATCAGGTTCTCTGTGGTGCAGCAACGGCATAGCATTGTTAGTTCATTAATGACGTCTAAACCCACTTGCAAATACTCGAGTATCCTTGTGCATACTGTAAATATTACCAGGGAGCGCAACGAAGGATTACCGTATGATTTTGGAAATTTTATAAAGTTAATTTTATAAGCTGAAGGCATAGCTCAATGAGTTAAACATTTGCTACTCAAACGATGCGATGATCGGAAAGTCTCATATTTGATTCTCTTGAGTCAAAAAGTTGAGTACCATAGATTGGGTAACAGTAACACCTGTTATTTACAGCATTTCGAATTTGCAGACGTGCTGAAGTACTGTATAAAACAAGTTATTATCATTATTAGCAATAGTAATCCTATCATTGAGAAATATGCAAATAGTTATGTTTATCAGTGCTCTTTGAAGATTCCTCAGATATGTATGTGTATATGCAGAACACCATACACCCAGTCCTGACCTTTTTAAGCTACATAGGGCATGTTCAGAGTCTGCAGTCAGTCTATTACTATGAAAGGAAAAGAATGCTATTGATAGCAGTTTAAGTTGTATAAGAGTTCTCTTCGTTTACGGACTGGTATTACTAATAAAACTACTTAACAAATCATTTTATATGTACACCAATGGTGTGGCTGCTAAAACGTGGCTTAACTTGGACCTTCTCTGTGGTCCTGTAGTTCTTTTTTAAAAATGTTTTTTATCCTCATTCACCTCAGACCACAGTGAACAAGCGAGCCATCCGTACCGTTCCTCAATGTTGCAGGGAAGTAGGCTGTTGAATGGTGACCAGGAGGAAGCACCCCGCCTACCGGTACCACAACAGGCTAGGATGACACTGGCCCCAAAGTAGAGGGGGTGATCACTCTCTCATTGGGTCCAGGTGAACCTGGCGACTGTTGATGTTGGCCTATAAAGGAAACTGGGAGTGCCCAACACGGTCAGAAGAGTTTCAAAGAGGCATAATCATAGCACCCAAATGTTCTTTTAGATAATTAATTAATTAATTAATTAATTAATTAAAGAGGGCTTATAGATCTCCCGTGACTAAGCATTGGACCATTTTAGTAAGAAATCCCAAATTGCTTTCTTCCTCCTACTCTGGGCTGTACACAGATCCATCCTAGATGTTGTGAACAAGGACAACCACTCAGAGTGCATTGGGGGTACAGCTTCTACCCATCTTTTACATATTTCCCTCCTAGCCAGCAGTATAGCATAGAAAAGGAAAAGATCTAGCGGGGCCCGTAATTTCACTAGATATTCCAAAAATTATCAGGATAAGATTTATTTGGATTGGGAGGCCTAGAATATCCGCAATGGTATTTCCTACTCTTTCTCAAAAATCTGCTATGGCCGGGCACTCCTTAAACATATGTACATCAGAGGCTCTCTCCAAATCACATTTTTTACAGCTAACGGAGGCCCCTTCGACATTTTAGTCAGTCTTAATGGAGATAGATAGGCCCTATGAACCGGGAACAAGTGGTTCCTCCTAAGCCAGGCTGGTTTACAGTGGCAAACTAGGTGTTGAAGGATGTTTGCCACAGATGTTCCCATTGTTCATTTGTTAAGGAAACCCCCCACAATTCTTCAGCTAATTTAAAGTCTCCATCCACAGCCTCCTCAATGCTCCAATACAAGAAGTAGACCTCCTTCCTCCCAGCCAATCTTACCACTAACTGCTCCTCAAGAATGTTACCTATGCCTATGGGTTTTTTCAGGTTTTGGGACCAACTCTGCAACTGGATGTATTTGAACCTAGACAAACCCTCTCCCACCCTATTGCATAGTGATGACCACAATAAGAGCAAGCCCTCATGGGCCAGGTACCCCCACACCTTCAGCCCAGCTGCTCTAAGTGGTAATGCTAGCTTGTCCTTCAGACAGTCTGGTACGCCAGGAGAGTCCCAAAGCTCGAGAAATAGTTAAGACCCGTCAGCCATTTAATACTAGCCCATGTTCTGGCCACGCCCTGCAGGACTTTTAGCTTAATCTTTTTGAAGAACTTTGGTTCTCCAAATTTAAACAGGAAGCCTTCCTAAGATAGACCAGCGCCCTTTAGCATTGCGGAAAACATGGCCCGCACCCCTATGCTCTTTGGAATTTTTAAGAGCATCCTGGAATGCGATAGTTGGAAGGCCCATGCATAATATTGCAAATCCGGCAGTGCGAGTCCACCCTTCTCCCTCCTGCATCTCAACTTCTTCCAGGCGATCCTAGTGCCCCTGTATGCCCTGACAAATGAGCTAATTGCCTGCTGGAGCTTAACTATGGCCGATTTGTCAGTGTAGTGGAATGGCATTAAAGAGAAAGGTGATTTTTGGGAGCACCATCATCTTTCCCAAGTTAATCCGCCCAAGAATGGTTAGGGTGAGATGGACCCAGGACTTCATAAGTTTCTGGCAGTTCCTTAAAACGCTTGCCAGGTTGGTCCCTGAGATCTTATCAATATCCTGAACTATTCTAACCCCCAAATACCTCATGTCACGCTTGGTCTGAGCTGACACTCCACCAGATTCCAAGTCATGACCTCGGTTTTCTCAGCATTTACCTCATAACCAGATTCCTGCCCGAAATCTTGTGCCAACCTTATAACAACAGGAAAGGTCCTAGCGAGGTCCGCGGAAAGGATCAAAATATCGTCGGCAAACAGGGCCACCTTCCTCTCCCAAACCCCATACTTGAATGGCAAAATACTGGGTTCCTCTCTTAACCGCTGAGCAAAAGGCTTAATATATAGGTCAAAGAGGAGGGGAGAAAGAGGGCAGCCCTGCCTAGTACCCCTGGTGATCTTAAAAGGTCTGGTCAGGTTACCATTAACCAGAAGTCTAGCTGACGAGTCTTGATAAATCAGCTGAATGGCTCGGCAGAACTTCTCGCCCAGGTTAAATTTCTCCATAACTGCCGACCGATACACCCAGTTGACCCTGTCGAAAGCCTTGGTGGCATCTAATGTCATTGCTGCGAGGGGGAGCGCATAGGTTGTGGCCAGGTCTATTGCACCCGTAAGATCATAGGTGAGGTCAAATAAGTTCCTGCCTTTAACAAAACCTTTTTAATCGAAGTGGAGCATGTCTTCCGCAACCGAACCCAACCTGCCCGCCAGGATCCTGGCAAAGATTTTGTAATCCGCGTTCAACAGTTAAATGGGTCTATAAGACCCACAACTCGCTGGATTCTTCCCTGCTTTCAAGATCAGAGTGATGGTGGCCCCTCTCCATGAGCCTGGCAGCCTAATGCCATCGGATAAGAGCTCATTAAAAAGCTGTGTCAAAGTGGGAACTATTACCTCCCCCAGAGATCTATGAAGTTCTATCGGCAGCCCATCCGGCCCAGCAGCTTTCCCACCTTTACAGGTAAGAATGGCCTTTTTCACCTCTTCCTGAGAGATGTCCTGCTCTAGATCTTCCTGCTGAGTTAAATTCAGTGGGGTGAGCATGCTCCCACGCAACCACTCCATAGCCACGGTTTTATCCACCGCACTATCTTCTTGGTAAAAATCAAAAAAAGCGCCCCTTATCTCTTTGTCTGTAGACAGAGCAGTAACCCCATCCGTGTTGTCAATTTGTTTGATCAGGTTACGCATCCTGTCAGACTTAGCCTTCCATGCCAGAAGCTTGCCTGCGTCTTCTCCGTGCTCAAAATGGGCAAGCGTACTCGCCTCCCATCTGCTTGTAACCCTATTCCGAAGGATGGTGTCTAGCTGATCTTTTAGTTTACCTAATTTGGCCAATTTTCCTGCTGATTCTCAGAGCCGACCCTTCTGTTCAGGCCCAACTCTACTACCTTAATCTCTGCCTCCTTGTGTGCCACCTCTTCTCTATATTGTCTGTTCCTAAAACACACCCTACTCGTAATCATACCCTTAAAAAGGCCTTTAAGGAGTCCCAAACAACTGAGATCATAGCCGAGCCTAAATTAACATCCAAAAAGCGCTCAGTCTCCTGAGATAAATACTTCATCTCCTCACCATCAAGAAGGAGAGTTCGATCGAACGTCCAAACCCTGGGAAGCTGGCCATCTGCCAAGGCCAGATCTATCCATACCCCTGAATGATCGGACAGATAAGGAGTCAAATAGCCAATGTCTCGACTTGTGGCCATATTTACTATTATAGTATGAGACTCCTAACTAATGACCCGATCTGTCTCTTCAAATGTCACAGAATCCAGTCTGCGCCATCATAGATTTGAGGTACATCCAGGACCTAGAAGACACCCTAGCTCTACTACTTACCGACTTGTCCAGTTTGGGATTCAAGACAATGTTGAAATCGCCAGACATAATTACCGGGTCTGGTTAGCCCAAGAGATTCGAGAAAATATTTTTGAGAGAAGAGGGGTCATCTTGGTTTGGGCCATAGTAGCCCACCAAGGTAAGCAGAGAGCCCGAAATAATTGCCTTCAAGATGACCCACCTGCCACATGGGTCAACCAGAGAATCTAAGATACAGGCTTTTGCTTGTTTTTAATTAATATAGGAAGGCCCCTTATGTTGGCACTTTGATTGGAGCAGATCAAATAGTCCAGCCATTTTAGATTTTTAAAAATCTCAGTGATCTCTTCCCTTTAGAAGGTGTTTCCTGAAGGATAATGACCTGTGCGGGAGAGTCTTTTATATATTGCAAAATTTTAACCCTTCTGTGTTTCACACGCAGGCCATTAACATTCCAAGACAAGAACTGATTCGTTTTCATGGGGATTTAAACACAAGAGCTATGAGTCGACTAAGTCGCAGAAGGAGCCAACACCAGACCAATCGCAATAAAAGTAGGGCAGTCTAAGCAAGCAATAAGGTGAATGAGGAAATTTTATGTTTTTTACCCCTATGCTCCACACACCGTACACCCTATCCCCCCAACAGACCTCCTCCCTGGAGACACCCCATCCCCCCATTTACCTGGACAGTTGCTGCACCCCTGAGCAGCCTGCGCTGTCCCTTTGTAAACAGGTAAAGAGAAAAAAAATAGAGGAGAAGTTTGAACCCGACTCTTAACTTCCACTAACTAAATGTCCCCGCGTAGGTTCCTGTGTTGTTACCTTTATAGTTATCTCTCTAGTGCTAGTTTGGAAACAGAAAGGACCAAAGTGTGTATTTAGAGATCCTACTGGCGAAGTCTGCCCTCTTGATCACATAAATGAGTACCATGTATAGGTGCCCAACCACCAGAGACTGACTCACCAACTATACTTCGCCTTTCCCCATACTTTCCAATAGCTCATCTGCTTCTTGTACTGATCTGACATTATGCATTTTGTTGTTATGCATAATTTTCAGAGTTCCTGGGAATTTAAGTTGGGCCACAGTGCCGAGCTTTTTGAAGTCGTCCAATTTCCTGCCCAACTCCCATTGCCTGTCAAGGGGGGCTCGGGCAAGATCGGAACGTATTTCAAATGAGAAGTCTCTGACCTTCAATGATTTCCCCTTTAAGGCCATATTGAGGATCTTTTCTTCAAGGAATAGGTATGAAAGTTCATGAGAATTTTCCTGGGCTTTGTTCTATTAGGGTTCCTTCTAAAAGGGTCTCTGTGGACCCTCTGGATGTCCTTCCTCAGATCCTCCGCTGATTCCTCTATCTGCAGTGATTCTTTTAAGAGTGAACCCATGTAGGATTTGAGGTCATCCCCCTCTCTCCCCTCCGGGACATTCAAAATACGCAGATTACTTCTTCGGGAGTTGTTCTCTAACATCTGCAACTTATCCTGAAGGACCGCCTCCTCCCTCTTGAGAGTGAGTATGTCAGCTTTTGCTGCTCCAAGATCGTCCTTTAATTCTCCCACTGTGTTCTCCAAAGTATCTGTTTTTGTGCTTAGGAGGTCGATTTTCCTCTCCAATGACTCGCACAAATTCCTGATCTCCCCTTAAGTGGCCTCAGACACTGAAAACCCCTTTTTGATGACCTCCGAAAGGGTAGAAAAAAGAATCTCCAGAGAAGCTACTGAAGGCCCCCTTGTTTCATGATCTTTGGGGCCTTTATCACCTCTGCGTCGCCCCTAGCTTCTGCACCTTGAGATGCCAAGGTCCTCAGCCCTGCAGTGTCCTTTCCTTTATCCGGGGCCCCGGTTAAACTACTTTCAATAGTTAAAGTTGAGATAGATACTGTAGGCCGGGGCGCTCAGGAAGCCTCCATCTTCTCCAAGATTGGTCTTGATACAAGCTGACCTACTGACCCCCTCCTGAAGGTCTCACCCTGCTTCACAACGTCTAGTACAACTGGTTGCACTTTAAAATATGACCTTAGTGAGGGGGTGATCCTGACTTTAAGATTCAGGGGATTAGTTTTAGCCCTACCTGCCTTTATGCTCCTACCTTTAACCTCACACCGCTGAAAGGTAGAGCAGCTACTGTCTGTGTCTGCACCGGTGGCACTACCTATTCCCTGACTCTTCCCACTACTCCCTATGCCAGATTTCTCCTCGGAGGCTGTTTGGTGCTTTTGCTACCCAATTTTGATTTTACTGGCCCATGGGTCGCCCCTCCGCGCCTTGTGCCTTTCTTTATTCCCTTAATTGGGAGCGTGGTGCAATGTTATCGCCTGAGGCGGTGGACTCGCCTGTACCACCTGGACCCCTTGTACCTGCTCCTGCTGCTGTGGCTACAAGGGAGACCGCAGGGGGACACCGGAGCCTGAATTCAGCTCCACATGGATCTCCCCACCAGAAGCAGCCTTTTCAAGGGTGGTGGGAACTCGACCGGTGCTGCTTCTGCCGATGCTGACCTGTAGGAGCCCGCGAGCTGCTGCTCTGCGGCCCCTTCTCAGCTCCAGGGCGGCTGCCACCCACCGAGACGAGTGGAGAGAAGCTGCAGGCACCGAGACTCCAAAGCACATCCCCCGCAAAAACTAAGCTGAGCCAAGAGAAAGAAAGAGCGAGTTGATCAGCACGCTCAGACAGCTCCAACACGGGTGAGACGGGTCTCAACTTCACCTACTCATTTGGTGCAAGACGCGGGTGCCTCCGGAGAGCAAGCGGCTGCTCACCTAGCAGCTGCCATGTTCTGTGGTTCAGTAGTTCTTGTGATTTAGTAGTTCTTGATTTGATTCTTTCGCAACTAAGGCAGTAGCTATCATATAAAGATAATGTTCGAGGCATATGAGCTGCAGATCACACACTTAGCATTAGATCGCCATCTGGTGTTGGGCTTGGATGCTTGCACCTTGTTGTTGTCTTGGAAGAAGTCTTTGTAGTCACGAGATAGGTGACTCCTCCCTTGGACGATAGTGCGCATGGGCATCAACTCCATCCTCAGATTGTTTTTTTCCGCTATTGGGTTCGGATGCAACTTTTGCGCACCGGTTCGAAACTTTGTTTTCAAACTTTTTGACTTCGAACATCGAAATCTTCAACGCGCCTTTTATCGGTTCGATTCCAGTCATCGATGCGGGCCGCTGGGCTCATGGAAAGGACGCCGTTCAAAAAATGCCCCCAGTGTGGAGCGAAGTTCCCACACATTGACCATCATAAGGTCTGCAACCTGTGCCTTTCGCCAGAACACGACAAGCCTGCGCCTCTTTTCGATCGAAAAAGACCATTCAAGATCATCGGGCTCAACGTCACATCATGGCGCAGAGATCAGCTCTGGAACCAGTGGACATCTTCGACGAAGGCCCAGATGTCCCAGAAGAAGATTCCGAAGATCTACAAATCGTGTCAGAGGCAGAAGTCTCAGATGACCCCATCACTCCTGGTCAACGAGTGAGTACTACTGCCCCTACCCCAACCCCACCAAAACAGAAGGCACTGGTCAAGACTTCACCTTTTGTCCCCAGTCGCGACCGAAAACACACTTCAGAAGCCCCACCTCCGGGCCCGGCTCTGAAGTAAAAAGACAAGCCTTCCGGTAGCTCGGGGCCGAGCAAACCGCATGTAATAGTCCCACCGGCACCTTAGATACCGAAGCCAAAAGAACATTCGGCTCCAAAATCCCCGCTGAAAGACAAACCGGCCCGAACACCTCGAGGTCGATAGATAAACAGTCTTCGAATACTTCCAAACCTAAAGATCATACTTCGGCTCCGAAACCCAAGCCTTCGGAACCGAAAACCAAGCCAAAGGATTCTACCAAGCCTCCTAAGGCCAAAGATCACAAAACCCAGCCCTGCTCGGAACCGAAAAAACCAGCGCCGAAAGCGGTTATTGAGGAAGAGGAACTGTTTCATCCGGATCCTGTTGATCCCAAACAGAAAAAGATCTACATTAATCCCAAAACAGGACATGTCACATCTGTGTCATGCAAAAAGAGGAAGTCAGACACAGCACATACCCCTCCAGTGCCTGTCAAGAAGGACCGTGCCACTTCACCTATGCCTCCTTCTTCTCCTGTCCTTCCTTCGAATCCCCTTCCTCTCCCTAAACCTGTCACAATACCTCTACCTGTAACTTCTCCACCACATACACCACCACAAGATGATGATAATGATGACTTAGGGGGAGGGGGAGACCCTAATGACCCATTCACGGATCCAGACACACCCCAAGACGATTGGGATTACAACGACCCAATAGATCCACCAGACAGCCCAAGCCCCCAACCATACCCAACAAAACCATCTCCCTCAGATGATAATATTGGTTTTGGACAACTCATTAATAGGGCTGCTGTTTTTCACGGTGTGCACATGCACTCAGACACAACAGAGGAGGACTTCCTTTTAGATACATTCAAACAGTCCCAAAAAAATGTACAAATATTACCAATTAATAAAGAGGTCATTAAACATGCCCCTGAAATATTCAAAGATCCTGTATGAGCTAGGATTCTTTTTTTTTTTCTTTCTTTTTTTTCTTTTTTTTTATAAAACCTTTATTCTTCAAAAAGCAGGGACACAGCTATTCAGCCGACAACCCGGAGGTTCGGCAGCTTCAGGAGAGCAGCACAAAGAAGCGTCCACAGTACATAAAAGGAGAAGCAAAAAGGTTCTATTTTAAATAAACACAAACACACACCAAACCCAAGCAAGGCGAAAAACACTGAATACCACTGGTGATTGCCCCTCAGGGGAGACCGGACCCCCCTCGTCTAACAGTCACAGTACTGTGCTAAGAGGAAAAAGGGGAAAAGCAGAGACCCAAGAAGTCAATTAACAATCAGATATATATACAGAGCTGGAAAGAATGCTAAGGAGAGAGCTGCTCCTCGGGGGGATCCAGATCAGGGGCAAGACATATGCCCCCCCTATATTGGTTCCACCGCCCCCAAATGGCATGCCACTTCCGAGGGCGCCCTCTAGCGCAATATACCGTCTTTTCTCTTAGCATACTCCAGTCCATGTTTTCCTTCCACGCAGCCAATGTGGGGGGTCCCGCGGAGCCCCACAGGCGCGCGATGTCTCGCTTTGCCACCATGTTACCCAGGGTCACCCACAGGGTCTGTGCCTCATCGTGATCAGTAGGCCCCCAAACATTCAGGAGACAACACCGCGCCTCCGGCTGCATAGCAATGCCCGTCACCTCCCCCATTACCGCATGGACTCTCCTCCAAAATTCCGTGATGACGCCACATTCCCAAATGATATGCAGGAAGGTACCCACCATACCACAGCCCCTCCTACATAAGCCCTCCTCAGAAAATCCCATATGAACCAGCCTTGGCCCCGTAACATAGACTCTGTGGAGTATTTTGAGCTGCACCAGCCGCAGACGCGACGGGATCGCGACCTCCTTAGGAGAGGAAACCGCAGACTGCCAGTCCTCGTCATCCAGCTCAAGTCCGTCCCTAATCCATTGGTCCCGCAGCCCCAATAGCAGGTCCGCCCGAACATTAGTCAATTTCTTATAGATGAGAGAGATCGTACTCTCAGGCATATGGCCATCGAGGATCCGGTCCTCCAATGGAGAGGACTCAGGCACCTTCTCACCTTCTACGAGGACTGACCGCAGGGCATGACGCACCTAAACATAGCGGAAAAACTCGGATTTCCCCAACTCATACTCCTTCTGCAGCTCTTCAAAGGACTTCACCCTCCCCTTAATCAGCAAATCTCCAACCCTGGAGATACCGATCAAGTCCCATTTCTCAAAACCTTTCGTATGCCAAAGCTTCCCCAATTTTTCAGATTCAAACAAAGGGGTAGCAAGGGTGAGCCTATCCTTCCAGCCCAGCGAGTCAGTCGCCAACTTCCACACCCGCACCGCCACCCCAGAGGGCCCTGTGAGGGACGAGTCCAGCGACCGCGAGTACAACGCTCTGTGATAATTACCGCCGCGCAACAACCATCGGTCCATAGCGTAGCCGGGGCTTAGAGCCGGACCATAGAAACCATGATTGATCGCGCTCAACTGGGTGGCCCAGTAATAGCGTCGAATGTCTGGAAGCGCAATACCCCCGTCGTACCACGGAAGCGTCAACTTAGCAATCGCTATGCGCGGCCGCCCATCCCACAACAACGATCGTTGGAGGCTTTCGACCTCCCGAAAGTAACTGGCCGGTACCCAATCAAGAGTATTCTGCAAGGCGTAGAGGAACCGGGGAAGAGACATCATTTTGAACAAGGCGGCGCGCCCGAGGAGGGAGAGCGGCATCCTCCGCCAGCCCGCAACATCCCGCCGCAAACGCGCCAGGGGAGGGAGCAGGTTCTTCTCATACCGCAAAGTGGAATCAGTGGAGATAAAAATCCCCAGGTACACGAAGCCCTGCTGGGCGATCTGGATCGAACAAGTTCGCGGGACAGGTGGAACATCGCCGCTCAGAAAATACAGATATGATTTACTCCAATTGATGACGAGACCCGAGTTCCTACCAAAAGATGTCAGGACGTCACAAACCACTATAAGCGAGTTCTTGGGCGAGGCGAGATATAACAGGATGTCATCGGCATAGAGCGAAATACGGTCCTCGTGATCGGGCGACCATCTAAGTCCACGTATATCCGGGTGCCAGCGTATCCACGCCGCCAGCGGCTCGAGGGCGAGGGCGAACAACAAAGGCGACAGGGGGCAACCCTGCCGGGTGCCCCTCCCAAGCTGGAACGGAGTCGACGCCCGCCCGTTCACCACAACACTCGCAAGGGGACCCTCATAAAGCAACCTCACCCAGCTCACAAAACCAGGGCCAAAGCCGAACTTGGCAAGCACAGCCCACAGATATGCCCATTCCACCGTATCAAAAGCCATCGTGGCATCAAGAGACGCCACAATAGCTGGTTCTCGCAGCGTGCTCGCCCTGGCAATCACTCCATGAAGACGCCTAAGGTTTAACGCAGTGTTACGGTGCGGGATAAAACCCGATTGATCCGGGTGGATCAAGTCTCCAAGCACCCTGACCAAGCGGCCCGCCAGAATTTTAGCCAGAATTTTCGGCTCAGCATTAAGGAGTGATATTGGCCGATAGGAGGCACACTTGTCCCGGGGTTTACCATCCTTATGTATCACAACAATCGTCGCCAGTCGCTGGTCCAACGGAAGGGACCCACCCCCCCGCGCCTCCACGAACATGGCGCGCAGGTGAGGGGCAACCCTATCCGGGAACAGCTTATACAAGTCAATCGCAAACCATTAGGGCCTGAGGCCTTGCCCGAGTTCAGCGCGCGGATAGCACCCGCCACCTCATCAACCGTTATATCTCCATCGAGGTCATCTCTATCTACGTCAGAAAGGCAGGGCACAGCGATGTCACGCAGGAGGTCACGCGAATCCTCAGTAGGCCTATCCGAAACCGAGGCGTAAACCATACGGAAATAATCTGAAAAACACTGTACTATACCCTCGGGATCAACAACCACCTCTCCCCCCTCTCTCGTCAGCTCCGGCACCACTCTATTAACACGTTCTTTTTTTTTATCCAACCATGCTAGGAGTTTCCCAGCCTTATCGCCAACATCGTACAAGCGACCCTGCTGTTCCCGACTGAGGGTCCTGGCGGCATTCGTCACCAGGTCCCTATATTCCGCTTGCTTCAAGCTCAGATCATGCAGTGAGGCCGCTGTAACCTCCCCCTCCAGGGCCACCTCTAAAGCCGCGATCTCATCCTCAACCTGTATAACCTCGCCATCTCTCCGTCGCTTGGCGGCCACTACCAAGGAGAGGGCCTCTCCTCTCAACACGGTCTTAAATGCTTCCCACAACGACACAGCCGAGTCAACGGAACCCTGATTGTCCTTAAAATAGTGATCAACTGTCTTCAACAGCGCACTGCGCATCTTGGGATCACGAAAGTACCAGGGGTTAATAGAAGCAACCCTGCCCCCTCCCTCGCGGCCGACATCCAGCCGGACCCACACTGGCGAATGATCAGATATGCCCC
Source organism: Triturus cristatus (assembly GCF_964204655.1). Taxonomy (NCBI): domain Eukaryota; kingdom Metazoa; phylum Chordata; class Amphibia; order Caudata; family Salamandridae; genus Triturus; species Triturus cristatus. Next base: position 982,039,844 of record NC_140588.1, on the reverse strand, counting down.
GCGCCATATGCCTAGCCTCAGATACCAATGAGGCGTGCGCAGCCAGGGTGAGCAGGTAATCAATCCGAGAGAGACTACCATGCGCCCCGGAGTGGAAGGTATATTGGCTCTGTGTGGGGTGCCGGAGCCTCCAGCAGTCTACCAAGCCGAGTGTATCTATAAAGTCTGGAAGCCACTTCTGAGCCCCCCCGGTGTCCCTGGGCGGGTACCTATCCAGCAACCCAGAGCCGACAGCATTAAAGTCTCCCCCCACCACTAGCATACCCTCCGGGAGGTCCAACAAGGCCCTACCCAGATCTGCAAACGTGGAGGCCTGCAGGGCAGGAGGGACATAAACCGAAACCAAAACCAACGTTCTTCCCTCCCACCTCCCCGCCACCGCCACAAACCTCCCCCTATCATCAACAATGGTGGAGTCCACCTCGAAAGGTAGTGAAGCTCTAACAAGGATGCCCACACCCCTGGAGCCGGAGGAGAATCCCGAGTGAGCGATGAATTTGTAACCTTTTCTATTAAGAGCATAGCAAGTATTACCTATAAGGTGTGTCTCCTGCAGTAGGGCCACATCCGGCAAAGACCGTTTCAAGAACTGCAAGACTATCCCCCGCTTAATACGATCTCCCAAGCCATTAACATTCCAGCTAATAACATTTAAGCCCCTACCCCCCATCCCCACACACAAAGAGGCCCACCCCACTCCCGAAGAGCCACCATTGAACAACCCTGACAACCATTACTACGCCTTGCAAAAACAAACCCCCCAACAACAACCCCAAAATCCCAACTCTCCCCCCCACCCTGCACCCCTGCTGCAGCTTACAAAGCCCCCCCAACTTGCAGTGTGCCTGTCGCCCTACCATAACACAAAACTACAAAAAGTACCCTGAGGGAGGAAAGAGCTCCCATCTTCCTCCCGCAACCCTCCGTATTACTGCAATCAGCTCAAGTCATTGTCCGGAACCAAAGCAAGTCAGTCCGGCTCCAAAGGCATCAACCCTGCCCATCACGGTCACCCTCCACGTCTGTGGCAGCATCCTCGCGAGTCCGTCGTCGGGGCAAAGCGTTCAACCAGTCTCCGGCCATAGCAGGCGACTCAAAGAAGAAAGTTCGGTCCTCATACACCACACGTAATCTGGCAGGGAAAAGCATAGCATACTTCAGGTCCCTCTCCCGAAGACATCTCTTCACCCCCAGGAAACTCTGCCTTTGCTTTTGCACCAGCTGGGTGAAGTCAGGATAGAAACTCACTGATGCGTTCTGAAAAGGGACCGGGCCCGTCACCCGCGATGCTTGCAGGATAGCGTCCCGATCTCGGAAGTGAAAGAGCCGGGCGACAATCGGTCTCGGAGGGGCTCCCGCCCTGGGCCTCCCGCCAGGTACTCTGTGAGCCCGCTCGACTGCAAAAAACTTCCCAAGGCCCTTAGGCTTCAGATGGTTAAGCACCAAGTCCTCCACGAGCAGATCTGCGGAGATCTCATCCGAGGATTCCGGGACCCCAATAATGCGCACGTTGTTGCGCCTGGCCCGGCCCTCAAAGTCCTCCAGCCGGCGGGCAGAGAGGTCGTTCTCGGCCCGCAGCTTACGAACTTCGGTCTGAAGTTCCGAGACATCATCAGCGAGGCCTGTGGTCTTGAGATCAAGGGTTTTAACCCGCTCATTAGTTTTGCCCAAATCCGCGCGGATCAGGTTGACATCCACCAAGATAGTGTCCACTTTATGCGCCAGGGCATCAAACTGTCTCCCAATCGAGGCCTGCATCCCCTCGAGCGCACCCATGACATCCTGCAACGAGAGCTCCGAGGTCGGGGATGAGGCAGTCTTCTGCACGTCCAGCGACTGGCCCGATCCACCAGGCGATCCCTTCTGCTGGGCATAGCGATCCATATTATTGGATTGGACATAGGCTCCCTGCCTGGTAGCCTTCGGTTTCAGCCTATCCACCTCTGCTTTACCCGACATGTCTGGCACCGAGCAATCCGGTGCAAAAAGACGACCCTCTCTCAGTCAGAGGGAACAGGAGAAGCCAGATCTGCAATAACCAGTCAGAGTAGGGCGCAAGGCGTCCAGAGGATAGTATAGCATCAGCAGGCACTCCCGGGCCAAGGCCAACAAAGGGCGAGAAAGTGAAAGTACGGCGTTCTCCGTCCGCCAGTTCACACCTCGCCAGGCCGCTGTTGTTCAATTAGAGGCCGGGCATCCTGCCAACGCCAGCCCCTGGCATCCCTCGGAGATAGGCCTCAATCTTCCGCCGTGCACAACTCCGGTTCCCGGTGGGCGATCCGAACCCGGGCAGCATCAATCGCCTCAGCAATGAGTCATCTGCAAGATGCCGTGCATATAAAACAGGATTTAAGACAGGATAATCGACGGAGGGCGCGTGGGTCCCGGGAGCTCAAAGCTCACGCGGCCATCTTGGTCAAGCGCTAGGCTCCTCCCCCAAAGAGCTAGGATTCTTAATCCTAGAATCGATAAAAAAAATATAGACCTGCCCCTAACAACCCTGCATACATTAAAGGACAGCTGCCTTTAGATTCACTAGTGGTTTCCACAGCTAGGAAGCGTGCCAATTCACAAACCCCCCTGGGATGCACCACCCCCGGATAAAGAATCCAAGTTACTAGATGCATCTGTCAAAAGGGTAGCTGCGCAGGTGGCCAATCACTGGCGCATAGCCAACACTCAAGCACTGCTGGCTAGATATGATAGGGACATTATGACCAGCTGGAAACCCTATTACAGCTTTTGCCTGACCAATATAAACTCAAGCAAATGACCTAATTCAAGAGGGCAAATTAATAACTAATGCCTCCATTAAATGCGCCCTTGACGCAGCAGATACTACCTCTAGGTCTATTAATACTAGTGTTCTGCTCAGACTGCATGCCTGGTTACGCATTTCAGGCTTCAAGCAAGAGGTCCAGACAGCCTTTCTAAATTAGCCGTACAATCAAGAACAACTTTTTGGACCAGCTGTGGACCCTGCCTACGAGAAAATGAAGAAAGACACAGAGACTGCAAAATCCATGGGAGCACTGCAGTCTCCACACACACGTGGCTCCTTTCGGTGCTCCTTTTATAGAGGAGCCTCCAAAAACGTTGGTGCAATACCTCATCTTCCTTCAAAAATACCACTCAAACATCCCCCAACAGAGGATATTTTAGAGGAGGATACCGGGGGAATAATAACAAAGGGAGGGGTCGAGGTAACAACAGCACTCTCACCTCCCCTACTAATAAAAACTGACTTCCCTCCACTCCCCCCAGACCATTCCACTCCGGTCGTGGGAAGATTATCACAGTTCCTACCTGTCTGGAACTCCATCACAACAGACAAGTGGGTAAGACAGACTATCCAGTATGGTTACTGCCTGGAACTTACAGATACCCCCCCAAACATACCAACCAAGCAGCGTCCAATGTCCACAGAACATCTTACACTTTTAAAACAAGAAGTCCTCTCACTGCTTCAAAAGCAAGCCATAGAGCCAGTCCCCTTACCACATCAGGAAACGGGGGTTTACTCACTGTATTTCCTAATCCCCAAAAAGGACGGAACTCTAAGGCCAATACTCGACCTCAGACCCCTCAATCTGTATATACACTCGGATCATTTTCACATGATCACTCTACAACAAGTGCTTCCACTGCTGCAACAAGGAGACTTCCTTGCCACACTAGATCTCAAGGACACCTATTTCCACATTCCCATATATCTTGTTCACAGGAAGTATAAGGTTTGTAGTGGACGGACAACACTAGCAGTTCAAAGTCCTTCCATTCGGTGTCACCACAGCACCCAGAGTATTCACCAAATGCCTTGCAGTGGTATCAGCACACTTAAGGAGACAACAAATTCATGTCTTCCCATATCTGGACAACTGGCTAATAAGAGCCAAGTCATTCAACCAGTGTGTTCACCACACTCCTCAAACCATCCAAACATTGCACAACTTGGGGTTCACAGTCAACTACACCAAGTCCCATCTTCAGCCCTCTCATGTACACCAATATCTAGGGGCCACGATAAACACTGCCACAGCTCTAGCATATCCCAGTCCAGCCAGGATAGCCAGTATACAAGCTCTCCTCACCAAATTTCAAGCCCAACACTCTCTCCCAGCCAGAGTGTTCATGCAACTCGTAGGCATGATGGCATCTTGCATATTTATTGTATCTTATGCAAGACTTCAAATGCGTTCCTTACAGAATGTCTAGCACATCAGTGGAATTAGGCTCAAAGACAACTTACAGATCTGGTGTTGGTGGACAGCCGCACACATCGCTCTCTGCAGTGGTGGAACACAACAAACCTATCCAAAGGGCGGTCATTCCTCGAACCTGTTCCACAGATAGTACTGACAACAGACGCATCACTCACAGGATTGGGAGCCCATCTCCTCAATCACACAACCCAAGGCAAATGGACCACTCAACGAAAAGTGCTCCATATCAATCATCTGGAACTACAAGCAATATTCCTAGCACTAAAATCATTCCAACTACATGCACAGAACAAGGCTGTCCTCATCCGGACGGACAACATGACAGCCATGTATTACATACAGAAACAAGGAGGCACACATTCTCTGCAGCTGTCCCCGCTCGCACAGAACATTTGGAGATGGGCCATCCCACAAAACATATACCTGCTTGCAGAACACCTCCCAGGAGTTCACAATCAGATTGCGGATCTGTTGAGTCGACAGACACAACAGATTCACGAATGGGAGCCACATCCACAAGTTATTCTACCATTCTTCCAAAGGTGGGGCCAACCAGACATAGAACTATTTGACCACACACGAAAACGCACAATACCCAACCTTCGCCGCCAGGTTTCCACACACGCTGTCCAAGGGCAATGCGATATGGATAAACTGGTTAGGCAGATTTGCGTACGCTTTTCCGCCATTCCCACTCATTCCACTAGTGGTACGCAAGCTCCGACAACAGTCTCTCAAAATGATCCTAATAGCTCCCACATGGGCATGTCAACCGTGGTTCACAACACTATTGGAACTCTCACTAGTCCCACACGAAAAACTACGCCTCTCCCCTTCACTGCTAACGCAGAACCATGGAGAGATAAGGCACCCTGATCCAACTCAGCTGAATCTGGCAATCTGGCTCCTGAAGTCCTAGAGTTCCCCTTCCACCGGACTGTATGAACATCATTAAAGAAGCCAGGCGCCCTACCACTAGAGCTTGCTATGCGGTAAAATGGAAAAGATTTGCCATTTACTGTACTAACAATAATATTCATCCACTGGATGCGTCCATCCAGAACATCATTTGTTACTTACTACATTTGCAAATATGTAAATTAGCATACTCATCCATACGTCTACATCTAGCAGCATATGCCGCTTACTTACAAAACAGACAACACTTATCACTTTTTAGGGTCCCAGCAAATAAAGCCTTCATGGAGGGCCTTAAAAGAATCATTCCTCCCAGATTACCACCCTCTCCGGTGTGGAATCTCAACATTGTACTTACTAGGCTCATGGGACCCCCATTTGAACCTCTGCACAATTGTGAACTTCAGTTCCTCACATGGAAAGTAGCTTTCCTTATTGCAATCAACTCTCTCAGAAGAGTAAGTGAGATCCAGGCTTTAACCATACAAGAACCTTTCTTACAAATACACCGTAACAAAGTGGTTCTCAGAACAAATCCAAAATTCCTTCCTAAAGTCATCTCTGCATTCCATCTTAACCAATCAGTGGAGTTACCCATATTTTTTCAAAATCCAGACTCCGTAGCAGAGAGAGCTCTTCACACGCTAGACTTCAAAAGAGCTATACTTTATTACATTGACAGGACTAAATCCTTTCGAAAGACCAAAAAATTGTTTGTAGCTTTCTCCCCACCTCATAAATGTAATCCCATCTCCAAAGCTGGGATTGCAAGGTGGATTGTTAAATGTATACAAATATGCTACCAAAAAGCTAAACGCACATTAACAATTCCCCCATGCAAACTAGGGGCTTCCATGGCATTCTTAGGGAGCATTCCCCTAGTAGACATTTGTAAGGCAGCCACATGGTCTACAACACACACCTTCACTTAACACTATTGTGTGGACGTGCAGGCCAAACAACAAGCTTCTGTAGGCCAAGCTGTTCTTAAAACAATCTTTCAAACTACTGCAACTGATACAGGTGACCACCGCTAGGGGAGACACTGCTGTACAGTCTATGCTAAGTGTGTGATCTGCAGCTCATATGCCTCGAATGGAAAATGCTACTTACCAGAATGCATCTGTTCTTGGCATGTAGGGCTGCAGATCCACACACACCCACCCACCTCCCCGGGGCCTGTATCTGTTCCAGTACTGTCTTATTTAGATATATACACATGGACATCCTTTTCTTTTCTACTAACTCCATCATTTCCCATCATGGCGAAAAACAATCTGAGGATGGAGTCGATGCCCATGCGCACTATCATGCAAGGGAGAAGTCACCTATCTCGTGACTACAAAGACTTCTTCCAAGACAACAACAAGGTGCAAGCATCCGAGCCCAACAACAGATGGCGATCTAATGCTAAGTGTGTGGATCTGCAGCTCTACATGCCACGCACAGATGCATACTGGTAAGTAGCATTTTCCTTCTGGGATCACAGCACTCTAAAGGCTCCAATAGGTTACTGATAATGCCTTTACGCACTGACTGGTCTGACAGGTTCTGTAATCTCACTAATTAGTCTTGACCTGCTGTTTGAAACAAACAGCGTGACTCAGACAGCCTTTTTTCTTCATGTCTTTGCAACATTTGACAACATTGACCATGAGTGTGCACACCCTGAACAAATGTCATTAAGGCATTCATAAACACTTGCAGAAAAGTTTGAAGACACCCCTGCACGAGATTCAATTCTTTAGTTATGCATATTATGGCCTGCTCAAACAGAAAAAATATTCTTCAAGGTATCTCCTATTAACATTGCCTCTTAAGGACCATGCCAGGTACACAATGAATAGTCACCTCCTACTTACCTAATGCAATGTGATCACCCATAATTTCAGTAATGAAGCAGAGAAGGTGTTGATGAGTGAAGTGGTTGCCTTTGTCCTGTTGAAATAAGTGGGGGACGTTATTAGCATGTTGGCCTCATAATGTTGGAGCCATGCAAATTAGTCCTACTGCTAAACATGGAAGTTTGCTATGGGTGAGAAGAAACCTCGCGTAGAAGGCATTGCTAAAGAACAGAATGAGGCTTGAGGCTAATTCTCTAGAATATTGAGTCTCTTAGTCTTTTTTCAGTGCTCAAGGTTTGCATGCTGTTTTGTTTAACTTCAGGTGCAGCCTAGGTACCCACAGCTAGGATAACTAAGAATTAACATGCCACCTAATTAATCCTAAACCGAATGGTGACAGGTCTAGGTTCGTCTAGAAATGGAAGACCAGAAACCCAGTCATAGGTGGGTAAGCAAGATATCAAATGCCTCGCAAATGTCAAAGGTTGAAATACTCACAAGGAGGGTTTGAAGGCCAGTGTCCAAGAGTAACAGAAATAAAGGGGTATCCATACGAGAGGCTGACCTTGGAATGAAGATAGATATGCATGGCTGGGGGCTAACTGGTGCCTACCAGTGAAATGGTGAGGGGAGGGACAGGGTCCTTGCATATTGCATTTTCTAAAAATAAAAGATGTGAACAAGATAAGCACTAACGTCTGTTTTGCTTTGGTGTTTTCTAGGCTCCAATACAGCAGTTTGCAGATAAACTCAGTGGGTATTTTGTGCCCTGCATCGTTGCTGTTTCCGTTCTTACCCTTTTCGCCTGGCTTGTGATTGGCTATGTGGATTTCGAGATTGTGGAAAAATATTTTCCTGTAAGTGACATTTTCAGTTTTTCCTTGCTTTTTAAGAATTTTGTTCCCAGCTATTGTATACATCAGTGTCTAGCTGTGAGCTCTAGAGGGTATGTGTTGCAGGGATGTTTCAAGGAGAGAATGTAGGGGGCAAACACTTTGCGTCATTGCCATTTGTAGATTCGCTGAGTGGGACACACTAGAGAAAGAAGATAGATCTCAAAGGGTGCGGACCTCAAAGGGTGCTTTTTGAATCCGTATAAGATCACAAGTAAAGGGCCTAGACACATCTCGAGAAGGAGATGGTGCTGATAAGGGAATCCTAAAGAGTAGGCCTGAAAGCCTGAAATTAACCTTTACATGCAAATATCACTGTTGCTGACATCCAGGCATGAATTCTAGTCACTCCCAAGGCCTGTGTTGTGGGACTCTCCGCTCCAGAGTCTCTCCCACTGTGACAGGCTGCCTTTGAAGAAGCAGAGGGAGAGAAGTAGGGACCTTAAAAGAAGCAGAACCCCAGCATAAAACTTCAAAGGCTCAGACACTAAATCACATTTGGTGTCTGGAAATGGAAGGGGGAAGTTGAGACACCAAAAATTGTAATTTGCCAAGCACCCAGACGGGCTGTGTGAGGAGGGGAAGCTCTTCAAGACTTCGGCCTATGGCCGGACTTGGGGCCAAGGCCTGCTAGTCTCCCTGCTGAATAATGGGACATCACCCAGGAAAACCAAGACCACCTGCTCTGGAGCCTGGAACATCAGCGCCTATCTGCTTGCCAAGACCAGTGTGTCCTGTGAGGAAGAGGAGAACGCTGGAGAGAGAGAGAGGTCCACTGGGGAGTCCTGTCATGTGGGCTCCCTGTGTGAGGTTTGGAAGAGAGGCAGCAGTACCTATTGGGTTGATGCCCATGTGCAGATTCAAGTCAGCGACCCCATATGGTGCCTTGAAGACAGCAGTGGCATGAGGTCCATGCAGTAAGGGCAAAGCCTGTACTGCATCACAGTGGCAACCCCGTATGCCAGGAGGGGCTGCTTTTTGACGAGAGTCAAAGCCTGTGCAGGACTGCAGCCATGACCCCATAGGACAGAAGGGCTGCCATGGTGCAGATTACCTCTTGGTAAGGGTTAGCCCCATGGATGGCAGTGGTGTGACAATCTGGTATCCCAGGAGCGACTGCCGGAAACAATTGTGGCTTGCAGATCGAGCCCAAGCCTGAGAACTCTGAACCATGGTGACCTGTGGGCCATGAGCAGCAACGAGGACTGCAACTGATGCGACCCCATAGACTGAATGAGGACACTGTGGAACCATCACCTAATCACTGGGATCGAGATCAGGAGCATCGGAAACATCCCCCATTTTGGAAACAGAAACATACCTTGCAGGGGACCACGGAAACATCTCTGATTGCTGACCGAGCTGGCCATGTAGGCTCTGAGGAGAGCCTGTGCCTGCCAAGTGCTGCCATGCCTCCTGTATGCAGCCAGCTTACCAAGCAGGACCATGACATAACGTGTATTTGTAAAGCACACGTTCACCCGTAGGCATCTTGCCGCTGAATAACAGATGTTTATTGCTACCCAACTCAATGGTACTCATTTTATCAACCTCAGATGGATGAAAAGCTGAGTGGACCCGTTGGGATTTGGACCTGTGAATATGAGGTCGAACACAGGCCCCTGCAGCGGACGCATTAGTCTACTGAGCCACCAGACTCTGCTTTGATGAGAGTGCCCACGGACTCTCCAAGATGCTGTATGCTTCCTCTCTTTTGGAGCAGGTAGGACCAATTACAGGCCTACCTTCACACGGGAGACTAGCTACTAAGAGCATTCTGGTGCCGAGACACTTTTGACTATTTGATAGGAGTTGGAGTGGATTCTTGCATCCAAGCCTCCTAGGGAGCCTTCCCTGGATGTGGCCTCCAGCGAATGGGGAATAACCCCAATCACATTGTAAGGAGCGGGTGGGACAGGGATTTTCCATTGAAACACTAGAACCCCACCCAGAAGGGGGAATGTTTTGTCTGCAAATGTTGTAACTTTCCTAGGCATAAGTAGAGTTACAAATAAAATACTTCTTTTAATTATAAAAAATAAGTATTTGACCCGACTTTGATTTCTTGCTACTGCTGCGTGTTCTGAGTCGTGTTCACTAATCTGTATCCAAACCTCCCCTCACCGAGGGAGGCTTAGACTGCTCGTTCACATCTATTAGTTAGAGTCCAGTGCAGAAGGGATACTTGGGCAAGTTGCTCAGGATCAATAGTATGTTGGGCCCTGGGACATCAAGATTAAAAGGCCTCACCCCCACTGTTGGACCCAGTAATCCCTGCATGACCCATGGTCCTCTGAAAGTGGTTCTGACAATTACAAATATTGAATTTAATGCACAGTTTTGAGATGCCTTAATATATGTGTTTGCTTTTCCTCCAGTATTTTGAAATCTTTTTTTCTTTGATTTTAGTTTTTTTAACAATGCTTTACTAACTAGCATTGGTAAAGCCAAAAGCTCAACCATTGTATTATTAAGGTGCTACCTAATCGCTTTGCCAGTGCTTTTTTTTAATTAGAAATTGTTGTATTAATGTTTGACCAAACCAGCACCACTGAAATAGTGATTAGTGCAGGTTTCAACATTGTATTGTCTTTGGCTTTGAACAAGTTGACTGCTAATTGCGCATCTGTGTGTGCATTGATTAAACTGAAGTTAAATTAAATTAAATGTAGTAATTTGTGTCAGATTTCTGGTATGAGTTGTATCTAGTCATTCCTGCCAGTTCTGTTGTCTTAGTTTACTTCATGCTTTTTTCTATTTCACTTTCTCCGCACTGCTGTGGCACTCGATACAAAGGATGGTGTCTTGTACATTGCTCATGGCAAACAAAATTTAGTTACTTACATTTAAATTTGCAAACCTGAGTCGTGTGGTATCCATAACTTTCCACTGTCTCTTTCCTTACTCTCCAGCTAGCTATACATTTCTTTTTTATTTTATTTTTATTGTATTTCATTTGAGGCAAAACAAAAATACTAAACAATACTCATCGATAGCAATGCAGAGTATGTAGATGTTATTTCTTCATAAACATCATCAATACATCTTATGTTGTACTGTGAGTCAATATTTGAAAGGAATGAAAAGGTTAAAGGATAGAAAAACACACCACAGCAAGGATGTTAGGGTAGTAGAGTAGGCAGTAGAAAGGGTGGTATGATTGCTGAATTAGTTTCTTAGCATACCTCGATTCAAGTGAGTGTGTGCGCACAGGCCCTCCAAACAGTGGCATTTGGGACCATCAATCCACGGTCTCCGTAATTTCTTCTGTCGTAACTTCCTCATTCTCCATGGCGGTGGCCGTCTCGCGCTCTGTCCTGGTGTGTAGGTATTATTGTAATAGGGACCAAATATCTCTGGGGCAAGCACACAAGCTATGAAATATTCATCATCATTTGACCTTTCAAGGTGAAAACTTATGTAGGGCTCTTACTGTTGCTGTAGTCCTGGTTCAGAGACATTAGGATGTGTGAAAACTGTCCCATGCTAACACTACTTCGAGTCTTGTGTGCTTCATAGTCTGTGATAGTTTGTTCTTGTCAATTGTAAGAGCAATAACGTATGCAAGCAAATTGGTAGGATAAGAAGAAATTGGTAAGGTGTTGGAATGGAGGAAGAAAGCTTGGGTTTTGACAAGTTGAGAAGTGGTACAGTACTTAAAGCAGGGTCTGCATGCAGAATCTAAATGTTTTTTTAAGATTCTTGTGCAGATTGTCCGAGAGTTGCTATCAAATAGCGGAGGCCCACTTAATCAATGGTACGAAGGCCTATATACAAAATCGGCTTTCATGGTACATTTTCCTTTTCTGCAATACCGATATTAAATGCAGACACACAGAGGAATTTAGTTGTAGGCAGTTTTGTTTTATAGTGATGGCTGGATCGCCTTGGGTGTGAAGAAAAATTGTTTGAGAACCGCTTAGTGAATGTTGCAGCCACAATACACAGCTCTGTTTTCAGTGTTTACTTTAAGGTTTTCAGTGTACTGAAACCCCTTTTCCTCTTTGTCACAGGGCTACAATAGGAGCATCTCCCGTGAAGAAGTTATCATCCGCTTTGCTTTTCAAGCAGCAATCACAGTTCTATGTATTGCATGTCCCTGCTCACTGGGTCTGGCAACCCCAACAGCTGTGATGGTAGGCACCGGGGTTGGAGCTCAGAATGGCATCCTGATTAAAGGAGGTGAGCCTTTGGAAATGGCACACAAGGTAAGCCTGGAGATTATTATTTATAAGTATAATAGTGTGAAAAATGCCCCTTTTTGTCTGGTCACCCACATTTTTGCCCAGTTTGTTGCTGGATTTCACACTCTGCATACTCGAGCACTGCTGTCTATGACCCTAAAAACATGTAGGAATTGGTTAAATCCCTGATTGACCTATCTAACTTTATTTTGAGGCCAAGTTTGTGGTGAAGAAAATGCACCTATAGCTTGGAAAGCTAAAATGTCACTTGTGGACTGCAGGACGTATTTTCCCATCTACTAGTGTGAAAAAGGAAACTATTGCTTCAGGCCTACCACTGTAGCTTGACTGCTGCAATGTAAAACCTGCAGTATGCCCTGTTAAAATAACCCATTTTAACTCTTAAAAGCTTCCCTTTTAAATATTAGTGTGAAAGCCTTGTAGCCCACAAGGTAGGGTGCATTCAGTTTGAGTGGGACATCTTGAATGCATATGGATATATTTAACTATGCAATGTCGAATGAGCTTGTGAAAAAAAGATTTAAATCTAAAAAAAAGTGTGAACTGTAGAAAATTAATTTCCCTACAGTAAACAGGCCATAAGAGCTATTTTCACTGGGGCAGTCCTAGCTGTCCCATGTAAAAATAAAAGAGAGTACAAATTGAAATACTAATCCCATATCTCAACAGTCGGAGCAACTAGAAAAATAACGAAACCACTATTTTCTATTAAAAATCCAATTCAGGTTGGATTTTAATAAATATTAAGGTAAAGTATCTTTTAGGAAGTTACCCATTACCTGCATAAGTTGGCAGAAGGCTGATTAGAATTACCGCCTGCAAACTCCCAGCCTGTGCTCAGCCTGGGAAGATGTGTGAAATTTCTCCCAAGAGCTTTCAATAGGCTGACCTGAATGGGTTGAGATAACTCCTCTGTGCTCAATAGAATATGCAGGGTGGGGGCTAATGGTATTATGCGGATACTGAAGTGTCAAATCCTGCCTGACAGATCTGTTGAGTCATATGTAACATTTTGGTGCAGGGAGACAGAAGGATTTCGGAAGAATCCTTGTGTATCCCCTGTCTGGTCACCTTGCTTTTGTCTGTCTCTGGTTTTGTTGAGGGTAAAGTACAGGGTACTCTTATGCTTCGCTCATAACGCTTTGCATAATGTGGGTCCGGAGATTTTACAAGCCGGAGTGGAATTCTATAAACCCCCTCTTGAGCTGAGATCTTGCAATTTGGCCCATTTAAAACCAAACGTATAAGGAAGGTCAGATCAGGAGGCCGCTCCTTCTCTTATCTGGCTGCTGCTCAGTGGAACTCCTTACCAATGGATATTCGCCTCATTGACAATCATACCAGGTTTAGGAAAGAATTAAAACTTGTCTCTTTCCAGGTAATGGACGGTATGCTATTTCTGTTCTGATTCAGTGAATATCTCTCAGTGGATGGATTGGACAACTACTTAGCGCTGTGATATCTCCCAGGGGATAAGTGTTGCACTTTATAAATACGTAAATAGTACAGTACCTACTTCAAATTGGATTTTAGTGTCAGAAGTAGGAGGACACTAGAATGACCATAGTACAGCCCCCACTCACAGCCCCACCCTCGAACCCTGAGTAGCTGAAGACTTTAAAAAAGCATATTTCTGGTTCACCTGATTGGATTTTTGTCATTTTGCTTATTTTTTCTCTATTTTTGTAAACTAGAGTGGCATATTTATTCTGTCTTGTTTTTGACTTTTTAACTGTTCTCAGTAAGCCTGTCTACTCTGTGCCATAGCTACCAGTGGTTGAACACAAGTTTATATTAGTGAAACCTCTAAGGGGACCTTACAAGTTAGTGACTTTATTACATGTGTTGAATTACCATCCACCAAAACAAAACAAGCATTTGCAATGCAATAGGTCTCGCATTGGCGAGAGGTTGAGGTATTGTCATTGTAAATGACTTTTGGGAAGAGAAGACTCCATTCAAAGAGATTGTAAGTAGGTTTATTGAGTAACATCAACAACCCCTGGAAGACACCGGTCCCCACTCTCCTCAGCAACTGCTCGTCTCTGGTCAGTAAACATTCCAGAACTATGACCAGAGAGAAACCAGTTGCCAAGGAACCAAGATATTCCACGGGAATACACACTAAGAAATAATAACAAATATAGAGTATACAACAATGACAATGCCTTTTATTAATGTGTTTTGAAAACTTGCAAGCGGTGCTTAAACACGCACTTTGTACTTACTTACGAGAAGCAAGGTCGGCAGTAAAAGAGGCGCAGTTACTGCCAGCTTTGCTAGTCATAACTATAAGTACAAAGTGCATGTTTACGCACTGCTTGCAGGTTTTCAAAACACATAAATAAAAGGCATTGTCATTTACAATGCCGATAGCTCAAACGTTTTCAAATCCAAGACCTTTTGCATTGCAAATGCTTGTTGAGCTAGGAGACAGAGGGCGGCAGCAGCTATAGGAAGGCCGGGACCATGATGCCAGGCCGTGTGATTTAAAAGTAGGAGGGCGAGATAAACAACGCTAAAGCTGGGGAGTCTAATTTAGGTCCAGTAAGATCTATGACAAATTATCAGACTATCCTGATAAAATAAGGTGAATACAAATAATTCAAGCACACAGTCAGTGGTTAGCCTGAATGCCTGCTCATCTACTACACATGATTTATTGGATTGAAGTAGAGTTGTGTTTTGAACTATCTGCCTCTCCCTTCAGCCACTAAATGTATTCTGGAATTGCTGAGTCACTCTTTCTAGGGTTGTGGCACTATTTTGCTAACATGATGATCGACTAAGCAGTTATGGAATACTGGTATTGGTTATAACTATAAGCAAAAGTGGAGTGTATACAACATTGACACCAAATGGCTTTTTATATGTTAATAATGCAATGCATGTCTGTGTCTATATAGAATCCAATGTTCCTTCCTAAGAGCATATGGATTAAGATAGCAAGAGAAGCAGACACTTGCTCTATCCCAGACAGTGTGTGACGCGGAAGAGCTCTGAAGTCTTGCCTTTGAGCATGAATTCACAAGTATAAATGAACCAGTGCACTAGTAGCGCAACCAGTGAGTGCAAAGGAGGACATGAGAACTATGGCTGCACAGCTTTAATCCGTATTCAACGTACCTATAAGGCATCTGAGCCCCGGTGCCACTGCACCTGCTGCACCAATGGAAGCTATGCCCCTGTAGTGCATACACTGCTCTATAGCTGGGCAGCCACATTATTTAACACTGCATCAAGACTCAATAACAAATGGGTGATAAGCGGCCTTGATGAATAGCATATACCTTTGCGGCGTCTGCTATATCAAGTATGATGCAACTGCTTGCTGTGTTACAAATTCATTCATTGTGGGTGGGGGGGTGTTGCGGGCACGTGGAAGACTATTTGTGACATGCCAGTTGTTTTTGTATTGGTTGAAAATGCAAATAAATAAATCATTAATTGTGTTTGTATTTGTTATTTTGCTCTGATGTTTCTCACATGGCGCACAAATTGAAAACCAGAACAAACCAACTGACCTAAACGTATATAGAATAAGAAACTTTAAGCAGTATGATTTAGAGAAAAATTATTTTGGAAAACCTTTTATACATTTAATTGTATATAACTATGGAAAGTTTTAGCAGTGAAAAATAAATGCAAATTGCATATTTTATATAAAATTTTGGTGGGCAAGAAGAAGCATGGGGTGAGGGTAAAAATAAAGAAGCATAGGAATGAAAAATAAAGAAAATGCTTCTGTAATAAAAAAATTGAGGCTATTTAAATTGTTTATAAACAGTTTTATAAATATGTTCACCAAGAGTTTGTTTTGTATGCATGTTTTTACATAATGCAGTTGCAGCAAAGTATGCAGACAGACGAAGTCGGCTAGTAGGAAGATGGGTGGGTGGTGCTATATGTGAAGTGCATAATGTTCTCTCCGTAACAACAAAAATAACAACATATAGAGATATTCCTGGGATTGGCTCCCGTTGAATAAGATAATAATAAGTTATATCATTATTAATGAGTATATTTGTAATCAATAACCTTATGCATGGGGAAAGATTACAGAACATTTTCCTGGTTTTTATTTGCACATACTGCGCATTTAGTTTCACACATGAGGTCATTTGAGCCTCCCCGATATTGAGAAAAAGTTGTTCCAAAACACAGTGTTTACTGACTTTACCTTAGTGGTAATTGTGCTGAAAGCTATCTGTTGGACTAAACAAATAAGTTCCAATTGGGGCCTTCATGCGTTTTCTTGCTAAGGGCAAACACGAATACGCAGCAAATTATATGTACTCAAGCTTTCTAGCTTTCAGCACATTATGGTAACATGATTTATATACTGTAGTGTGCTGGCAAAGCAAATTTGGCTGCAATAGCATAATTAATTTTAAGAATATTTTTAATTAAATGTATTTTTTTTTTAAAAAGAATTTTATTGTTTTGTAGAACAGTGAAAACAGTAGGACATTGAAATGGACCTTGTATACATATCCCTAGAAAAAGCACCACCCCATTGCACATTCCCTCAACCAACCCAAGTTCCAATGCAGTTCGAAAGACTCTGGTTCCCCACCCCCTCACCGCCCCACAGGTCCCCTTAGCCATCCGAGTCAGAGGAATCCTCATCCGAAAGAGGCGGCGGCTCGCATATTTCACCCCTGTACTTGTTCCATGCCCCCCAGACCTTGTCCCACTTGCGGGGGCATCCCCGTCTAATGAATACAGAACGCTCTGCAAACATGGCTGCGTCCATTTCCTTGCGCCACGTGGACAGCAGCGGCACCTCCTCAGCGCCCCATTTTTGGGCTATATTTCTTTTGGCCGTGATGATGCCCAGCGTCACCCAACCCTGCGTCTGACGATTAAGGTCATTGGGCTCCCACACATTTACCAAGCAGCGTCTGGGTTCCGGCAGCAGCGATATCCCACACGCCTGTGACATTGTACGCAGCACTCGTTTCCAAAAGTCTTGAATGAGTGGGCAGTCCCAGATAGTGTGATAAAAGGTTCCCTCCTCCCCACAACCCCGCAAGCAGAAGGGATGTGGCGCCCTGCCCAGCCTGTGTAGTAAGCATCTGGTGTAGTAGGAGCGATGCAATATACGAAGTTGCACCAGTCGCAGCCTCGAGGGTATACCCGCCTCGCGCGGCGAGGCCAGTGCCTCACGCCACTCTGGGTCATCAAGATCGCCGAGCTCGTTAGCCCACCGCTCCCGCAGGGTCCCCATAGGGTCCGGTAGATTGTTGACCAGCTTGCGGTACGTGAAGGAAGTGGCCTTCTTTGGCATATATTCCGTCAGCAACCTGTCCTCCAGCGGGGACGTCTCCGGAACCTTCGCTCCAGGAGCCAGTTGTGTCATTAAGGCATGCCTCATCTGGAGGTATCGGAACCATTCCGAGGGGGCCAGCTCGTATTGCTGCTGCAAGCTCGCGAACCGGACAACCTCCCCCTTGTGCCACACATCGCCTATCGTTGATATTCCAATGGTATCCCAGGCGTCGAAGCCCTTGCTGTCTCTCAGACGTCCCAGCTTCTTGGCATCCCACAGAGGTGTTAGCTGAGTCAGGACTCCTCGCCATCCCAACTTGGCCTGAGCAGCATGCCAGATGGATATAGTCTGCCGCAAAGGGCCGATCATCCTCGAGGCCAGTCGGGTATCATACAGTGGGGACAGCATACCCCTCTCACCCAGCACGTCCCTATCCGCCTTGAATGCCGGGTCAGATTGAGGCGCGTGGAGCCACTGGTTAATCACCTTTAGTTGCGCCGCCCAGTAATAAAGCTGGATATCTGGGAGTGCAATTCCCCCATCATACCACCCGCAAACCAGCTTCGACTGCGCTATGCGCGCCGGCTTGTTGCCCCAGAGCAGGCTGGACACCTGTGCCGCTATCGCACGGAAGTAGGCCGGAGGCACCTGGAATGGGGTATTCTCCAGTACATAGAGAAACCTCGGCAGAGCCATCATCTTGAAGAGCGCCGCTCTTCCGATCAGGGTCAGGGGCAGCGCTCCCCAGTACTGCACGTCCCGCTTAAGGCGGTCTATCTGAGGGCTTAGATTGCGCTTGAAGAATTCCGTCTGATCCAGCGCGATGTGTATTCCCAGGTATTTGAAAGACCCCTCCGCCACCCGGAGTGGGCAACTCGGCGGTAGTCGTGGGAGTGGGCCCCTTAGTACCAGGAGGACCGACTTCGACCAGTTGATCGTGTACCCAGACGCCCGGCCAAAAATCTTGCAGATGTTCAATAGCGTCAAGATGGAACGCCTCGGGGAGGACAAATAGAGTAGTATGTCATCCGCGTAGAGGGAGACGCGGTCCTCCCAGTCGGCAGACCACCGGAGGCCCCGCATCATGGGCTCCCAGCGGATCCAAGCCGCCAACGGCTCAAGCACTAGGGCGAAAAGCAGAGGTGACAGAGGGCAGCCCTGTCTCGTGCCACGTGTCAATGGGAAGTCATCCGACATGTGTCCGTTGGCCGTGACATGGGCTAGAGGTTTAGTATAGAGGAGCTGGACCCAGGCACAAAATTTCGGTCCGAACCCCAGATGCTGGAGTACCGCGAAAAGAAAGGGCCACTCCACCATGTCGAACGCCATTCGTGCGTCAAGGGAGAGAATAACAGCCGGTTCCTGCAACCGCTCCACTCGGGCCAGCACCCCATGCAGCCGCCTCAGATTGTGAGACGTACTCCTGCCAGGCATAAAACCGGATTGATCCGGGTGTACAATGTCAGATAAGTGAGGTGTGAGCCGGGCGGCCAACACCTTCGCGAGGATTTTTGCCTCCGCGTTAATCAGTGAAATGGGACGGTATGAGGTGCATCGGTCCATCGGCTTACCCGGCTTCGGAATTACCACAATGGTGGCCGTCCGCTGGTCCTCAGGGAGTTCCCCCACCTCAAGGCTATGCGTGAACATATTCAGCAGGTGTGGCGTTAACGTCTCGGAGAGTCGCTGGTAAAGCTCGATTGGGATGCCGTTCGGTCCGAGCGCCTTACCAGGCTGCAGCGCGCCGATAGCCGCCTGGAGCTCCTCCACCGTGAGCTCAGCCTCGAGCGTCTCTCGAGCCTCAGGGGAGAGCTTGGGCATCTGCAGGTCTTTGACGTAAGTCAGTGCCATCTCCACCGTCATGGACGAGCTGGAGGAGTAGACTTCACGGAAGTGCTCCGCCAGAGTGCGCACTATTACTCGTGGGTCTGTTACTGTCAGTCCCTCATCAGTGCTCAGCTGCGCAATCCCCCTGGCGCCGTCATCGCGCCTGTCAAGCCACGCCAGTAACCTACCAGTTTTGTCCCCCACATCGTAAACTGTATGCCTCGAAGCCTCAAGGCGCTGCCGGACTCGCTCTGTGAGGTGCTCTTTGTATTTCGTCTGAGCCACATACAGGTCATGCGAGGTTGCACGGGAGGGAGCCGCGGCCTGGCGGGCCTCCGCCGCCCGGAGCTCGGTCTCAAGCGATTGTAGTTCAGCTACCTGTTCGCGCTTGTGTTCCGAAACGGCGGCCATCGCCCGGCCCCGCACCACCGTTTTGTACGCCTCCCAGAGAATCGCAGGGGAGTCGACCGAAGTTGCATTTTCTTGGAAGTAAAATTCCGTCGCTTGCACTATGGATTTACTGATCTTTGGCAGGCGAATGTAGCTAGGGCGTAGCGGATAAACGCGACGGCGCAGTAGGTGATAACTGGCGTATTGCAAGAGGACCGGGGAGTGATCAGAGATGCCTCTGGGTTGAATGTTTATACTGTCAACATTCTGGAGACAACCGGGGGAACCTAGAAAGTAGTCAATGCGGGTGAGACTGTCATGCACCCCGGAGTGATACGTGTAGTGCTGTGCCGTCGGATGATGCAGCCGCCATATGTCCGTTAATCCGATCGCCGTCGCGAAGCCCGCGAGGCGAGACACTCCCCCAATCTTTCCCCTGGGTGGAGACCGGTCAGTGAGGTCGTCCATCACCGCATTAAAGTCGCCACCCAATAATACCTCCCCCCCCCCCCCCGGTAGTGAGAGCAGGAATTCGCTGAGTGCTGGGAGCGCCGAAGCATGCAGTCCGGGTGGGATATAGACAGACACTATGTTGATGGGCCGGCCCTCCCATTGTACGTGCGCTGCGGCGAAACGCCCAGCCCCGTCCGTGTGTACACTAAGCACGATCAAGGGGGACCGACGCCGCAGCAGGATACCAACCCCCCGGGACCCAGAGGTGAATTCAGAGTGTGCCACCATCTTATACCCCCATCTGTCAAGCGCTTTAGTTGTGGAGCCAGTGAGGTAGGTCTCCTGGAGCAAGGCCACCGTCGGGGAACATCTTTTGAGACTATGCAGGACCAGGCCCCGCTTAATTTTATCTCCCAAGCCCCGTACATTCCATGTGAGTAAAGAGAGGGGTGGCGCCGGAGTCAGAGCGCCGGCAGGGAGGGGGTCACGCTGCATCTCAGACATTACGGTGGGTGGGCAAAGTGACGGAGCATGGTGCGGATAACGTGGCGTGATGCATGTGTCATGCAGTGAAAGTGCGATAAGTGTAGGTCAAAGGCCCGTGTCCTACAGAACCTCAACAGAAAAACAAAACTACAAAACATTCCCCACTCCCCCCCCCCCCCCCCCTCCCTGCCTCCCTGCCACACGGACTCAGAACTGCCCGCCACCCCAACTCAGCAGAGTGCTCCATTCCCAAAACCCCAACCAGTACTTGCGCTGTAAGGAGCGTGGGGTCCGAGGAAGACCAAGACATCCCCTGTCCCCAGGTCCCATCGTTCACACCCTCCGGCAATAGGACGTAGGTCAGTCCAGCATCGGTGGGCACCAGATATGAGTCTCCGGCTTCACGCCGCCGCTGCGGCATCAGCCGTTGGGTTCCCCCTCAGTCTCCTCTGCGCGCCGGTCGCGGCCCTCAGAGTCCTCCTCACTCCCCATGCGTCTCATCCTGCGGGCCGAGCGTCCACCACCCGCAGCCGGGCGCCAGCCCTCCAGCCAGTCGTGGGCCTCCTCCGGTGTGTTGAAAAATACAGTTTTGCCATCCGCCACTACACGGAGTCGCGCCGGGAAGAGCATAGCGTAGGGAAGTTCCCGGGCCCTCAGCTTCTTTTTGATCTCCAGGAAACTTCGGCGCTGAGCCGCCACCGCCGCCGTATAGTCCGGGAAGAAGGACACCGTCGAGTTCTGGAGACGGATGGGCGGCGCCACCCGCGCCGCCTGAAGAATGGCATCCCTGTCGCGGAAATTGAACAGGCGGGCCAAGACGGGCCGCGGGGGTGCACCCACTCGCGGTCGGCCGCCGGGCACCCTGTGGGCGCGTTCCACCGAGAAGAAGGTAGACAGGCCCCTGGGTTGCAACTTGGACTTGATCAAGTCTTCAATGTAGAGGTCCATGGCTGGGTGCCCTTCGCTTTCAGGGATCCCTGTAATGCGCACGTTGTTGCGGCGAGAACGCCCCTCTTGATCTTCCAGCCTGGCCGCCATGCGCTTGTTGTCCGTCTCCAGCTGGGACACCTTTTGTAGGAGATAACTCGAGTCTTTTGCCAGGGTCTCTGTCACCTGCTCAACATCCGCAACCCTGGCGGACATTTTCTGGAAGTCTGCTTGGAGAAGAGACACGTCCGTGGAGATTGACCCCACCGTCGTCTGTACTTGTGTCAAGGCAGCCATGATGTCTTCCAGCGTTACTTTAGGCGTCTCTTTGTCCGTCGCCATCTTCTCGGTGCGCCCGCCACGGTCGGGCGTCGCGGAGGAGTCCTTGGTATAGGCGAATTTATCAAGTTTGCCCTGTGAATTCCCTTTGAGCCCCTTCCCGCTCATGGTCGCAGCCGGCTGCCCTCTCCTTCCCGCTCGCCACTGACGAGCCGGTGAAATGGACCTTTTTGACTGGGCAACTTCCAACTCAGGCAGCACTACGGAGCGCCCAGGTCTCGGCGAAGTCCGGCATCAGGCGGGCGCACAGCCCTTATTTCCACCCTCCGATCACAGTAAATAGCAGGCGTCTCGGGGTATCGCACAGGTGCCAGGCAGCCGCGCCAGGCGTCGCGCTGCAGGCAGCCAGGGCGAGCAGCACCTCCTCTCCGCTACACTCGTTGAGCCTCACCGCCGGGGGCGGACCAGGATCACCGGGCCCGATTAGCACCTCTCCGCAGGGCCACTCGTTGCGGTATAGCACTGTCTTCACCCCTCCAGTCAGGCAACGGTTGGTCCGTGGCTGCAGACACCCCGCCTCCGCCTCAGAGACGGCCGCTCTCCGTCTTGGGCACCCCGGTCACTCAAGGCCCCGGCTTTCAGCGCCGATGCAGGCCGCAGCTCACCGGGTCCCGTTGGGTACGCTCTGGGCGTCCAGGCAACTCCGGATCGGATCAGTCAGGGCTGCGTCGTCTTCGCCTGTGATAGCAGGGCAGCCCGAGTCTTCACCAGCGCCCAGAGGCGCGCTGCAGGCAGCCAGGATGGGCAGCACCTCGGCTCCACTCCGCCAGCCCCTCCTCACAGCAGGGGCTGACCAGGGTCACTGTGCTCGATCGCGCCGCTTCCGCAGGGCCACCCTCCGCAATGTCGCTCAGGCCTCGCTCAGCCGCTCTGGCAACGATCCGCCCGGGGCCGCTAACACGCCGCCTCCGCCCCCGAGACAGCCGTGCTCCGACCAGGGCACCTCCGTCACTTGAGGCCCCGGCTTTCGGTACTGGTGTAGGCCGCGGATCTCCGGGCCTCGCTGTTCGCGCCCTGGGTGCCCGAGAAACTTCGGGGTCGGATCATGCGGCGCCGCTTCGGTTCCGCCGTCGGTACAAGGACCTTGGAGCCGGATCGCTGCACGGATGCTACACGGATGTCAGGGGAGTCGATCTCACCCTCGGAGCCCAACTAGGCTGCGGCCATCTTGCTCGGCTGCAAGCCACGCCCCCCAATTAAATGTATTTTTATTGTGAATTTTGATGAGAAAGATCAATGGCATAAGAGTAGATAACCTCCGAACACAGTCCTCAACTAGTGATTTTTGGGGTGGAAGAAATGAGTGAATGTTTATTGATCCACATATTTTTGAAATATAGACTCGTACTTCAAATATTCACTGGTTTGCAGTAACAGACTCAAAGCAGAGAGCTATAAATGTGTAGCTGTGTATGTGAACACGGTGCACCAATTGAAATGCAGAACGCAGGCAACGAAAATGCGAAGAGTACCTTTACCAAAGAAAACGTTAAAAAAAAAAATCAGCAAGCAATGCGATAAAAGAAAGGAATGAACGAAAAAAGAGAAACATGGTTTGCTGTCATCATCCTGTGCCAGCAGTAATGTATCCGACAGTAACTAATGACGGGTAAGGTCGCCTGGTTGTGCGGAGGAAAGGCTCTCGAGGGGGTGCAAAATAGCAAAATGCTGCCGCTAACAGATCTATTGAAAGTTAGTGTATAGCATGTGCCACCGGATGCATTCATCTGGCTATATTGCGCCCCGGCAACATGCATAAACAAACAAATGCAGCCGGCAATCATACCTAAAGGGGAGATATGCTAAGTTCAAAGCAGGCAGTGCAATGCGATAAAAGAAAGGAAAGAACGAAAAAAGAGAAACATGGTTTGCTGTCATCATCCTGTGCCAGCAGTAATGTATCCAACAGTAACTAATGACGGGTAAGGTCGCCTGGTTGTGCGGAGGAAAGGCTCTCGGGCGGGGGGGGGGGTGCAAAATAGCAAAATGCTGCCGCTAACAGATCTATTGAAAGTTAGTGTATAGCATGTGCCACCGGATGCATTCGTCTGGCTATAATGCGCCCCGGCAACATGCATAAACAAACAAATGCAGCCGGCAAGCATACCTAAAGGGGAGATATGCTAAGTTCAAAGCAGGCAGTGGAGAAGTAAACAAAAGCGGCCGGCAGCCACATGAAAGGGCACCAAACTGAAAGCGCTCATTTGACCTTCTCTGGAGTTTAGAATGTACTCACCATCTGAGAGGCAATCCAAAACAAGACAAGCCCGGCGGAGCGTGGCGCGCGAGCTTGGCGTGGGCGGAGGAGCGCATTCCAGGCGGGGGAGCGGACCCTTTGAAGTGCTCCCAAAAGGCGGATTGCATGGCGGCACGATGCGCGTGATTGTGCGCGTGCTAGCCATGCAATCCGCTTTTTGGGAGCACTTTTAAAACCCCACAATAGTCTCGCTTTGCGATCGCTTACGCGATAGCAAGGTCGAGACCTAAAATGGGGGTAGTTCCTCTGAAGGGATAAAGTAGACCCTATTTGACGTGGACGCCACTGAAAGCTCGAGTCAAGCTCGAGTCTGAAACCTGGCTCTAGCTCAGCTCAAGGTCCTGTTGGAACCTCAAGCCCATAATGAGCTGAGCTGAGCTTTCATGTGGCTTCTGCCTGCCTGCCTTCCTCTACCCAGGATGTGTTGTTAATCCAGTGCTGCCGACGTGGTTCAAGTCTTAACAGCCTCTGTTTCTGGGCAAATCATGTAATG
The DNA here is from genome assembly GCF_964204655.1 of Triturus cristatus. NCBI lineage: Eukaryota > Metazoa > Chordata > Amphibia > Caudata > Salamandridae > Triturus > Triturus cristatus. The sequence goes on along the minus strand of NC_140588.1, from coordinate 982,015,317 downwards.
CCCCCCTGCCAATAAATTAGGAATGTGACTTTGTGTAATGTAACTAACGCTCATATAAAGTGCTCCATACCTTCGGGTTGAGTTCCTACAATAAAGAAACTTAATTAAAGACAAATGAATATCCATTTCCTGGCTGATTGTACAAAGTGAAACAAAAAAAAAACTGGCTAAATCTCAACTTTCTGGCTTAAATTGTGTGAGTTTAGGGAAATACTTTATTGCACCAAAATTCTTTATTCTTCTTTATTCAGTATAAAAGCCCTTTCAGCTTTGTGAGTTTAGAATACCAATTGTACAGAAATCTATTGTGCTTGATTTAATAGACTGTAAAGTTGCTATTATAATCTGGGTCACGCACAGTGTTTACAAACAATTGTCTTGTCGCTTAGTGCACTAATGAGTCATGTTTCTAAACTATCGCTTTCAAAAAGTACTTCTCAGTGAGGTGCTGTAATGTGATTTATCAAAGCTTCACATGTTAAGGAAATACACTTTAGTGAATTTTGAAGCAGCTGTATCATATTTTACATGAAGTTTCTTGTGTGATTTACATAGCAAACATTTTCAGGGCTCTAAGATCTGATCAAGACCCTTGGCTCAGCTCTGGCTTGGCTCTTCCTGTAAATCTGTTGGCTTGCCCACCTCTAGTAGCGTTTATGGCCACATCAATACTTCTAGATAAAGATAAGTAAAATGCCATTAAGGTTAGGAATACATAAGGCTTCCTGACCACGGTATGATTTAGGTCCTAAATCTTACCGTGGTCAGGGAGCCTTATGTATTTGATGGCAATAATAATTCCTCCTCCCTGTATGTAACTCAATTTTATGGCAATTAATTCTTATATTTCTGAAGAAAGGCCCCTAGTATATATGCCCGTCTGAAAATTAAGCAGAAATATTAGGAAAAAGATAAAAGAAGCTGACCATTTTTACAGTTATAATTCAAACACATGGGAACTAATAAAGCTTCATAATTGATTCATAAAGGTGAGATTGGAACCTTAAATAAAGATGTCTGCACAGGTTTTAAATATATTATGAGCCTTTTGCAAAAGGCAAGTACTTGATAACTCTCAAATGAACACTTTCTTAGACCTCCTAGACATGTCCTAAAACTCTATCAAAGAATTTATGAACATTGTAAGAACTAATTCAATGTATATCCTCTCCTCTGTTGGGTAAAGGTACTGGCTGTGATTGGTTCACTAGTGATTTGTTAGCAAATTATAAAAGACCGAAACTGGCCCTTTCCTAGTTGCATTATAAAATAAAACAATAAATGTGAATACCTTCCCAGACTCATTTGCATCATCTCACACCGAATTACAGAATTAACAGATCCCAACGAGTGAGGGTTCACAAAAGCAGAATGAGAGTAGACCAATAAGGAACATCGTGCAGATAACGAAGAAGAAATAGAACCTTTTATTATTGAGTCTAGATACCAAATAGCTTTCGACAACGTAACAAGGCAGTATTTAAATTACATCATGAAAGAAATGAACATATTCTGCAGTTTCTTGGATTTGTTATACAAAAGCTCTTTCACATGATTCAATAGTGAATATTGTATTATTGTTTGAAAAGATGAATTTCACAATAGAACTAAGCATGGTTTCCCCATCTCTTTTATTGTTTAGCCAGCTTTAGAACTACAAACGATAGCAGTGCCAATCAGAAATATAAAAGGTTTTAATCCAGAATGCCAGGAATATCCATATCTGCTGTTAACCAATGTCATGCTCTTAATTGCATCCTCTCCCCTCCCTTCAATACCTCAAGTGTTTCATCTTGTATAACATATTTGGTCATTCTCCCGCAATAAAGTCAATGAGTTCAAATAAAATAGAAGGCCAATTTCTGGAATAATCAACAGGAAAACCTATAAAAGATGGCAATTTTATTGAGAAAACATATATCTCGCCTTCTTGGGCCTTATTTGCACAGCAGACACAAAAACACAACGAATGCTAACATTGAACAAGTATATGTCCTGCCACGCAGTTGCTTATTTATCTCGTGACACAGTGGCACAAAAGCACGGTACAATCCATGGCATCTGATGGTGCAAAATTATCATATGACTTATTGTAAACCCCAAACAATCATCGTACAATAGAACAGAAAAAGAATTAACCCGGCCAACGCGTTTTGGCTGAACACCTTCGACTATATATATCCCCATGCAATAAACAGAGTGCATGCACACGAGGGCTGATAGCTTCATCTCTCTTTAATGCGTGGGGCCTCCCACGACCCGGCAGTTTAAAAAGCACTTCAGAGACGCGTTTCGGCTGAGTTACCAGCCTTTCTCAATCTGAAAGGCGTCCTATTGATGCTGCTTTTGTGCTCGCAAGATCAGTAACATAGACAATGCACTCCGTAAATTCCCTGGGCAGAAAACAAATGAATGTGTGCATGTTACTTAATTTCAAGGCGTGCAGTAGCATAGTAGTCAATGAAATTTAAAAGGTGTCCAGTCAGCTTGAGATCTCAAAATTGGCATATTAACAAGACAAATTCCTGTAAATATTACTGTTGCCTGAAAACACTACTAGTTGTTTAAATAAATCTCATCTCCAAATGCTTCGCACCACTTAGAATTTTTTTATTTTTTTTTAAGTCAGTTCGGAATTAAATTCCAATTCCTTGCACCTTCGCTGCCGTCTAGGAAAAAAAGTCACAGTTGAGTCTTTCACTTTAAAACAAACTGTGTACATTACTGGTTGCATCAAACTGCTTTAGGTTGTGTTTATTCTGTCGGGTTCTAAGCTACATTATTCCCTAGTATTACCGCTCTGATTATTTTCCTTAGACTCCCGATGTTGTGGATTACTGTGCTCTTGTCTGCCTCTACCCTGTGGTTTGTGTGACACTATGTGGTTTGTGTAACACTATGTGGTTTGTGTGACACTATGTGGTTTGTGTGACACTATGTGGTTTGTGTGACACACTTGTGGGTAGGTGGCTACCTTCATCTTCTACTACTGTGCTGTTGTCGTCCGGCAACTACTGGATGTCGTTTTTTTGTATGCCACAGACTGTTTCCTCCAAACTGGAGGATCTTTGAGGGATGATCTCTAGCTTCATGTGTAACAGTTTGTAACAATCTTCAAAACCAGGAACATCGCCCTGAATGAACTTCCTACGCGTCCAGCATTTGAAAGCTGCATTAAATACTGTAAAATATATCCACCAAAGTGAAGGAGTGCCGTTAACTCCGAAACGCGTCGGACCTAGTGTTAACGAATAAACACACTTTGTATTTGAGGCCACGGCTCCATTGTTTGCTCTTTCACCCGTATTGAGGAGTTTGACACAGTGGTTCTGTTGTGGATATATATATATATATATATATATATATGTATATCTTAAACACAGATATCCACACACAAATGTTGAAATGTACCTCATATCACCATTGAATTCTTGTCTCCAAATGTCCTAAGACTGCAGAATGGTTATTTTCCTCGTCCTACTTTGGGTGGGAAGCCAGCTTGATTGGTCGTGGGAATTAATAAATATTCGATGTGCCCAACCTATAAAAAAGCCTGCTTTTCGTTAAAATGGCATTACATGAGCTGTAGTTATATGATACAGAGTTACATTTGTGCATGTTCATTAGAATGTATTTGGGCAAGTGTCACCACTAGGTGATCAGTATATTGTGGGTGTGGAACGCGCCTTTCACCAGCTGCCACACGGTCAAGCTGCTTAGGGCTCTTCAGAGTGGTATAGGTGGGTTCGAGTGGTATGGAATAGGAATATCAAATAACTTTATTGTGATAGCTTGTTTTAAAAAACAATTACTGCAGTGTGCAATGGAAATATTTCCCAAAATATAATAACACTCTCCTGTACAGTCCAGAAGATCTGTTGTTAGTCACACTCAAATTTTGTTACTTTCAAAGCATGTACGATACTTGATATTGACTGTGCTAAACAGGCCAAAACAAAGGTGACTGTTCAGCAACTTTTAGACGTGCCTGTCTTTTCAAGTGTTATTGGTGCTAACAATTATCAACAAACTGTGTCAGAATGGGCAATTAAAATGTGTGCACTTCTCACTGCATGAGTTTGACTGTATGTGTAGGTATACTGTTTGCATTCTCCAAGCCATTTATTACAGATTTGTTCTTCAAATCTGAGCAGGAGAAAGCAGAAATATATATGTACTATGGAACATTATGATATGAGCTGTGATGGTAATAAAACAGCTGAAGTAATCCATTTTTACCTAATTGCAGGTGAGGACAGTGGTGTTCGATAAAACTGGTACCATAACCCATGGTACTCCGGTTGTGATGCAAGTGAAGGTGCTGGTGGAAAAGAATAGGATGCCCACAAATAAGCTGCTGGCGATTGTGGGGACTGCGGAGAGTAACAGCGAGCATCCCCTCGGATCAGCAGTCACCAAGTATTGTAAGAAGGTAAATAGTACTAACTCCTTGGGATGTTTCAGCATCAGTAAGGTCAACACACGAGGGGATGGTTAGACCATAGTCGCACCTTAAGATAAAAGGATAGATTTGAATCCATCTTTCTAAATAATACTTAAGGTCTTGTGCACAAAGAGGAAACCTAGGTGAGAATGCTTAGGCTGCATTTCACCTGAATGTACTGTTTTTGGGGGAAAATCCCAGAATTCCATATGTTAAACCTTGTAGTCATATGCCATTTGTTGATTTCTAGGTCCCTAGCCTCCTAACCCTGTCAGGTTTTTAAAGTGGGGTTAGTAGAGGGTTTAAGTGCACTGTTTCAGAACATGCTTTTTTCTCCATGGGAGAAATGCCTTTTCTTGTAGAGAAGTCCCTTCTAAAGCACTGCTCCTTAAATATGGGACTGCTTCTTCACATCCTGGAAGTATATTAAGCAAGAGTACATTCGTTGAGACGTAGTTGAGATGAAATGGCTTGAAGTAACAGCATCACCAAGGCATATTGAAAATAAATTTGAAATGCTTAGTAGATAAATTGTACACTGCGAGATGTCCTAATGATCCGTATTGGTCAATTACAGCCTGACTACTACAGAATCATAGATCCTTTTGAAAAAAAGGTTAATATTTTGGGAGTGTACTCACAATCCGTCAATAACATTTGAGGCTTATTTTTCGGCCTCATCTTTGTCTACCCTTTTATGTCAACCACTGATTTCTCAAGGCTGTCATCGGTGTGGGCAGACACTTGTAAGGAAGACTCCTGAGGATTGTATTTGCTCGCTAAGGCCAGCTTCACGAAGCCCATGCTAAAACAGGGTTGTTACTTTACCTGGATTAGTGCAGCAGGTGCTGTGGCTTGACCCACCAGGGCTGAGGTTTGTGAGGGGCTCCTTACACCCCAATTATAAGATATATTTTACTTTCTGACTGGGAGCCAAGGGACGGGGCAATTATTCTTGCTTGCATTAGGGCCCATAGCTAGGACAGACATTCAAAATCTGCTCTGGTAGTAGTATTCAAAATGAATGAGGAGAATTCTCACAAGTATGGAATTCATTGAAATATACACCTATCGTACATTTTCCAGAATACTGAAACACAAAATATATGGTGGAGAAATAAATGTGTATTTACGTACGCATTCTGCCCTGGCTCCTAGTTTCGCAGTGCAGGCTGATGATGGTGTGGCTGGTTCCTGTGCATATCTGTAATTGCATGTGGGGCTACATGGTGGTGCATGTATATCTTAAAGAGCAGGGGTGAGAGGAATTATCCAAAATGATGCCTTCAATTAGGAGCTATTGCTTTGATGTTTTGGACATGGGTGGAGGATGCATGCTCAGCTTTCAATGATGTTTTCTGTTATTTTTTACTTTGAATAGACACTGAATGTGCAGACCCTTGGCTCATGCACAGAGTTTCAGGCAGTGTCTGGCTGCGGAATCAGTTGTAAAGTCAACAATATTGATGCACTACTCAACAGACCGAGCCCAGACATCGAGATCAAGAATGCCAGAAACGCAATCCTGATTCACATTGATGGCCCGACTGAGGAACTATATCCAAATTCCTTGATCATTGACCCCCAGATTCCAAGTAAGTGGGCACAACTTCTGACCGCGTTTAAAAAAAATAATACAAATTCTATGTTATTAGGAACCCCAAGCCGTGATCTTTTTAACAAATTGCTAAGCAGAAGAGTTAGGTATTTGTAACTTAACTCTTTCTCTCCAATATGAACCATAGCGGCTTCTTTCACCGTTTTCACCCTGCATGCCAAGTCCCTTGGTTTCCACTTAAATGCAATCTGCCCTTTAGAGGCCCAGTAAAAATAATATCAGATAACCCGGTACATCTCCAGCTTAATTAAATCATTTCTGCTTCTCAACGGTTTCACTTACCCGATCCGTGCCCTTCTCTTGTCCCACATTGATGCGGTTGTATATTGGTCATCAGTCTCCCATACACCACTCTGGCCTTTATTTGTGATGTCATGCATGCAGCCATCTTCCTGGTCACCAGTCAATTGAAATAATTTAGCCACTTCTCCAAGCTAAATTTCTCAGTTTACTTACTCAGTCGCAGCATCTCAAATTCTGATTCTACCATGTGATGTACAAAACTATACATCTCATAAAAAGACTACCTCAAAGACAAGCTCCCCATCAGGTAAGTTTGTAATGAAGGTAAATTAGTCCAGTAGCCGAGATGTAGAATAATGAAGAAGGTTTATTGATGTAGATCATATATGGTATTGAAGGTAGATGTAGATCATAAAGCGAGCCACACCAGGAGCAGCTTCCTTGCTTCTCAGCCCTTACTCTCAACTGACACTCCACAACCAGGCATCCCAACATGCCATCACCTCACCATGCACACTAACATTCCACAGCACATCCTCACCGGCTGAGCAGCAAGGGAAAGGAAGTAGGAAAGATGCATTGCACTGGAGACCAGATACCACACATCTTCCCTCTTTACAAATCAGCAACAGAGTGATAATGCCAGACATAAGCATGGCAATATCTTAAGTAACATAGAAGTGAACATGCTGCCAACAACGTAATGTAAACTAAGGCAGCACAAAGCAATTCATGGAAAGGCAATTAATGAATACATAAGATGAAATTCAAACAAAACACTATATTAAGGAAGGAGAAGACAAGTCAAAGATAAGTAAATAGTGACATAACACTTATAAGGAAGAAAAAGACAATTCAAAGATAAATGAATAGTGACATGACACACATCTTCCCCTTTTTCGAAGCAAAAACAGAACAAGAAAATGCAGGATACAAACCCTGGTTTCAATAAACGATACAAATTACATATTAATGGCTGAAGGAGAACAAAATGTTGCAAGGAAAACACTTAAATGAGGAATGAAAATGTGAGAATAAATCCTAATTCTCACCGTACGCGCAACAAAACAAACATAAACAGAAATACGAACACAGGACAAAGCATCCAGAGTACACCATTACACACCAGTTGGCCAGACAAGCATGTAGATGATAAACAGCGAACGCCAAAATGAAAAGTAAAAAACAACCAGGAAAGACAAAATGTACTCCGAACAAAGAAACCAAGCAGGAAACTCCTACACTACACAGCAAAAGGAAGGGTGAAAATGCACCCGTAAGGAGGAGAAACAACAACTGTAAAGCTCAAGGTACTCCTAACACAGGAAACCAAGACAGGAAACGCATACACGCACACATATAAAGAAGGGTAAAAAAGTACACCCGTTTGAAGTACCTGCAATAGTGAAACTTGAGGAGAACCTCAAATGCCAGACAATCCACACACAAAATTTGTTTGCGCAAAGGTAGAATAGAACCTGACCGAAATTAATAAAAATCACAGCAAAAGATCCCAAGCATAGGAACTTTGTAAACCAAATTCTGTAGAGTAAAATCTCATGTATATGTAGGTGACGAATCCACACATAAAATTGCAGAGGAGGAAGGTCACATAGCTAGAAAGCTATAAACGAATACCTCAACAAGAGGAAATTTCCTAAGGAAACTTGTAAGTAAAGTACTGTAAAAGTAAGAATCATGCAGGGAAAACGCTGGTGACGAGTCAGGTGTAAAGTCACATAGCCAAAAGCTATTATAAAGCATACCTAAAACAGGAAAAATTCCCTTAATTAAACTTAGAACAAAGTACAGTTACGTAAATATCATGCAAGTAAAAGTAGGTGACGTGGAAAGTCAAATTGCCAAAAGACTATCATCAATATTACCTCAAAGAGAAGAATTCCCAAACGGAACTTTGAAAATAAATTACTGAAAATTAAATTATCATGCAGATGGTGGTAAATCCACGCAATCAGGTTTGCTCAAAGGTGGAAACTCACACAAAGCATCAGCACTGTAAAAATAATAAGCGGTGATAGTGCAGTCAACCCAGAAAATAAACACATAGTGCATCACCAAGAAATAAGTGAAAAGAACAAAGAAACATGTTTGAAAATCATGGCATAGCCAAACAGTAATTATAGGATAAATACAAGAAAGTTTTTAAAGATCCGGTGAGCGACTCCTTACCCGAAGTCCCACAGAAGTCCCACGTACATTAGAGAAATTCAAAGAGTCTGAACACAGAGAAAGCAGCGCCCAAAAGTGTTGCAGACCGGAAAAAAATCAAAGTACACCAGGAGGATCCGTCTTGACTTTTTTTTTTATTAAAGGTAACAGCAAAGCGTTCCAGATGTGGTAAAAATGTAACATGTAAACCCCAAAGTTACCTTTCCGACGTTGAAGATTAAAAAACTTTATTGGAAGCTTGACAGAAAACATTTTGAAGCATAAGATCACCAGTAAGCAGCAATGAGAGGCTCCAGAGTGACGTAGGTGCTACCAACCTCAAAATGGCGGCGCGCACTTTCACGGGGAGCCAAGTGGCTCTAGGCGTGAGCGTGCACCAAGCATTGCTGCGCAGTTGTGAAGTAACAAAGGGGAGTGAAACGTCACTCCTGAGGATTCCTGGAGCATCGAAGATCAGCAGGACATCCGAGTGAGGCCCAAAATGAAGGTAGTTGGCCACGCGCTGATAGTTATTCAAACCTCAGGGACAGCGGTTAAACTGCCAAGATGCATGGCAAACAGAAAACGCTAGAAGTAGAAATTGCAAAAACTGGAAAATGGTCACAACTACCTGCCAATGCATTGTCAGAAGTTCCTGCTACAACACAAAAGTATAGGATCACCAGTTGAAGTCCAGCTCGCCTCAATTTAGCCCCAACAAGGTTTATTAATGCAGTTCTTAGGTGGTCTGTAGTAGATGGTAACAGACATAAGCGAGCCCTACCAGGAGCAGCTTCCTTGCTGCTCAGCCCATACTCTCAACTGACACTCCACAATCAGACATCCCAACAACGGTCTCCAAGCAACAGGCAACACTACCTCCACAAAGCTAGAAATGCTGAGAACCCAAAAAGAAGAAAACAACATTGTCTGGCTATGCACCGATGTTCTGGAATTATCTACTTTCACATCTCAGATTTCCTCCCGCTGCAATGCTATAAGAAGGAATGGAGAGCACCCTTCACCAAAACCTATTTTAATTGGTGTATTGCTTAAATTATGTAAACATCCTTGTGTGTTTCCTGTAACCCTCCATGCCTTGCTTGGCTTTCCCGGTTCTTCATAAAGTGCTGCTCTGCGGTTAATAGCATGGTTCTTGCAATACGAGTTCCCTCAAAAATACTCAAATATAGTGATTGAACTGGGCGGCCTCAAACTAAAAACAATTGAAAGCAGGCAGAACAGTTACTTTTGTAAAATATTATCTATTCAGTTTGTGGTAATAAGCCAAACATATGACTTCTCTTTGAACTTAAATGTATTTGTATAGCATTTTTCAATACTTGCATGGTATTTAGCACTTTCAGAATCTGGGCTACTGATCAGTGCCAAAACTATGCATTACAGAAGGACACGAATAGGGCAATTGGTCTTTACTAGAGTCTGTCTAATATTGAGGAAAGTTGATTAAGAACAAAGATATCCAATTCAATTCCAAAAATTCTTTATTTCGGTCATATAGACCATAAAAGATGCAATAAAAAGAATACAGACAATAAAACATTAATAAAATACATTTGAATAAAAACAACTGTCCCAGCAAGGAATAAGTTAAAATCGCGTTTAGAAGGTTCTTTAAAAAGTTCAAGGGGCTTCAGACAATTTTTTCCTTCTGATCAACCATATAGCCATAAGAAATTTGGAAACAGCAAACACAATGTGGTCCAGGGTGCAAGTTTTCAAGATCCTATATGCTTGTGCATACTCTCTGAACCCCAGGTTCTTACAGAGTGGCGCTATCCAATATTTCCTAGGCCTTTGGTATGCAGGACACACAAACAAGATATGGGGGTCATCTTCCACGTAGTTGTTACAACAGGGGCATATTTTGTCGCCCCCATTAGTCCACTTCGAGGTATATGAATTAATAGGTAGTGTGCTATACCTCCATTGAACATACAATTTCCTTGCCAGGATAGGAAAGATAAAATCCATAAAAGGTTCAAAAGCATATGAATTTTTGGATTCTAAAAATTTCAGGGTTAGGGTACCACTATTTTGAGCAGCCGTCAAGTGTGCGAGGGACCTGTCCTTATAAATTAGAGCCAAAGCCTTGCGCGAGATTGCGCGGCAACCTCGTGCAGGGTCCTCCCACAGATGACGAAGATTAAGGGCAGACAGTTCGTTTTCCACAAAGGTGAGCCAGGGTATTTTGCCACTTGAATTTAAGCTCATGACATGGGTAAGGTCCTCCCTATAGTGATAAAGTTCGTCCGTAGACCAGAGCCTGTGCCAGAATTTCACTGGCTTTGACACAAGCTCCTCTGCAATAGGGGGGAGGCCCATGTCCATTCTCAGAGGCTGGAGTGGCGTGGCACTTGGAAGGGCTAAAAGGCGCCTCAAAAAACTGTTTTCCACTATTGATAAGCCCTTCACCGTTTTATGTCCCCATAGCTCACTGCCATACATGGCCGCAGCCTTGGCCTGGGTCTTATAGGTTTCAAGGGCCGGGCTTATGGGCTTGAAAGAAGAAGTATTGGCCACTTTCAGGATTGCACCCGAGAGTTGGGATAATTTGGCCTTGGAACGTACTATCTGCCGATCCCATGCCAGGTTTTCCTGCAGTGTGACCCCCAGATATATGAAGGTAGACACCCTCTCAAGGCTCTCGGTCCCCAGGGTAGGATTGGGCCTAGTTTTAGTTGGTGGGTTAAAGATCATAAACTTGGTCTTTTCTGTATTCACCTCCAATCCATGCTCACTGCAGAATAGACCAAACCCATCCAGGATCCTCTGAATCCCCATTGGAGATTTTGAGAGGAGGAGGGTGTCATCGGCAAACATGATTGCCGGAACCCTCCTACCTGCCAAATAGGGGGCGTCATTATCCTTAACATTTTCCAGGTGTGATATGACATTGTTAATGAATAGACAAAACAGGGTCGGTGCCAGGACACAACCCTGCCTCACACCTCGGCGCACAGGGAACCTGGATGAAAGTCTGCCATCCCTCCCACACCTGACTTGCGCATAGTTGTTCTCGTGCAGGCGGGCCAGGATGTTAAGTAGCTGGGAGGGAATTCCTAGCTTTTCCAATACCTCCCAGAGTTTCCTGCGCGGGACTAGGTCAAAGGCTGACCTCAGATCCACAAAGACCATGTACAGTCTCCCGCCCTCAATCCTCACCGTCTTCCAGTAGAGGAGAACTAGGCGGAAGATCTGGTCCATGGTCGATGTGTTTCTCCTGAAGCCAGCCTGAAGGGGACTCAAGATGTCATTTTCCTCCACCCAGTCTAATAGATGATTCAAGATAAGGCGCGCAAAAAGCTTTTGGGGAACATCTATCAGGCTGATAGGCCTATAGTTTGCAGGGCTCAAAGGGGACCCTTTCTTGTAGATCGGAACTATTTCAGCCCCTAACCAGGAGGAAGGGATCGCCATACCTCCCAAAATGGCATTAAAAAGGACAAGAAAGTACGGGGCCCAAATATCCGGGTGATATCTAAACAAATCACCTGGTAGCTTGTCCAGCCCCGGTGCCTTCCCCAGAGCTAAGCCCTCCAGTGCCAGCTTCACCTCCCCCAGAGAAAATTCCAGGGCAATCTCTTGCAGGCAGGGGGACTCTAACACCATCCCCTCCGGCCAGAGAGTGGAATCTTGGTATAATAACCCAAAATGAGCCTCCCAAACAGAGGGGGCAATGTTGGGTTCTACTGCAGACAGCAGATCCCCTGTTCCATTGTTTACCAGAGCCCAAAATTTTCTATAATCTTTGGATTTCAGGGCTCCGGTCAGGTCATGCCAGTGGTTCCAATCCCACTCAGCCCTTGCATTGGCCAGTGCAACCTTATACCCCCTCCTAAGGGCAGCTATCTTCACCTTATCACTACCCTCTTTGATTGCAGAAAGAAGCTCAGACTTAGTTTTCCTGCAAGTGGAAGTATACCAAGTCGGAGCACGAGTCTTTTTCCTTCTAGTAGGCACGGCCGGATTGAAAACATCTGCAAGGTCCTTTACTAAGGCCAGATGAATACCAGAGAGTCTCTCATTGTAATCTGAGGGTCTAGATTGGCTGATAAGGGCATCCACCTCCTGGAACCTGGGGAGTGCTATGTCATAGAGGTTTTTTAATGCTTCTTCTTTCTCAAGTAGTTTCCCCCATTTCACTCGGCGCCTGCTTGTAGTGAGTAATATATCTCCCTGGTCGGCTAGAAAACCGGTAGTTGGCGTCCCTAAGACAGGGGCTGGGTGCTGGATCATCAGGGAAAGGGCATTGTGGTCACTATCTAACCTCGAGATCACTCTAAAATCAATAACTTTGGGCCAGAGGGAAATATCTATAAAAATGTAGTCCAGCCTTGACTCATGGTCCTTTTTATTAAAAGTACAGACCGAAGGGGTGTCAGAAGGAGTGCGCCCATTGCACGCCCTCAAGGCGAAATTCAAGGTGAGAGAGGTAAGTTGTACTGCCAACGGGGACCAAGCTTTAGGGTGAGGTGATGAAGAGGGAGGAACTCCCCAATGGTCATCTTCGGCACTAGAAACACCCTCCATTAGGCCCTCCAGGGGTTCAAAGTGGCAGTTAAAATCTCCTCCCATCACTATTTTCAAGTCCCCCGTCAATTGCCCTAAAAAGGATGAGAGGTCAGCTAGGGTGGGGGATTCTTTACCCACAGCGACTGGTCGAGAGTATACATTGACAATAGCCCACGTACTTTTGTCAGGCCATCTGAGGAGCACACACTGAATGTCCGGTGAAAGTGTGTCCATACCAACTGCCTGACACCCAATATGGCTTGCTACCCAGATTGCCAAACCTCCCGAAGGTCTCCCTCTCCCATTCGATTTTGCTGAGATTTCGAAGATGTCGTATCCCCTCCTGGCCAGTGGTGCCCTGGCCCAAGTCTCTTGAAAAAGGAGTAGATCACACTTACTAACCAAAGTTTCCCACTCCGGGGTATCCACCTTGTTAGAGATGCCAGCTACATTCCAGGACAGGATAGTCATACCAAGACCTTGGGGTTTGGGACCACCCTCACTTGGTGCAGACGGGATGTCATACAAAGATATCACAAACGGTCAGGTACAACATTTAATAAAATATTTCACAAATCCTAGCTTGCTACTCAACGTAGGAAGCCTTGTTGAAAACCCTGCGTAAACGTCTTGCTCCGAAACTTCACGCAAAACCTACTTGCTTGAGCATTACTACCAGTCATGAAAATCAGTGCGTTCTTGCTACCTCTTTATGTCGACTGCTCCACTTCTAGATTTTCAGACAGCGAAGGCATTGGGACTACACGCAGACCGTGGTTCTGCATCGAAATATTCCTGCACTTTCCATAAGTGCTGGAGTTTTCTTTTATGTAGCACATATTACTGGATGCCTCATAAGAATTAGTCCTAGGGATATACAATCCCCTTCGCATCGATTCACTGTGAGAGCATGGCAGATCTTTTGATGTGCTGGAAAGGATTTGGAATCTTGGTGGACAGTGTACCGAAGAGAAAGCAGCCTGAGGAACCAGATACCCTTGACAGGTGTATTGAAGGCCTTGTTCGTTTGCCCTGGTGAAAGTTCTTTAAGATACCAAAATAGTGTTAATAAGCGGGAAATCACTCCTCACCAATGATGAATAAGAAACTAAAGCTACATCACGCTTCCAAAGTTCAGCTTTTGCAGACACCATCAAACATTTGATGTGTCCATATATGGTGTTTCCCCACAATTTAATGGGATCATTTAAATAAATGTTTCCCTCTGGATTATTGCTTTTGTGCTCCAGGGTCACTCCATCTATTTTTAGCTTCCTTTTTACCTCGTACAAAAGGGGTTCAATTTTGGACTTAAGGGATCCTTTTGGAATGCAGCTTCGAACATATCCATATGGTTTGTACCCTTCAGTAATTGCACACTTTAGCCAAATATGATGCATTGGGGCTACCCCAAGGAAGTTATTATAGCTGCCGTGTTTAAAGGACCATGTCTGAGACATTCACATATCATTTGTGCCTGCTGATATGAGTTTGGACTAACGGGGACAGGGGAGGAATTACTATAGTAGGGCAGGGAGGATGCAGAGAGGAATCCCACCTACATCAATCTTCTTTACCACTCACACTTCCTCTCCCACATAGGCAAAGCAGTCAGAGTCCATGAATCTGTTCAGAATGAAAACTCTGAAAATTGTGATAGAAACACTATCTTATACCTTTACATAATATAAATAAACTGTACTAATTGCTGCCACCACTCCAGAGTTACTGCCTAGGGCCCCTTTCATAACATGTTAGCAAACCCTAAGCATGCATTATTCACATCCCGAGCACCAAGAGGTAACCTCACGCAGTCATCAACCTGGGAGAAAATATGTAATGCGGTCACTAACTAACCAGACCCATCATTGACACAGGCAGGTGTCAGGAATCGGGTACTTCTGAAGTGTATTTGATTGTTTACCCTTGAAGATAATCTCCTATCCCTACACGTAAATGAAGTGGTTAATATATCACTTTTCCTTGCAAACTAGTGTAATCGGTTAGCATTTCATTATATTTGTTTGGAAGGTTATTGAAGGATGTCTTTGTTATGTGAGAGTGAGACCTGAGAGGAGTTGGCCTCACGGCTAGGGCGCTCCTCGACCTCGAATCTGGGGAACTGGGTTTGAGTCTCGATAATGACGCTGAACATCCTGTGATTCTGGGCAAATCACTTAATCTCCCTGTGCCTTACAAAAACGAATGTGTGTCCTAATGTAACTAACTGGTGATATGTAAAGTGCTCTGATACCCGATTCGGGTCAAGTTCGCGCTATATAAGACTCTACACCCAAAAAAAAAGACCTGAAGTTAGAAACGTCCTGTTCCTCCTCCATATAACTGGCTGAACTAGTTTCAGTTGCATTATACTGCATTTGTGTTTTTATTTGGTATGCTACATGTGAGGAGCAAGGGCTTGCTGTAACACCTCAGCATTCGCCTGTGTAAAACCGGTAGATGTTTTCAAGGATTTAATGAGTAAAAGTTTTACAATTTTGAACAGCCAAGGTCTGTCTGGGGGAGGCTGGCAGAAACTAGGTTAGATCCTCCAGCAAGCATGCTCTTGATCAGAGGCAACTAACAGAGGTCGTTACTGCATAAAATGTGGTTTGCCTGTGCTGCTTGCCATGCATAGCTCTGTTTTGGGGGACGAGGGAGTCCTAAGGAAGAGTGAGTTTGAGTTGTGTGTGTCTGGTAGGCTCCTGCATGCAAACACAAACAGGAACAATGACAAGCGATGATGGAGAGCGCCCAGTGGCAACATTGGTGCAGACCTGGACATGAGGAAGGCAGTAAATCAATGCCTATTAATGGGTAGTTGATGCCACAGACCTGCCTTAGAAGGCCCTTTCAATCCGCTCTTGAATCTAGGCCGAAGAATGGTAGAGCCCTGCCTGGATTCAGGGTGTGGATGGAGTTGATTTTGGCCACGTGTCCAGGTGTAAACAATTGAAAAGTATGAAGCCAGTGTACCCTGAAGGGTGTAAATTGAACTTTTTCTGCTACCCTTGTTGGTTTTCCTTATTTCGAGGTTGTGAACTCTGATGTGATGTCCCAAAAGGTAGAGAAAGGAACCTGTTTCAATTTGTGTTAAGTAGATGATGCAGACACGGCCTCTTGGATTTTAAAACCTAAAACTGACAGCAGCGCAATCAATAGGGCAAAGGAATAATATTAATCTCTTCCTTCATTGAGCAGACTGAACCTGCACAATCGACATTTTATAGGAAATTATCAGAGCGCCAAAATGATTCGGTTATACGGAAACCCATTACTATATGCTCAGACACGCCTAGCACCTCTCAAAACACACCTAAATGTCTACAAAATGAGAAAAGAGGTGCTTGGATTTGCATTCGGTCTTTGTTCCTAGGGGCAAATAGACTATTGCATCCATTGCGGAAATATTTGATAGACCCGGTGGTCTTAGGTTTGAATTCCAATACGTTCTTGTTTTCGTTCTAAAGTCAGCAGCATTAATACTATTTAGTTGGTTATCTCTCAGTAGAGCCAAGACCCCCCCTGAGCGTGATTTGAGCTCTGTAAATACATCTCTCCAGTCTCTACCCTAACTCAAAGACTGAGGATAATACTACCATCAATCCAGCTGTTAACATTGACATAAATAGTGTAAATAAAAAAAAGAAATCTCACCGCAGGCACATACGGGAAGAAGGAAAGGCGTAAGGTCTATTGGCAGACCCTCTGTAAATAGGCTTTCGTTGTAGTTTGGGGTTACTGCTTGTATACTTTAGGGTTTGAGCGACTTTTAAATGTATGACCTGATTTAGAATTTTGTAAAGGAAAAGTCCTTCAAAGTCGAATCGCGATTTTACAAAGAATGATAGAGAAGCTTGGCGAACAGTTTCATTTTTACAATTCACCATTCAGACCCTAGAAGCTGGTAAATTGGAGTGATATTGTGACTAAAACACCAAAGTAGTCTTTATGTATACTGAATAACTAGTGATAATTCCTTTATCTTCATTTAGTTTGATGCTTTATTTATCCCCTTTTGGGGAATCGCTTCCTCATTCCCACTCAGGCTTGAACTGATCGATCATCTTCTAGCCAAACTTTCTATTTAGTTAAAATATTATGAAACAAAATTGGTGGCATAGTTCTTCAGACGCAGCCCATCCAATCAGAAATCAGGCCCTGCGTAGGAAAAAGATTGCCATTTTGAAGGTTTGCTGCAGCCTCCGAGTTACGGTTGAGGATGATAAATTAGGCATACTGGATCTGTTATTTGTTTGTATCCAGTTTTACGCCATCAGAGTTTTTTGAAGGCCCAACACTTTTGTGTTTTGGGACTGGAAAGTTTGCATCACTTTAGTTAGTAACTTTTCATGCTCCTCCTTCTTCGTGCTTGTTTTGTCTGCTTGCATGCATCTTTGAAACTTTCCCCTACATTTCTTTTTTATGTATTAGAATATCTCTTATGCTTTCCTTAACCTGGGCATTAGACCTCTTCTTTTTACTCTGAATTACCTTTGGCATTTAAGGTCTCAACTTCAGAGAAAGCTAGATAAAAGATCAATTTTCTTTAGAAAATTTCTATTTTGAAGTGTGTACATGACAATTTGAAGGGGTGCTTGCCATGAAAGTCCCACCGCGAGTAATCCTCTTCATGAGCATTTGTGTTGTTGATGTGCCCAATACTTGCTTTCTTGAACTTTGCTAAAAACGCCATTTGCTCCACCCCTGCGCTTAGACATTGACTAGTGCCAGGACCCTTCCAAAGCAGCATAGAACACGTTTGGGGCAAGGAAGTGGAAACATTCTGCAGAGGACCATTGTTCATGTTATAGATTACTTATTAGCCGAAGGATGCAACTGGTTCAGAATGTGTGGTTGGGCAAGGATTGTGGTATTGTTTGCAAAGCCACACACTCCTTTACCCCATTAATTTATGGATACACTTGAGAGGTCAGTTGAAAGAGTAGGATTGCTTGGCGCAAGACCATTTAATTCTCTAGTATTAACCAACCTGTTTACCTGTGAAATGACTGAAAGTTCCTCCAACAAGAAGTAAACTCTTTCTCTGAAATATCACGAGAGAGAGAGAAAACACAAAATGTTGCTCTATTGTAATTCAAAAACATTTTTCAAAAGCTGTTTGTAGTATTTTCAGACAGTTGTTTTTAGTATGTGCTATACCTGCCATAGTTTGAGATGGACCTCGCCACACAATACTATTTGATTTTGCAACATTTGTCGGCGGTTTCTTGCTTTCTAACATCATTGTTATCTTCTCTATCATGTTACTGGTCTGAAGGTTGACACTCCCATGACCATAGACTTGCATCTCACAGCCAAATCTTGGAAGTGGTATAGTTCATTTTTGCTTCCCATTCCACCTATTATCTGCTATCAACAACTGAACCCGCTGCATCGCAGAAGGAGAGTGGATGAATAATGCTCATCTATTTTGGCCACTGTCCTGCACAGCTCCCTGCTTGCATGTGCGGGGTGAGACCTTAGGTGCCAATAGGTCACTCTGCTTGGCATCTTTCATTGCTAATGGTAAAATAGCTACTCATGAAGAAGAGTAGAAATTGTCCAGTTTTTGTTTAAACATGGTCATGAGATCTGTGGCAGTTAAACCATGATGCGAAATCTCTGGTCCTTAACCCAGCAGGGTGAGGTATATTTAGTAAGCAGGTCATAAGGTCCACTTTCCACACAATCAGAGATACAACAGAGAACGATGCAATCTCAGGTTATCTTATTACTCATAAACTGAGTCTCATTTCTGTAGCTTCTGACACTAAGAAGGAGAATGCAAGGGACCGAGAAGACCATCACAGTTGTCTCCTAGAATTTAAAAGAGTAGCTTTCAAGTAAGTAAACTAGACTGAAGAGAAATTCGCTCCCGGCATTTAATGGTACTTTTTTGCAAAACAAAAATGGGGTCTATTGCAAATGTTTTTCCAGATAATTAGGACTCTTTGTTCCTCCAAAGCCCATGACCAGTGATACTTCTCAAATGTAGTTGTTATTGTCATGAAAACAAATGTTTCTTGGTTAATGTTATCACCCAGCAAGTGACCGCTACGTGGACCAGACAGTAATTTGTCTTGGGGGGCGTAGTCTTAATATTCAGACTAAATATAGTCGAAATATATCTTCCTGATTAGACTGATGAATGTCATCAGTGATAATGTTACAATTGAAACCATCACGACAGAGATTTGGGATAAATACAGTCAAGATCCAGTGCTGACTCGGATGCTCTTTCCACAACACTTGAGTACTTGGAAATAGCTGAGGCGGGTGTTAGCCCAGGACCTGACTTGATGAATTTTCCGGTGAGTGTGCGGAGACCAGAGACTAAATGGAGAGGAGTTGGCCTAACGGCTAGGGCGCTCGACCCCGGACCTGGGGAACTGGGTTCGAGTCTCGGCAATGACGCTGAACATCCTGTGATTCTGGGCAAATCACTTAATCTCTCCGTGTCTAACAAAGAATGAATGTGTGTCCTAATGTAACGTAACTGGTGCTATGTAAAGCGCTCTGATACCGGATTGGATTCGGGTCAAGTTTACGCTATATAAAACTCTCCAAAAAAAAAAATGTCAGCATGAAATAATCAGATGGTCTCAATATCTTGCTGAATACTTCTTTAACCAAGGACTGAGAGGGCCTTTATGCTGCAATTACAGTCCATTATTACGGACTAGTTGTTTCTATAACTTTTTGTTTTTACTTTTAGACATGAGATTGATTGATTGCATAATGATTTGATTTCTCACTCTTTTCTTTCTATTTCTCTCTGCAGCCTGATCTGTATGTTCATATTCTCTAGAAATGTGAACTGTATCTTACTGGTCCGCTGCCATTGTTGTGATTGGCTCATTGCTCTTCATCATATTATGGTTGGGGATCTCTGTCCCCACATGTACTATCTAGAAAGGTTGAACTCGTCAGATTGAGGTTTAAATGACTGAGCAGGTGTGATTTGGATTATTTGTTTGGTATACTTCTCCAAAATCTGTGGCTACGTTGGAGCACTTTTTGTTTATTACAGAAACCAGATGAAAACTGTGTATTTATTGAGTGCATTTGGGCACTAGAAAGATAGTTCAATTTCCTGTTGCTGTGGTTGCAGTGAGTAGGTAGCTCGAGTACCTTCAGTGTTTACTTTAAACCCTGGAAAATGTGTAGAGTAAAGATGTAGGAAAGCTTTATGTGTCCCACTCGTGTGCAGTTGATGCTTTGACTTCCTACTTGTGATGTGGACTTAGGAGGTACATCTTTGTGGTTAGCTGGGCCAACTCCTGAACAGAAAGGATGGATACATAATGTTGGTTTCAGTCAGAGAGAGATACTGTTGTGTTACTAGTCCTCCTTTAGATTGAACCCAAATGAATCCCGGAACAGAAAAGGGAGGATGTGACCTGTGCGCTTTCGCTGGTTCTTTGGAGACTTAGAGTGAGCTCTACGACTGCTGAGTTGTAAACTCTTTCAAGAGACTGGGTGTTCTCCAAATGTACCTATCCTGGACTCATGCTTATGGATATTTGTACTGGTTCAACCTTGGCGCCCAACAAACATTCACAGTGTGTCTTGTTTCTTTTCACTTAGAAGAAAAGTTCATCCTGTGACCAATGTAATGTTCTACTGAAAGCCAAACCAAGCATTGGCAAACTGAATTGCTGGCATCACCTTCCCACCCTGTCCTTTATTAAGTTAAGAACTACCCACAAAGCACAGACACACTTTAAATGTTATTTTCCTTTTACATTTACTGTGTATTACATTTTAGGTGAAAGCTAGCTAAATAGTCTTTCTACATGAATGTGATATGGATATAGGAGAGGGTAGACTCGCAACAGACAGATTCTAAGCACCCAGATACCCTAACCGGTGATTAACTGCACTTTATAAATCCTGAATGAGTGATTGATTTTATATCCAACTTTGTTACCTTCTGAGCCTGTAAGCTCTACTTACAGGCTCAGTTACCTTCTGAGCCTCTAAGCTCTACTTTATGGTTGCTGGTTCATAACCCTGCAGTTTTTTAAATGACATGACCCTTAATATCTATTTTCCTAGTAGATTCATTAAGGTCAAAGATGTACATCTCATCAGATAGGATCCATAATGCTGATGTACTATCTTACATATATTATCAAGAATTTTATAGCACAAAAATAACTTGTAATATTCGCAACTAAAATGCAGAACTGTTTTAACAATCCAAGTACTAGCTGTTGAGTCTTTCCTATAGCTGGTATCATAAGTATATGATACCTGTTTTTATGGTTGTTTTCCAACAGCTGCAGAGGCTGTAAACCGGAAACTACAGTTTTTTCTTTAGCGCGGCTCCATTCTAAGATGGCCACCAAGTGCAGCTTCTGTGCAAAGATGGCCTCAGACATTAACACTGTTCCAACATGTCCCTTTCTGAGAACAGCATCTTCTGTTCAAGTGGTTGTTGTTAAGAGACCAGCCCCTTCCTGTCGGGTGGAACCTGTTCTACTAGTATATAAACAGCTCATGATCAGTATACCAATGCAACACGAATCCTCTGGCTTTCTCTTGCTGTTAAATTATTTGCTCTAACTATTCTTTCGGCTCTTTCTCTGCCCCAGCCCTGTTAGCTCCGGCTCTTCAGTTCCATCTCAGTTCCAGTCTTGCCAGCAATTGCTCTGCTCCAGTCTTGGATTTACTCAGATCTATAACTTCAGCCTTGCAAGAAGCATCCTACAGTAGGGACCGGGGGGGGGGGGCGGGGGGTGACATCCTAAAGGTGTTTTGTGCCTTCAAGCTTTTTCCTCCTTGTGCTATCTGGCAGTACTCTCTAGAGGGTATCTCTTCTGAAAACCATGATAGCCCTGGGGCAGACAAAGTGGCTTCTGGAAGGGCCTTGAAGAAAGAGGCGAAGGATTGACCCCATCTCCAGCCGCACATAATGCTCTGTTTTATAGATCCTATTGCTTCATACAAAACAATCTCATAACCGTAGAAACTTCACACACAGACGGGGATAAGCTAGACGCTTAATTCTATGGTGACCAATATTCAGTCTACATTCAGTATATGTTCACTTATCATACAAGTCCAAGAATTATTTACTGTTTAGGTCAAATTAAGCAGCTGGACCTCCTACTTTGATAGTTTACTTTTCTACTTTCACTAGGCTGGCTCATATACATCTGCGTCATCTCAGTAAATGGTTTGAATTATGACTTCCGGTTCCTCAAAAGTTGTCTTTCACTGTTCCTCGTAGTAGCCATAGCATATTTCGTACCTCAGATGATGCCATTTTTAATAGAAACTCCGTGGTTGACAGCATCGTACTAGTTCCTGGAGCTGGATTCGTCAAAGTGTGCGGGTTCCCTGTTGTGGTCCTTTGCATCGCTAGCAATTTTCCTGTTATCAATGCCAAAGATCAATTAATTTTCTTATTTTGGATCGCCCCCTCTGCATCAGTTTTCCCCAATTGGATAAAGGCCCTGAGCTAGGGTTGTTCATTCAGTTCCCAACCCGGAGCTTCAGCCATGCTATTAATCATTAGACTTTATGAAATTGAATGCCGCAGAAGTGATACGCTAGATGCGGCCGGTGCCCTTTGGACACGTTGACATGCCTTCTGTCTTAAGCTTATGGCTGGCTAGCTGAAAGGGCTTTTGTTTCCATGGGTTAGCCCACGTCTGTGCTATTTCCTTGACTCCGACATTTTAGCTCATGTGTGGGAGGCTTCAGTGCTCGTGTTACGATTCTTTCCTCACAAATAAATTAGGCCTACTTAAAAACTACCAACATCCCATCCTCGTCGCCAGTGTTGAGAAGAAAGAAACTTCTACGGTAAGAACACAAGTTTATTAAGACACCACCAACAATGTCCAAAGCCTTTCTGTCAAAACAGTGCCAGAGGAGGCTACAATAGAACGTTGACAGAAGGAGGGGAAGATACCAAGTGGAAGGAAAGGGGGGGGGGGGGCGGAACAGACCAAGATTACAACACATTTCCACAGCTAGAAGTTGTGGAAGGTCTCCAAATTTGAACTTGTTTAGAAAGTCTGCTCGTCCACTAAACAGCTAAGCAACGAAAACTGGAAGAAGTTAAATAAGTGAAAGAACCTTGCGGCAGCCGACGGGCTGGATTCAATAGATCTCTTGGCAGACCCCATAAGCTACAGTCTTCCAAGCCACGTGAGAGAAGGGTAAGGTTGTGCGGGTCAAACAACACCAAAGTTGCAATCTTGACAGTCCTGCTCTAGTAATCCAGGATGGACCTTACACCAAGACATTTAAGAGGTTAAAGGTAAGGAGACTGGGCGGTAATTTGAAGACTCGGAAGGATCCTAAGTAGGTATAGAAGGGATTAATTTCAAGAGGTATTAGTTATGTTTGAACAATAGCTGATAGTGAGGTGTGACTGGTGCCTTGTGACTTCTGAAGGGTGGAGCTGATGAGGGCTCACTGTGGTCGTGCACAGCTGCTCTCATTGAGGGGGTGATAGAGCAGCGTGTGTAGGTTGAGAAGGGATGAAAGGGGTGAAAACTGTTTCCCAGATTAACAGTAAACATGATGGACAGAAGACCACAGCTATTTAATTGTCTTCTTTCTCATTATGCACATTTAACTTAGGCCCATTTTGCACGGAGATTCATATAACATTGAGTCCAAAACTGACTTGAAGATTTATGGTGACATGTTCTTGAAAAGTAAATCTGATTTTTTTTATTTTTTTTACAGTAATGCTTTTGTATTTTGCATTTAAATATGTTTGCATTTTGAGGCATTATGTGAAAGTAAATTCAGGTTACCGTTTCTCTTCGGAATATATTGCAGAATGAAATAACTGCATTATAGGTTAGTATTTTGCATTATTTTGTTGACTGGTACAATAGTATTTTAAAGTGAAGTCCATCATCTGTCCCGAATGTGATATATTGACAGTGTTTAACTATAGCTTAACCGGATCTTTGTAAGTCTTGCATTCCCTGAGAGCGGCCCAGTGTGCATTAATGTGATAAGAGCCATTCTGCGTCTTCAAGCGCCCTTCATAGGGTATGCTCCCGTTCTTATCTGAGACCCATCATTTGTTCTTGGTCATTACGAGGAGCTCTTTATAGAAGCAAGCTACAGATTTCAGCCCTCACCCGATGTGACTATAAGTTACACAACCTAATGAGTTGGGATTCTGGATCTCCGTTACGCCGGTACTTGCTTATCATGCTTCTGATGTTACGAACTGACCGGCTGGAAGGTCATTTCTTACAGTCAGGCCTTTTGGGGACAGTAACTCACTCGATGAGTGACCTGTAATCCGCAGGCCCATCTTTGTCCAAACTCCCAAACTGTATATGTGGTCTACGGAACTCCAGTAATGGCAAGCGTGGACCGCAAGGTGTCCACCATACGAATGTGCCTTTCACGTAAGAGGAAAGCTCAGTGGTGAATGGCTGGCCCTCCATCGGGGTCACAGCATTGGCCTCACTAAGACCTACATCACTGCCCATGCTTCTCCCTACAATATATTGACAGCTGGCTCAACCCTCATTTTCCAAACCCTAAACCCCTCCAGCCCCTCATCCCACAATCGAATCTCACCTTCCTTCGGTCATCTTTTCTCGCCTGGACTTTACCACGTCCTACCGCCGCCCTTGTAACAACTCAGAGATACCCCTGGACCCTGACCACCTCCGCCCCCTCACCAACCTGCCTTGCTTTGGCTGTAGCAGGGCAACTGAAGCACCACATGGGATAAACACGGCATCCTCTGCTCAGGGTCCTGCCTGAGTTGCAGCTGTGGAAGCACAAACCTCAACGACCAAGTGTGCGCTTTTTTAATACCACCAATAAATATAAATATATAATACTTTTTAACTTGATTACCCAGCAAGTCTTCCCCAGGTGGGTAGCGGACTAGACGCGTTGGTCCAAAACAGGCAACATATTTTTGATGGGGTGTAATCCAAACATGAGTGAACTAGGAACACCTTCCAAGGCTAGTACTGCCCTCTGAGAGTGAGCGGAGGAGTCCATTAATAATTGGCGCTTAACTGAACATGTCACAGTAGAGGGGTCGTCAGTGAAGAAATATAGACTCTGTTCATTAACCCTGCTCGAGTCTACTCCACACATACAAGTGGGGCGGCATGCTAAGAACAGATTTACCTTACAGCCACTCCCTTAATTATATTGAGAGACCCTCCAGTTCGTTAATCCCACTTAAAGCCCTGGCGCTCTGTAAATGTAAAGGCGACCCCCGCGCTGTATCCCATCCTTTATGTGACGCATGTTGTGTGGTGAGGTGGCTAGTGCTGTGCCTTTTCATCCCATGTCTGGACAGACATTGATAACTCATTACTGTGTTCTCTTTAGTCATCCAGACCTCCGAGGCTTACTCCGTGCTGATCGGCAACCGGGAGTGGATGAACCGGAACGGCCTCGGTCTGAAAACGGACGTCGACATTCTCATGACGGAGCACGAGCGCAAAGGTCGCACCGCTGTCCTCGTGGCGGTTGATGGTAACTACAGCTGTATTTAGTGTAAACAGTGATTTGATGCTTTTGGATGTCTTATGTTTATTCTTGGCACTGATTCAGTGGTGTCCGACTAAATATGATTTGACTGTGTTCCGTTCCTGTTGGCAGGTCCCAAGCTTTTTCAAACTTGATAGAGGTAGAGCATGATTCATGTGACTGGAAATAGGGTAAAACAGATAAAATGCTAAAATCTGCTAACTTGCTATATGTTTATACATCCTATTTGTGTGTAAGATTGTATCATATACAGAAGAACTCTAAAAGAACAAATTATGTAGGCAGACATAAATCCTTAACAGCACAAAATCGGGCGAGCAATGTTGTACTCCTTCTAATAAGCCATTAATATCGAATTACATTCTTAACTGATTTGGAAGCAGTGAGAGCGTACTTACTATTTCACAATGACAAAGTGAAATTTGTGTATCTCATTATTGTCATTTGGTTAGATATCTGTGCCTAGGATGTGGTGATGTACGTCAGATATATGTTAATATGTAGAACCATAGATTCCTAATAGCTTGTACTTTATTTTTCAATTCACTTAAGTAGAAAAAAAGGGCGATAAAATCTGATGTTCTTCCAAAAATCTAGAGGATGCCATTCCCGAAGGTTAGATAAAGACTCTGAATATAGTGATTTGATTTACCTGCGAGGCGTTAGAAAACAAGTAACTTGTGATCCGATTGCAGTTGGTATTTTGCGCACAGAGCATTGGACCGGTTCACCCTCACGCAAGTCTCTGTCTAGAAGCTTGCGGTAAGGGTCACGTAATTTCACTAGAATGTTTGTAAACAGATCTTAGTCCGTGATGCCGGATAGAAAGCTACAACATTTTCTGGTGGATACGATTTGCTGCCATCTGTTCTAGTTCCCATCACTCAAACAGACGCTACCAAAACAGGAGCAGGGATCCCAACCAAGTACCAAATATGGTAGTTTAGGGTGCTAAGACCAGTTCTTAGAATTTGTTTCCAAGTAAACAGCCGGCTAGCGGGACACAGTTCACCCTAAAACCAGTTATAGATCCGATGTGCCTCACCATTCCTGGACCTATGGGAGTCTGCGCCTTAGCAGTGATTACTCGGATCACAGGGATCTTGCAGTGCCAAAGATGACTTGTCCAGTTAGGCGCCCTGGCACAGATTCTCAGCCCGGCCTTCCTGACAGGCTTGGTAATATCTCCCATCACTGGTCGCTTCAGCTTGAGATGCCGACCCTCAAGGAGGGCACCCACCTGCAGAGGTATGGTCCTCGATAAATGTCTGCTCTACAGAGCTGCAGGGGTCTTCTGAAAGTCCATGCAAAGTGCAGGAAGTCAGAGTCTATCCTACTTTGACGGCACTGGAGGAGAGCCCGGGTCAGACGTTGTTTAGCTGCGTAACACTTTGAAATCCCTCTCTGTTTTTGTCCTTTTTACATCAGAGACTTCTTGAGGTGGAGTCTGAGGTCAGGCTTCTCAAAACTGGTCAATGGTGAAAAATGTATCCTGCCCAGAAAAAAACACACCTGCCACCTGTCGGCTTGTCAGGTGACATCCAGCAACACATGAAACTGGGGAGGGAGGAACCAGCTGTGCTCCAGGGAACACTGTTTTGCAAGAGGGGCAGTGTCCCTCCCAAGCCCATCAGACCCCTCTTGTTTCAACGAGGGGCTCTGGTCATACTGAAAGACAGCGCTCCACACAGACCAAAGATGGGGCAAGCCTTTACGCACTCTACCGTCTTGCAAACTCCCTCACAGTGTCCCAAATGGCCCCTGCTGACACCCATCATATCTTAGCACCTCATAACAGGTGAACTAGGGACTCAATAAACCTCTAGCCAGCCTCCCACCATAGGTGCAGATAAGACGTGAGTGCCCTCTTGAGCTGCCACACTGCCAGTCACCTGCTAATGTGATTGGAGGGCGCGCTAGTCACCCCAGCTGTGGATGGTGGTAAACATTGGGTGCACCTCTGTCAGTCAAGCCCTTCTTTATCAAAGCTGGGCCTTCCAGTGGACTATCAGGTTGTTGAATGCACTTGATGAATAACATGAAGCTTGTCCGAAAAATAGACAAGGCTAGATTTTGAAAGCCGGCCAGGCGACTTCGGACCAGCAAGGGGGTGCGTTTCTCTTTCTTGAAGAAAGGGCGACCCCTTCCAGAAGACACACTGTCCCCACAAAGATCGGGGGCACCAGTGTGTGAGCCCAGGAAACTAGAGCCAAAAACATCAGGATAAAAATGCAAAGTCTCTTAATACTTACTCTCCGGGTATTACACACAGAACCAGGCCATTCCTCCAAGCAGATTGGAATCCGAATCTCTACTCGACCCTTTAAGGCCGCAAGATCTTCCTTGCAAGGAAGCTGCAGTAACCCCCAGGCCAGGGGAGGCCAGGGCTGTTGTAGAAAGAAACACTACTGTATGGAACCAGGGACTGGAACCCGGGCCCGAGTTCTGGCAGGAGCCAACTCAGAGGCTGACAGCTGACCACTGTGTTAGGCCTCTGGAATTATGTACCAGAGAATAAATAATGTAGCAGGGTTGGCTACATTATGTGACCAGGAAAAGCACATTACTGGTTTCGTCTAACATGAGATTTAATTAATAATGGCCTTTCTACCCCTTAAATAAAATAATTAGTTTAAATTGTAAACAATGCTTAAAAAGTAAAATGCACACCTAATGCTTACAGTTCTGGTAACAGAATGTGGGCCTCTTTTATTCTGGGCATCCGAGCTATGTTTAAATCTTGTCTTCTGGAGCGGGCCATTTTAAGGTTTATTTTGTTTTTATAAGGTTTCTGGGAACCTCCGTCCAATGTGAATCATTCCCCCGCAGAACAATATTGGGCATTGCACCGTTATCGCTTGGAGGCATTTCAAGGTTGAAAACAACAGGCCTTGAAACAGATGTCTGGGAATCTGGAAGTAACTGCAGCTTTGAGAACCCTGCGGTAGAAACGCGAAATTGCATCAACAGTGAAGCCAATTCATTTGAGGACAAAGAAGGCATCCTTTGAAACGTGTGTTGCAGATTACATCATTGCACTTTCCTGCCATCTAGTGTTGGATTTAGATTATTACAAGCTGTTTTTCTTCGAAGAATGCTTTGTTTCAAGCAGGCCGCGAATGACTCGTGATTACATCTTTGAAATTCACTAGTCATGAGGACGCAGACTCCACCCAGAGGCGCAACTAGAGCCACATTTTTTTTTTTTGGGGGGGGAGCAGTGCTAAGAAAAAATTTCGAGGGAGGGGGCTGAATCTTTAAGCAATAGGCAGAGTGGAGCTGCAGGGGCTCTTAGAAGGGGTGAAACAACAGCAAGGCTTAATTAACATGCAAATGGTCTTTTATAGACCTGTGAAGTGCTCGGTGCGGCTGTGTGTGTGACCCGGGAAGCTGTCTCATCCCGTGCTGCCACACATGGCGGGGGGGGGGGGGGGGAGGGGCGCGGGCTGAAGCCCTTTGAGTTCAATGGGTGTTGCGCGCCTGACTCTAGCCCTATATCACTTTATGCGTCATCGGGTTCTGACGTAACTCGAGCCGCTTTTTCGGGTGAGGCATAATATTGAAGAATTTGAGACTAGAGAAGGCAAGCAGAATGCGAGTTGTATCGGAGAAGAACTAGATAGATTACAACACAGAAAATGGATGGTTTTTGGCCGAAGCCCCCTGGCTTTACTGTGAATAAAAAATGAGCTAGCATTCGCGCCAATCATTTTCAGTTCTATTAGGATTATGCTTCTCTTTCTTTTATTTGCTACACACAGCAGCCAATGAAAACTTTTTTGTATGCAAATAGAAACTACTTTTCCCATGATGCTTAGTCATACATCACATCCTGTCCGACCCTATACGAGCCACTGTGTCCTTTCGCTGAGCCTCTTTCTTTGCTCGAACATTTTTTAGTCCATAACATTTTAACAAGTGCAAAACATCCTCCAACGTGGTAGAACCAAAACCAAACTGGGCGATAACGTCTTCTCAACCAGAAGCAACATCATTCCATCTTCTTCTCGGAACCTGAAAGGAACAAAACATAGAAAACCCTGTAATTTCTGTCACCACATAATAAACCAAAATACGGGTGGGTACATAGTACAACATTGTAGTAGAACTGGGTGGGATAATCCTCGCCTCCGTGTCCTTAATAGAATTGAAAATTCTTAGCGCGAATGCTAGCTAATTTTTTATTCTATTACAGGACCGGAGGCTTCTGAATATGCTAGTTTAACGCTTATCAAATACAACTGAAGATATATCCCCCACAGGTTTATAATAAATTGTTTAAACGTAGATTCAGAAAAACCAATCAGCAGATCGCATAATATCTTGAAAGGTAGAACCCAACATAAAAGACTTTGATGCCATGGCACCCCAAACAGAATATGCGCCAAACCTCTGGGTAGCGAAACCCGCTTTTTGCATGACTGATTTGAGCCATCTGTATATGTAAGCTGCAGACACAAGTTTATGAGGTTTTTGTAACGCAATAAATAACTGAACTGAACCATATGATCTTATTGGTCTAGTACATTCTTCATAGACCTTTAAACATTGAACCACACATAACTTTGCATTAGACGTGAAATCATGATAATCAATACTTCGAGAGAAAGTTTTGTTCTAGCAATAATATTGAAAAACTCCCTCTGGAGTAAATACTCTACCTGTAATATCCAGAGCCTTGACGTCGGAGGATCGCCGACACGTGTAAAGACAGAGCAACGGGGCCAATTTGGCTGACAACTGCTTTCTGGGCAATGATTAATCATTCGGCCATTTATTGAATAAGGAGAGAGCTAACGAAACGTCCCACAATGAAGAGTACTTAAGTATGGAGGGATTCGCAACCCGGATGCCTTTTAGCAAGTTACAACGACTGGGTGCATACCCACTGGCTTGCCATCCATTTGGCAATGCCCCGCAGAAATGGCAGATCTAAAGTTATTAACAGACTGGTATGCCAAACCCTCGGACGCTTTTCTGATAAGAAATTCACAACTTGGGATAATTCGGCCCCCCACGGGTTCCAAATTTCGTGCCACGCACCAACGAACCCAGCCCTTCTAGGCTGAAGAATAGCGTTTTCTGGTGGAAGGGGCCCAAGCCTGGTTAATGAAGGTCGTAACCATGTCCGAAAAACTCGGCATGTGCCATTGTTGCCGGTAAACCCCCATGTCATCAGGGCCAACGACCACGGAAGTCGTCTGGGGAGGTCGTAACTCATCTCCAATAGTATTGGGAACCAGGGTTGCGACCTACACGGAGGAGTCACTATTATGACCTCTGCTTGTTGTTTGAGAATGTGAGATGTCACCCTGGGAATTAGAATGAAGAGGGGAAAACATAGTTCAGCCCCCCCTGACCAATCCTGAAGGAAGGCGTCCATTGCCTTTGCCAATGGGTCCGGTCTCCAGCTGAAAAATGTGTGAATCTGACGAGTCAGTCTGGATGTGAACAAGTCTATTTGACACAGACCCCTATTTCCTGTAATCAGTGAAATAATAGTGGAAGGAGTTTCCACTCGCTGTAATCTTTGAGATACCAAGAATTCCAGTTCGCTACACAGTTTTTGGTCCCGGCATGTATTCTGCCACTACCGATATCTGTTGACTCTGGTATTAATGCCAAATCCTTGGGTATCTCCACAAGTAGAGATGACCTCAAACCTCCCAACTTGTTGATATATCTCACCGTTGAAATGTTGATCATCCTGAAAAGGATGCAACGCGAGGCGTGTTTGCGGGACAAGGTTCAAAATGCAAAGGAGCCCGCTAATGGTACCAGACAGTTGATGTGGAGTCATAGCTCTTGAGGGAACCACCTTTCTCCTGTGGAGGTATCTCTGCAACGTGCTCCCCAGACCCAGGGGCTGGCGCCTGATTCTATGACGACTTCGGGCTGTTATCCGAAGATGGTTTTGTCAGGAACATGCTTCCACGTGACCCAGTCACCAATGCATCTCCTCTCTCACGTTCTGAGACAACGGAACTAGGTCCGTATAGGATAGATTTTGTTGGCGGTATTGGATCTTTAGGCGTTGAAGAGCCCGGTAATTAAGAGGGCCTGGAAAAATTGCTTGGATGGATGAGGCCAGGAACCCACTACTCTGGCAACTGTCATGGTGGATCTAAGTGTTTGTTGTGAATCGCTACCAACTGTTTCTTGAGGTCTCTCAATTTTGTCTTGGGTAGTCTCAACTGGGTGCTCTGAGAGTCTAGCACGAACCCTAGAAAAATCCATGGTCTGTGATGGGCAAACTGTTATTGGGTTCGTTGATCACGAAACCCAAAGTCTGCAATAGCGAG
This sequence comes from Triturus cristatus, assembly GCF_964204655.1. Lineage (NCBI taxonomy): Eukaryota > Metazoa > Chordata > Amphibia > Caudata > Salamandridae > Triturus > Triturus cristatus. The sequence continues at coordinate 981,983,501 of NC_140588.1, read as the reverse complement.
ATTGTCATTCGTAAATGCTTTTGTGCTATCTCTGGCGAGTGAGTCATGTTGAGAATATCGTCCAGATAGATTGTCATGCGAATACCCTGTTCTCGTAGGTGTGCTATCACTGGTTTCCGGACACTGGTGGAGCCCCAAGAAGCTGACGAAAACCCGAAAGGAAGGGTCAAACACTCGAACCATTGATTCCTCCATCGGAGCTGTAGGAAGCGTCGATGTGGAGGAGAATGGGAATGGACAAGTACGTGCCTTTGAGGTCTAGTCTCACCATCCAATCCCCCTTTTTGAGCAAGTCCGCTAGCAGATGGAGGCCTCCCATCCTATGTAGATCATGAAGTGACCGAACTCTCTCAGGTTCAACACTAACCGATGACCACCCTTTTTCATCTGGACTAAGAACATGTTGCGAAAACGTCAACTGTTGGGAGTTTGTGCCCTGAAAAGGTATACGGAAAAAACTCTAGATGAAAAAACCCCTGAACAGTTTGTAAGAGGCCCTGTTGGAAACGCGCTTAATTCCTGACTGCGCTTTGTCTAGGGGTGTGAATGTTCCCACATATTCGGAAACCTCTTTGGCGAAGCGCTCGCCAAAAAAGGTTGCTCTCAGCAAGGGGACCGGGCTCCGCAGAGGCTAACTCTGTGAGAATGGAAACCATGCGCATGAGAAGGGATTTTGCCGTTTGGTATATATGGCGCAGTTTGCATTGCCAGAAGGCATATCGCCCTCGGAGTCCATTCTGCCAAGATGTCCGGATCTACTGGAGAGGCAGATTCCTTCGCTACTAGAGCCATCCCTAAGATCATTGCCAAAGGTCCCGCAACATCTAAGTGCCTATCTTGACAGCCGCGCCGGGCACGATCAATCCCTTTTTTAGGGTCTCTAGCGAACGTCTTGAGAGGAGAGAGTAGACTCACGTCAATAACTGGAGTCTCTGTTACCTTGTCTGGGAGGTCCGGTCGGGGCATTCAGACCAAAGGTGATTGCGGCCTTCCTTATCAAATCCTTTCCTTAGGGTTTCGTGTAAATAAATAGTGACTTCGGGGGCAGGAGCCCAGTCCGAAGAACGAGGTTGCACTATGTCAGCTGGATTGAACGGTCGGCGGCACATCAGGTGCCTTAGAGGATGCCTTTTTAGGCTTTTTACATAGGAGGGGTTTACTCCTCGGTAGTGCTAGTACCTGTGATGTCTGTGACTATGTATATTCTCTGTTTGCTTTCGTCTTTCCGCCTGTTGAGGCGCTCTGAGTGGAATAGCCATAACATAACGTGTATTTGTAAAGCGCACGTTCACCATTACGGGTATCATGGCGCTGAATAACAGATGTTTGTTGTTACCCAACTCAATGGTACTCATTTAATCGACCTCAGATGGATGAAAGGCTGAGTGTACCCGCTGGGATTTGAACCAGTAACCATGAGGTCGTACACATGCCCCAGCAGTGGACTCATTAGTCTACTGAGCCACCGGACCCGGATGGTCCTCTGCATGCTCTTGTGGCATAGAGGCCAAAGCATCTGCGTAGGGCAATTGTCCTGTCTTCGCCTTACTCTTATCTGTAGGTGTATCAAGCTAGGGATCCGTCGGGCCGAATCCGTGGCGTGTGGCAAACCTCTCGAGTTGTTTTATTATGGGTTTGAAAGCCGCTGCCAGAGCTTGTTGCACAGTACCTGGAACTGTGCTCTCCATCGCCCTGTTGACCGGCTACTGGACGGAGACATCCAGAGCGTCAACTATGTTATCCTCAAGGACAGTCTCCTGTTGTCCCTCCAACTATCCTCCTCCTCGTATCTGACCCAGCCATCCATGGCGCTTTGTTTATTGGAGCCATAAAACCATTCTAGCGAAAATCGCTACAATCAGTCAATCATACAATCTACAATCAGTCATAATAAAGTATGTAAATTAAGGAGCACTTAACTCTGCTGTGAGTAGCAAAGAAAGAGGCTCAGCGAAAGGACACAGTGGCTCCCATAGTGTCGGACAGGATGTGATGTATGACTAAGCATCATGGGAAAAGTAGTTTTTATTTGCATACAAAAAAGTTTTCATTGGCTGCTGTGTTTAGCAAATAAAAGAAAGAGAAGCATAATCAGAAGACTCCGGTCCTGTGATAGAATTAGGGGGCAGGCCACATAAGAAAGGCACGGGGCTGGGAGGGGGGCGTTTAAATTTCATTTATATGGCGCCTATTATCTCTGACAAGGCGTCAAAGCGCTTTGCTACCAATAGCACGCTATCCGGCAGCCCAAAGTTAGTGATTATTGAGGATAGTTCTGCATGCGAAAGGAAAGCACTTCATGCATGATTAGCGACTTAGATGTGATCATTAGAGGGGGCTATGTGAGAAGCAAACGCGTGCTGCAGTTAATGGATAGCTTAAAATAAAATTGCATGAGATTTAGAAAAGCAGAGGCAGGCCAAAGGTAGAAGGGAAGCAAAAGTGCATAAAAAAAACAAGCATTGCAATAGGTCTTGCCTTTGATTAAGTTAAATCCATTTGCTTTGCTAATGGTGTTGTAAAGCAAAGCAAATGGCTTTAACTTAATGAAAGGCGTGACCTCTTGCATTTTTAATGCTTGTTTCTTTTTCCATCCATGCCAAGCAAGACGCTCTGTCCATATCCAAGGTTTTGAGTTTATGCTTGTCCTTCGCTAATCCCCTGATTGGCAAATACAAAGATGTCGAGGGTAGGATCAGGGCACAAGTCCTATAACAAGCATTTGCAATGCAATAGGTCAGATTGCATTGCAAATGCTTCAGTTTAAAAACAGAGTGCAGCGCCACTTGAAGGACACCGTGCTTATATTTTTTTCTAACTTTAATACTGAGCGCCGTGTCATTTATGTGGGCGCTGCGCTCAGTGTTAAAGTAATAAAAAAACAAAAAAACAGAGAGCGGTGTCCCTGAAGTGGATGCAGAAAAAAAAGAAATAAATGTAAAAAATGAGCGCGATGTCTCTAGCGGGCACCACGCTCATTAAACAAATAAAGAAGTAAGAAATAAAGAAAAAACATACAATTTAAAGGTCAAAGTGCAGCAGCGCAAATTTTTGCTGACTCAAGAGGTAAGCAAACTTAGATTTAAACTTATTAGGGTTGATGTCTAGGCTCGCCGTATTTGGAAGATGTAACATAGTATCTATTATTAATCTTTGAAAATGTATCTGATTTTGCACGTTTTCTTTTAATGCAAGTTCCGTATTCACCAGAAAAGGCTGTCCTCCTCTGGCTGTTGGGGGAGGGAAACAGGCAGAGAAGGGTTTCCGATTGTAAAGGGTGAATTAGTTCCCTTGGAAAGCAAGGCGAGGGAGGGGCCGTGGGAGAGGAGTGAGCGGGGCACTGCAGCCAAGACTTGCTTTGTGGCTAAGTGTTCATAATGCTCGGAGAAAATATAGGTTCGTGCAAGCAGCTTTCAGGCTTGACTTCGGTGGCGGCTAAAATAAACAGAACTTTTAATGCGAACACCACAGCGTTAGGCTTCTCTCTGCTACCGTAACAGCATAAGAGCTATGCAAAAAAGAACGCACATGTTTTGGTTTGAAAGGATTTAAAGGAAACGAGGGAAGCGGCTGCTAGCGGAGTGGCATGCCCTTTCTTTTTCCACCCATGGCACTTCCCTTGGCATCTTAGAAGACAAGAGGGCAGCCGGCACTCCCAGAAAGTCAAGCAAGGCGCTCTGTCCATGTCCAAGGTTTCGAATATATGCTCGGTTGTTAGTGCATCTCACTCGTGTGCAAAGTAAGCTGCAAATCAGGAGGGAGTTGGGCGACAGCATGCAACACCAGAAAGCACAGAAATATTCTTATCTCACAATATTAGACACGCTGAGTTCTTCAGAGAGGTGGGGTGCAGGGGTCAAATGAAGCGCGGTGGTCGCTGGGTGAAAAGGAAGGCTCGCTTTGGCAGAGCGCTAATGAAAAGAAACAAGACTGCCATTTAAGTATGTAAATTATGAGACCAGATTGTGTTCAATTAAGACAGCGCCCGCCTTGCAGGCGTTCGTGCAGCAGGGGAGGGAAGGGGGGAACGTGGCGTACTTAAAATTTAAAGCACGATGCTCCGTTAAAAAAGCACATCGTGCCTGCAGTGAGAGTAGCTTAGTAAGAAAAGAAAAAAGTGCTTCGCGGCTAATTAAGAGACAGTCTCCCACTGCAAGTAAAAGATCCAATCCCGGTGGGCGGGGCCAGAAGCGGACAGGGTGGCAACCAGGAAAGACTAAAAACCCTCCGGTGCAATCAAAGAAGTATGTTTAGCATAACTAATGACGGGAAACGACGCACGCCAATGGATTTTGCAGGCGGAGCGTACACAGGACTTCTGGAACCGTATCGATTCCAAGCAGCCCTCGCATGGCGAGAACAACGCACGCGGGCTGCTAACGCCAGGCGAGTCCTAAAAATAAAGGATGGAAGTAAGAAAGTTAGAGTGAAGCTCGACTTTTAATGTAGAATTTTAAGGAATATATCTGGTAGAGATTTCTTTTGCATGCAATCTGTGGATGTAAACCAGTTGAGACAGTTTTAATTTCTTCTCTAAAGGAATATAGCTTTTTCAATCTTTCTAGACGTACTTAAGAGGTTGCACAGATACTTTCCACACTGAAAAAAGGAATCCTAGTGCTTGTTGAGAGACCCCTTTGCAAGTGACTGTCAAGCAGTGCAACATTTAAACACATCCCGTTACCCGTAATACAATTTGAGAACACCCCCATCGCCCCAGTGTATGCAATGCAAGCAATTCTTTCAAACCCAGAAAGACCCGATATGTACCTACTACAGCAGTATGTTCAATAACAAAGTATTGTTCATGTTTATGCAAATCATTGACACCATACATAAACTACATATATAATATAAAACATGTTATGTAAAAACCCGCCAATTTAAAATATAACCAGGCAATTGATAAACATATTGCAGCAATCATTAGTAAATGCAGTGCGTGTTTGTGATCCATTCAATACCTGGTTTAGAAGGGGATGTACCCTGCGTTCTCCTGAAGAGCACCCCCACAGAACAGACCCCATGTCCCGCAGAATGGACGTATCTGAGCTCACCTTGACCCTCCAGCATCAGTAAGGTGTCAATCATCTAAAGTACTTTTACACTTCAGGCCCTACAGTGTATATGTGCCAACATGTTTACTTTTAAATGTATATTATACTCTTTTTTTTAAGTGGCACTTGGTGATCACAATATATATTGTTCTGTCATTGCTTAGTTCATTAAATGTATGTCTTTTAAATGAACTTAAATTCCTCCAATTGTCTCGGGCAAGGACAGTCAGGATGCACTTCAGTTTTAAAAATCACCACTCCTGTAACTCATGAGAAACTGAAAGCCAATACAAACTTGTATCCATTGACACAGGAGTTATCAGCTGGACTTTAGATGGTCTAAGAGAGGAAGTCATAAGCAGACTTCACAGTGCAGCCAGGAAGTTGATGCTGGAGATTCTTCGTATAAGAGTTGTCTTCAACCTGCTTTAGCATGTCTTGGAAGTGTCCGCTTTAATCACAATGAATAAAGGTCACTGTCTTTTTGTACCAAAAGCTGAATCAGAAATTCTCCATGTTTTATTGGACTGATTTTAATATCTCTTTCCAAAATATATTTGTGCCCGTTTTTATCCTACAATATTTTTAATCAGTCAGAGCTTATAAGTGTTTAGCTTAACAGTTGCTACTTGCAACGTTTTAATAATGTTGAGGCGTGTAAGGCTAATTGTTGTAAGAAAATGATTCTATAAAGAGGAAAGGCTGTTGGTGCTTTATGCCCTAATGGAACAACAGTTTCCTTCTGGGCCCCAGGAAGTTGCCTCATCTGAAGAATTTGCAGACCCAACTTCAGGGTGCGTGATGTGAGTCAGGGGATATTATTGATGGCACAGCTGAGGGCTCTGACTCCGGACACCACTAATCCCCACAACTACGACCACAAAGCCCCGGACAAAGGTTCAGTCTTAGAGAAACAGCTGCCCGAGAGCACACAGCATTGACCATGAGAGGTTCAGCCTGCAGAAGAGGCTGCGCTCCAACATACGGAACAGACCCGAAAAGAGAACTATGTCTCAGTGAAGGGTCAGACTAAAAAAAAAGGCTAGAACTCCAGAATCCAGATCACATTTACAACTTTTAAAAACTCAAGCCTTCTTGGGAGCACCCTAAATCCGACATGAGCCAAAGCTTATCCTACTCAAGAGAAAGCGTTGGCGTTTCAGGCACAGCTACTCCTTTACCAGATGTCTCATCCTCTAACGGTGTGGAAGATGCTGAAATTGAAGAATAAAGGATTGTGCAGAGCGCTTGTACCGAATGTTCTAGTACACATGTGCCCACTGCAGCATTGTGCCTGGGCGTGGGAGGATATTATGTTGGCCCAAGCTTGAGCACAAACTGCTGTGGTGGAATCCAACCGACGCATTAAAGGCAGGTCACTCTTAGATCCTTAGCTGCAAGGTACCATCAGCACAAATGCCTTCTTCTCAGGGTGGGGAGCACTTATAACAGGAATGACCACACGGTGCACGTTTACTCCGGCCATGTGTCTAATTGCATCAGTTTGGTATAATTGAAAGCAGTACAGCTTGCCTTGAAAGCCTTTCAAAGAATTCTTGACAGCAGACCATCATGAGTCAAGCCATTTGGATATGATGCGTTAGTCGGCACGCTTACCTTGTAGCAGAATATCTGCAGGGGTAGACTGCGATTCCATGGATCTCCTAAACAAGGGCCACATGGAGGGACTCAAACGGGGAAAATACCAAGTTACTAGAGAGATACATTTGCTAGTGGCAGACCCCACACGTGGATCGGTTGGCAGTCAGGGAAACAAGATAGATAAATGCTGTATTTTCATGTTTCAAAACCCCAGTCTCTATGAAATGCTATGCAGATGTATTGGTCATTGATTTTTGCATGCGCCTTCCCCTACTTCTCCTGATTCCTTACATAGTGTGTATGATGAAAGTAGTCTCCATGGGATCCTCATAACTCCCATAAGGCCATGACCGACTTGGTTCTCAGCCATCCTACAGCTGTCTGTGCATCTATTTCACAACCGCAGACTGTAACACAAGCATGACCTCTCAACAGCAAGGGAGGGTGTATCCAGATCTGAGATCACTGAATCTGGTGATCTGAGAGTGTGGTTACCTTTAGCTCAGGGTCAAACACAAGCTAATTTAATTCTTTTTCAATTCCTAATTGTTTTTGTTCCCCAAAGGTCCTGAGGTAACAGCTGCTTCTTCATCACACAATTAACTTCGGTTGCTCTATCAGAACTTCCTTAATATAAGGTTGACCCCATCTGTGTCACAATTTGAAATATACACGTGAGGACTGGGCTCTGTCATGAAGGATGCCACCCTGGAGTGAGTGACAGCTCGGCACCCTTTTAATGCTACAACTCTCTCTATCTTTTGTCTCACAGAAGTGATGATCTCCGGGACAAGTAACGTGCCCAAATAATGTGAAAAAGCTTCTCCCCTTGTCTCCTAGAGAATAGCTTGTTCTGTAACATTTCTTTGGGAGACCATATTGTAGATGTTCCCCTACCCTTTCCTCCTCTTTGTATAAATATCTTCCACTTCCTCAGGAATGCTCAACAATTCTTAAGGAAGCAAGACAGCTTACTACTGGAGCTTCCTACAATAAACAAATACGAAGTAGAAACGTTTTGTTGATTACAGCACAAGAAACCAAATGGCACTCAATCAGACTAGGCACAACATCATTTTTTCCAATCTGTATTACACCTTAAAAAATCAAACTTGGCTTGCAGTTCCTTCCGAGTCCATTTAGCAACAGTTTCAGCACATTTGCAAAATAGAATTCCAACCCATTGTTAAGATTTCTTTCTTAAGAGCTTTCATTAATGGGTTAAAGATTCAAACCTCCTGTAAAAGAAATTGGGTTATTAGTTGCGATGGATATTAATCCTTCGCAAGTAATCTGTCCATAATTATTTTATTACTGGGAACCACGTACCCCACTGTAGCAAATGACTCTCTCAGGGAAGCCAACCAGCAGTCCACGGCCTACACCAGGGATGGTTCATGGAACTGAATTCAGAACCACACATTAAGATTTATTTCATTTAGTTGTGGCTGCTCCTTTTGCTGTGTTTGTGAAACCGATTTCAAATCAGTGTTTTGGGAACCCCGATATAAATTGTGCATAGAGAAGCTGGTCTGAAATCAGATTTTTTTTTATTTCTGATGTAATTTTTCAGTTTTTACCATGCATTGAAGACTTTCCATATTTAGTTCAGTTCTATTTCACGAAAAGATCTAATAATTTAGTGAGGTTAATAACCTTTTACATTTTTTTTTTTTTGGACAGGGGTTCTCTGTGGATTAATTGCTATTGCGGATACCGTGAAACCAGAGGCACAACTCGCGGTCCACACCCTGAAGTCGATGGGTTTGGAAGTTGTTCTAATGACTGGAGACAACAGCAGGACAGCCAGAAACATTGCTGCACAAGTAGGTCTTGGGGTATTATATCTTTGGGTGTAAGTTGTGATTCCCAATAGTAACTCCGCTTCACTCAGTTCAGACCCCTCTCTCACTTCCCTAACCAAGCAAGCAAGCCATATATGGAAAAATATATAAAAAGGTTAAAAAAATACAAACATCCATTTCATTGTAAATACAGCAATATTAAGAAAAAATATGTATAGAGACTGCTGTGATTTATTGGTAAACAGGACCACAAAGAAAGAAGAAGCCCTGTAAAATATATATGTGTGAGTGTTGTGTGTGTGTGTGTGTATATATATATATATATATATATATATATATATATATATATATATATTCACTGAAAAAACCATAGGTTTCACACAAGTTATAGTTAGCTGTACATTTCACTCGTAAAAAACCAATGAAATTCCCCCGTTATAGTTAGTGCAGGCAACTATAACTCACGCGACCGCAATCCTCTGCTGATGCTAATACTGTATTTAGACACTTATTTGCCCATGTCTTCTTCCATTACATTTTAGCTATACATATATTACAAATATTTTTTTTTCATAAAGACACATATGTCATCAGCAGAGGATTGCGGTCGCGTGAGTTATAGTTGCCTGCGTTAACTATAACGGGGGAATTTCATTGGTTTTTTACGAGTGAAATGTACAGCTAACTATAACTTGTGTGAAACCTATGGTTTTTTCAGTGAATTTGCAAGGTTTTTTAAATGCTAATTCCTAACTATAACGTGTGTGAAACCTATGGTTTTTTCAGTGAATTTGTACGGTTTTTTAAATGCTAAGTTACTTTACGCCATTCGTGGCGTGCGCGCCCAGTTAACGCAGTTCGTTCCATGCGCGCACGGTGCGCTTCGCGCACCGCGCGCCCACTTTACGCAGTTAGTGCCGTGCACGCACGGTGGACACGCGGTGCGCTGCGCGCACCGCGTACCCACGTTATGCGGGATGGGCCATGTACGCACGATGCGCTTCGCGCACCGTGCGCACATGGGGGACATATTATGCGCATCGTTGTGAAATGTATTCTATATTAATTTCACCTTAAATAAATATGCCATTCAAGGGCACCATTTGCACACGGGGTGGGGAGAGTGTGGATAATTTAATTTTTTTTTTTTTTTTTTACCATACGCGTATAGTAAGCGTAATCGGCGATTTTTCGAAGAAAAAAAAAATTTTTTTTGGGGCCTTGGGGGTTGTTTGGGGACCCCTATATCAATGCTGGGTGGTTATGATCTCAATATACTGCCCCTTTACACATTTTTTGGCTTTATTTTTGCTGCCCCACTCAGAGTGCGAGAGAGAAAATGGCGGCCGCCGCTTCCTGGTTTCGACCGATTCGAATGTTTACTTAGATCTAACAGCCAATCAGAATCGCGCTCGCGCACGTCACCGTACGCGTACGGAAAGCGCACCGTAAGCGCACCGTAAGCTGGCTCAGATATATATATTGATTTAAAGGCTATTTTCTCAGAATCTACTGAACAGATTTACACCAAACCTACAAAAGGCACTTCCTTGACCTGTAGACTACCTCTCTGCCAAATTTCAAGGAACTCTGTTCAGCCGTTCGGGCTGTAGCTGTGTCTAAAGGTCCTATGGAAAAATGCATGGGAAAAACGCGTTTTGGGACCCCCCTTTTATCTCAGCCCCCGCTTGACGAATCCCCCCGAGACTTTCAGGGTAGGAGCGGAGCGCAGCGCCCCACCTATTTTGAAAATTTCGCGAGGATTCGTCGACCGGCGCCAAAGTTATTCAAAATAGAATGTTGCGGTTTTCCTATGGTAAGAGGGTCCTAACTATAACTACCTACTGGCGACCGCCAGTAGGTAATATATATATATATATATATATATATATATATATATATATATATATATTCACTTAAAAAACCATAGGTTTCACACATGTTATAGTTAGCTGGACATTTCACTCGTAAAAAACCATTGAAATTCCCCCGTTATAGTTAGTTCAGATAACTATAACTCGCGCGCCCGCAATCCACTGCTCATGACGTCACATATTACATCACTCATGACATGGTCAGTGGCATCACTCATGACATCACTGATGACATCATCCTTGTGATAGAGTGGCGGTCGCGCTAGTTATAGTTATCTAAACTAACTATAACGGGGGAATTTCAATGGTTTTTTACGAGTGAAATGTCCAGCTAACTATAACATGTGTGAAACCTATGGTTTTTTAAGTGAATTTGCAAGGTTTTTTAAATGCTAATTCCCAACTATAACGTGTGTAAAACCTATGGTTTTTTAAGTGAATTTGTAAGGTTTTTTAAATGCTAAGTTATGTATGTATTATTATATTTTTTATATATTTATTTTACAATAAACTACCTATGTATATAGTTATAGATTGACTGTATCCTGTAATATGGAATGGCTTGTTTAAATATATAGTTTTTTAAGGTTTTTCACCGTGCGCGCACGAGGCCCCCGCACCCCGCAATTTTTTGAAAAAAAAATTAAATGTTTTTTTCATCCTTCGGGGTCCTTCAGGGAACCCCTGACAAAGGCTAGGGGGTCAGGAACTCTCTACCCTGCCCCCTTTTCACGTTCTCCACCTTTCTTTTTCACTATCACACAACCAAAGCACAGAAAATGGTGGCCGACACTTCCTGATTTCGACCGATTCGAACGTTGACTGACATGTAACCACCAATCAGAATTACGCTCGCGCACGTTAGGGTGCGCGCACGGTGCGCGCCTATAGATATGTATGTGCTTTTAACTGCAATTTTCTCAGGAACTACTGAACAGATTGACACCATATATGCAAAAGGCACATGCCTGACCTGAGGACTACCTCTCTGCCAAATTTCAAGTAATTCTGTTCAGCCGTTCGGGCTGTACCTTCGACTAAAGGTCCTATGGGAAAATGCATGGGGAAAACGCGTTTTGGGACCCCCCTTTTTTCTCAGCCCCCGCTTGACGAATCACCTCGAGACTTTCAGGGTAGGAGCTGAGCGGAGCGCCCCATTAGTTTTGAAAATTTTGCGAGGATTCGTCAACCGGCGCCAAAGTTATTCAAAATAGAATGTTGCGGTTTTCCTATGGTAAGAGGGTCCTAACTATAACTACCTACTGGCGACCGCCAGTAGGTAATATATATATATATATATATATATATATATATATATATATATATATATATATATATATATATATATATATATATATATATATATATATATATATATATATATATATATATATATATATATATATATATATATACACTTAAAAAACCATAGGTTTCACACATGTTATAGTTAGCTGGACATTTCACTCGTAAAAAACCATTGAAATTCCCCCGTTATAGTTAGTTCAGATAACTATAACTCGCGCGCCCGCAATCCACTGCTCATGACGTCACATATTACATCACTCATGACATGGTCAGTGGCATCACTCATGACATCACTGATGACATCATCCTTGTGATAGAGTGGCGGTCGCGCTAGTTATAGTTATCTAAACTAACTATAACGGGGGAATTTCAATGGTTTTTTACGAGTGAAATGTCCAGCTAACTATAACATGTGTGAAACCTATGGTTTTTTAAGTGAATTTGCAAGGTTTTTTAAATGCTAATTCCCAACTATAACGTGTGTAAAACCTATGGTTTTTTAAGTGAATTTGTAAGGTTTTTTAAATGCTAAGTTATGTATGTATTATTATATTTTTTATATATTTATTTTACAATAAACTACCTATGTATATAGTTATAGATTGACTGTATCCTGTAATATGGAATGGCTTGTTTAAATATATAGTTTTTTAAGGTTTTTCACCGTGCGCGCACGAGGCCCCCGCACCCCGCAATTTTTTGAAAAAAAAATTAAATGTTTTTTTCATCCTTCGGGGTCCTTCAGGGAACCCCTGACAAAGGCTAGGGGGTCAGGAACTCTCTACCCTGCCCCCTTTTCACGTTCTCCACCTTTCTTTTTCACTATCACACAACCAAAGCACAGAAAATGGTGGCCGACACTTCCTGATTTCGACCGATTCGAACGTTGACTGACATGTAACCACCAATCAGAATTACGCTCGCGCACGTTAGGGTGCGCGCACGGTGCGCGCCTATAGATATGTATGTGCTTTTAACTGCAATTTTCTCAGGAACTACTGAACAGATTGACACCATATATGCAAAAGGCACATGCCTGACCTGAGGACTACCTCTCTGCCAAATTTCAAGTAATTCTGTTCAGCCGTTCGGGCTGTACCTTCGACTAAAGGTCCTATGGGAAAATGCATGGGGAAAACGCGTTTTGGGACCCCCCTTTTTTCTCAGCCCCCGCTTGACGAATCACCTCGAGACTTTCAGGGTAGGAGCTGAGCGGAGCGCCCCATTAGTTTTGAAAATTTTGCGAGGATTCGTCAACCGGCGCCAAAGTTATTCAAAATAGAATTTTCAGATTTCCTATGGAAACACGGTCCTAACTATAACTATCTACTGGCGACCGCCAGTAGATAATATATATATTTACATACATATAGATATATAGATATCTCATTTGAATCTGTATAATGCATGACATCACATCAGTCATAGCACTAAAACGGACCTAAAATGAGGACTTTAAAGGTAGATTACAAATACAATTGCAACATTGAGACATAACACCAGGGATTCTTTGCAGTAGCAGTGAAACACTAGAAATCATAACAAATGCCCTAGTGGATAGATCCATGCATAGGAAAGACCAAGGAAAGACCGTGGAGAAACAGTATTTTCTGCTTTCGTTTAGGTGCTAAATCAGTCTTAAATCGAAATCTGAGCCAATACAGTGAATCGCTCACATCATTTTTAATCCAATTTTCCCTCTTCAGGTAGGAATCACAAAGGTGTTTGCTGAAGTTCTTCCTTCCCACAAAGTAGCGAAGGTGAAGCAGCTGCAGGACGAGGGAAAGTGCGTGGCGATGGTGGGAGATGGCATCAACGATTCCCCTGCGCTTGCTATGGCTAACGTTGGGATTGCCATTGGCACAGGCACCGATGTAGCCATTGAAGCTGCCGACGTCGTGCTCATAAGGGTGAGGAATGCTACTCTGGGCTGCTTAATATTACCACTATAGCTGCACTACACTCATGAGACAGGGAAAGCTGGTTTATATCTCAGCTGGCCTTGATAACACATCAAATCATTAGTGGGTAACTACTATATGGAACTATAATCCACTGGATACTCCATCCGGCACATAGCACTCTATGAAAGCAGTGCTCACTGTCAGTGCTTAGTGTAACACTAGCTTTCACCAGCAAGCACTTAAAAGCAGTGTTTAAAAGTAAACATCCGCTAGATTGGCTATTTTATAGACACAATTCCCCTCGACCCTGACCATGGTGAGCTTCACTGCATGTTGTTTTCTTCTAAGCCTGGGTACAGTCTGACATGCATTTAGTTTAAATTGGTTTTTACCAAGTGTTATTGAGAAACATGTGGAATGAAATAACAGCTTTATTGCACCTTACACATCTCCCACCAGATCACCATATACATTTAGACATTTAACAAGTTTAATTCAAATCCACAAGACTCACCCTGACCCAATAATTCATCCCTTGAAAAGAGAAAAGAGTGTAAGGGGGGATGGGGAGAAAATAGAAGCAGACAACAACTATTGTCGGCATAGATCACTTGACGTCATCATTTAGATCTTCTGCCCTATGTACCTCTCACTCACCACAAGCCTGGAACATTCAAGGCTCTTAGCTCAGCAAGCTGAAGAACACTTCGCTATCAACGTTCATATAAAATGTCTGTTTGTTCACCGCGAATAAGGCCTTTACTTGATTAAGTTGACTAATATTTATTTGCATGGCAAGTATTCCTCCGATCCGGGCACAACTTTGGTACTTTTCATTCTGCTTCATCTCCCCTTTATCTATTCCACTGTTATGCCACAACTGTCTTGAACCATCTTATTATATGGAAAAGCCAAACCTGCTTAAGTATCCAGTGAAAGTCCATGTTCACTGAGCTCAGTCCATGACATGACCTTATTTTACAAACACCCACTGCACGTGCCTCCTTTTGTCATATATTTGTGAGAGAGTTGGGTAATGCACAGAAGCTGTTGGCCCCTTTTCCGCTCCACACAGAGGAAAGAAATTTGCACTAAAGCATTCAAAGGCATCGCGTCCTGTTCTCTGTTATAACTGAATGAGAGACATGTTTGATGCATAGGACAACTTTCCCCCTTCCCAGCTATAAACACAAGAGAATATGTCATAAAAATATAGATGAACGTCAGGCCATACAATTGTGTATGAAAACTGAAGTGTGCCAATAGCATTAGAAGATTGTGTCATTGATAGGTGTTTCACCTGCTACCTCTGTCATTTCTTTGCAGAACGATTTGTTGGATGTGGTGGCCAGCATCCACTTGTCGAGGAAGACAGTCAGACGGATACGGATTAATTTCGTCTTTGCATTAATTTACAATCTAGTTGGTGTCCCCATCGCAGCTGGTATGTAAAGAAGAGGATTTAATTATTTTTTTGAGTCAGGCTCTCAAGGGCATTGGAGCACTGAATAGAAGCTAGAGGGAATGGACCATACATAGAGTGGATAGAATGCAGTCACCGGTAAACAAATTTCACAATTAGTCCTTGTGGGCTTTATTTACATCATATTATAATTTCCCTAAAAGTTATTTCAATTTTGGGTAACTATCCAGGTTTTGCTTCAATAGGGACATTCTCAATTCTTAAAATTAAAAAACAGCTTGAATATAACTCAGAAATTCAGAAAAGTGTCTGAAGGTAGTTGCTTGAAATACAAAATGGCAAATCAAATATATTACACAATATATATGCTCTAATTGGTTTTACCTTGAAGAAAACATAAAAAAAAAAAACAAGGAACATGTACTACATAGATTCTGTCTTCTTGCTGAAATTTTTAGGCAGGGAGACAATGCGTCACTTTAGCTCTTTTTGACATTTTTAAGTTTAAAAAAAAAGTCAATAGGCCTCGAATAACATTTGTCAAGATGTTAGACTTTTGCCATTTGTATTGTGCTTAAAGTAGTGCTGCCTTTTGTAATCGTAATTGCATTTATGTAGCGCTTATTACCCCTGACGAGGCATTGAAGCCATTTACAGTGAGCAGCACACTACTCCAGAACCCAGGGCTAGCGGTTTATCTAGTGTTTTGTGCGATTAGTAATGTGCTCTCCAGAAAAATTGCATGCAATAACTCCAGTTACTTACTGATAGATTGTATTAATCCCCGTTTAGTTTTAAATTTGGTGTCTTGGAAGTATTCTTAAACTGAGTAACCTCCTGATGTCTCCCTAAGGCCCTCCCCAGACAACCTCTACACATTCCAGAAGCTTAAATCAGGATGCTTACAGATTCTACTGGCTTTTCTGCCTTCCATTTTTCATCAGAATTGAAAGAAATCTCACGTAAGACTGGGCAGTGGCAGTCTTTAGCTCACAAAATTGTAGCCATGGAAGTATAGAGACTTCTCAAAGAGTGGAATTGCTTACAGGGCCTGTGTTATATAATGGTTGCATTGTCCCTGTTTGCACCAAGGTGCAGCTTTAAGCATGTGTAGCGGATGCCAATCAGGGCAGTGTGCCCTGTTTCAATCAATGTGCTGCCCTAGGGAACTCTCAAACTCGGGCGCATTCAGTGAAATACAGAGCAGCAACTTACAGGCGCTTCTTGTTTCACACTGCAGGCAGCAGTCTCCTGCACTTCAAAAAGGGAAAGAGGGGGCTTGTTCCAGAGGCAGGCGCAGCCCGTGCAGGTAAGAGCGGTGGGGCCGGGTCAGGGGAGATTCGACAGATGACCACGAGGGAAAATTAAATAAATAATTGATTTTCCCTTGTTGTCGTCTGTCGAAATCCTGCCCCTCCGCTGTTTCCTGCACGGGCCGCGGCTGTCCAGAGGGCTGCCATCACGAGGTGCACTAATAGTGCACCACCTTTCTTGTGGCGCACTTTCAGTGCGCCTCCTAAGGGCCTGTTTGCCTCCGTGCGAACAGCCATAATGCATTGCGGGCACAGAGGCAAAGTGATTCCCTCATTTGCACGGGCCACATCTCCATGCAAATGAGGGAACGCCCCTTTAGAATAGTGCCAAAGTTCTGTGTGCACCAGAGCAACCTGTATTACAAAAGAG
This sequence comes from Triturus cristatus, assembly GCF_964204655.1. Taxonomy (NCBI): domain Eukaryota; kingdom Metazoa; phylum Chordata; class Amphibia; order Caudata; family Salamandridae; genus Triturus; species Triturus cristatus. Next base: position 981,966,845 of record NC_140588.1, on the reverse strand, counting down.
GGCGCACAAGCATCTGCTTCCTCTTCTGTAATACTACCAGGGCACAGAAAACGGTGCGCACATGCCCATTGTATTCCTGGGGGACTCTAGTAGCATACTCTTCCTAACTGTTACCTAGGGATCTAGGTGGATGACTTTTCTATTTAATTCCTGCTCCTACTTTATTTTCCCCTTAATGCTTCATCCTCAATATTCTCCTCTATGCCTTGATTGTGTTAAAACCATTTTACCATTGCAGCATCACACATTCCCAGCATCATTCTTTTGATTTCCTTTGTTGTATTTCAGCAGAACACACACATTTTTCTTGTTGAAGTATGCTTTAAAAAGTAAATGACAGCTCTAAAAATGTAAGGCATCGAAAATATATTTGGCTTAATTTTCAATAGTGTATTGCTAAGGGTAGAAATAATCAAATTGTTTCACACACAAAGAAGCGAGATTTATCTACTCCCCATTCAACCTCCTAATATACACTACATAACACGCCAAAAGGTTGGTAAGGTAAAATTCCAAACGTGTTACTCTCTTAGGAGACAGACCCCTTTGGGATATAAAAGTGTCATCACCCACAAATTAGTGGCATGCTTCATCATAGGACACCCTATGTTACCATCATCAAGATGGAGCAAAACGTTTTTTTACCAACGCATACTTATTAGATAGTGGTCATGCTATTAAAACTCTCTTGAGGATACCCTATTGATCATAATATATTTATTCATTGGTTGCACAGGCAGGATTAAAACCTAAAATGGATGGTATTAAAGCATATGACCCTCCCATCCCACCATAGATGTCGTCTACATGTTTTGCCCAATCATCCACTACCACTACGGGTCAACAACCTTCGTCAGGACTAAGAGATCCTTGTTCTCAATCACTGTCCCCATTACTCGGTCAACATGATCGGTGGGCAGTTAAAATTTGGTTATAATACCATGCAGTGACCTTACTTGTCACCAGATAAATGAAGAAAGAAGATATTACTCCAAACATCTGTAGGCTATTTCTTAGCCTTGTCAGAGGGTCTGGAGCGGCTTTCACAGTGGTATCGGTCCCTTGAAGAATGTGTGACTACAGGTCGACGTCCCTGTTCCAACCCCAAGTTAAAAAATAGCCTTCAGATGTTTGGAGTAATATCTCCTTTTGTCATTTACTGTCCACTGATCAAGATGACAGAGTAATCCTGAAGAATACATTAATTATAATCAATAGGGTATCCTCAAGACAGTTTTAACTGTTTGACATAGCATGATATCTATCTAATAAGTGGCCATTGAAAAAAATACTTTTTGCTCCACCCCCTGAAGATGGTATCACAGGTGTGTAGTAGCAGCCCTATGATGAAGCATACCACTAATTAGTGGGTGAGGGTACTTATATATCCTAAATGAGTCTCTGATAGGGTAACAAGTTTGGAACTTTACCTTACCAACCTTTGGTGTGGTATGTAGAAATAATCAAATATCAGCTTTGCAGTCACCTCTTTTGCCCCTGTCCCCCAGCCTCATGTTTGCTTCCGCGTCTCACTTAATAGAAGTTTGTAGAAGGTTACTTGTAATTGGCCTTAATATTGCCTGTATGTAATGATCCTATGTATGATGTACATCCCTAGTGAGTCTTTATGGGGTTTATTGAAAGGAAGTATAACATGCACACAAAACCAAAATAGGCACAGATCAAGGGACTTTAGGCGTAACGCAAGACTTCTCCACAGCCATGAAGAGAAGATACACCTCCCTAGCAGTATTGCTTTTTTTCTACACTACACAGATGCTATTGCAGTCTGGTACCGTAGGCTGCTTAATGGTTTTAATGATTTTGAAATAGTCTGATCAGGTTTTCAGACAAGGGGTGGTTTACCCAGTTAAACTGACAAACTCCGATATGTGGCTGCAAATTATTTCATGATATTGCTAGTGATCCTTTTTGGCTTTTTCGCTCTTAAGACTTGAGAGGTAAGAACTCTTTATGCCTTGACTATAGCCAAATTTAAAAAGGTGATGCTCTGAAGCCTGCTTTCTTAAACAATGCCCCAGACATCGATCTTCCAACTAATATCTACATGATCACCTCCTTCACACTCTTTAATGAACAGCCTGGAGAAACTGCTGGCCAACTGCTGTCCTAGGCTCCTTCGACATATGATAATATCTATCTGAAAGAAACACATACTGATAGATTCCTTACCTTCGAATTACCCCAGGCGTCAGACTGGATCTGGAAAGTTTTCGTCAGCAGTACCCCTGCGTGTCGGAAGGTGGCGTCGTGCGGCTCCGCATTAGTCATTGGCGTCGTGCTCGTCGAAATGACGTCGCGGCAGCTACTTAGATGCCGCCCTCGCGCACTGACGTCAGTTCTTTCTTTTTCTGCACCAGCAAGCGCAGATCCAGAGAGAGCGGTACCCCCAGTCATTTTTTTACTGAGTTTTTCGAGGATTTTTGTATCAGTTTTTTCGAGTCGATCGACTCCTGGTGTCGTAGGGATGCTCTGTTTCAAGTCCTGCGGGGACTGTCATGGAATGATGTCAGTAACGGACCCGCCCTGCGTGTGTCTCTACTGCCTGGGACGCGACCACAGCCCCTAGTCTGGCCCCGACTGCCGGGCCATGGCGCCGAAGTCTTTGCGGGAGCAGTCCCGAAAGCTGCTTCAAGTCCGGCAGTCGGCTCCGCGCCGTTCAAGGTCCTGGTCTCGTGGGAGGACGAGGGACCGGTCGCGGAGCCATCACCATCGTTCGCCGGCTCGAAGTCTTTGCACTCGGGGTCAGGTAAGGCGAAGCATCACAAGAAGTCGAAGAAGCGCCATCGCTCTCTGACTTACCCTCGCACGTTGCGCGACGCGGCTGAGGGTGCGGGTGGTGCCTTCCACATGGCTCCAGCGGAGCCTACGCAGTCGCCATCGGCCTACCCGCCCTTCCCGTGTCCGTCGGCGACTCCGGCCCAGCTGCAGTGATTTCTGTCAGCCATGGCCCACCTCTTTGCGCCGTCGGGCCCCATGGGCCTGACTGGGGGTCCTCACCCTTCTCTGTCGGCGGCTCCGGAATCGCTGGCGGATCCCGCCCCAGCGCCACGTGGCCCCCATGGATCCAGGCCTGGAGCCCAGTCCACGCCGGTTGACCTCGTCACACCTCCACCGACGTCAACCCCACCGGCACCGGCCAGTGGCACCGGACGACGTCTGGCGCCGATTCTGACGCCGATGGGACCCCTTCTTTCCCTATGTCCAACCTCCGTATTTTCGGCCTGTACATCAGCCCTCACAGTAAGGGGAGGACTGGGAGGGGTCTGTGGACCCTCTCACAGCTCAGTGTGAGTATGACCCGGACTGGGCAGAGGAGCTGGAGGATGCCAGTGATGTTGACACCTCTCCTGACCTTGGCATGCTAACTCCTCCTACCTTGGCTACGGAGGAGGGTGCTAGTTACGCAGTGGTGTTGCGTAGGGCGGTTGAGGCTCTCCACCTCCAACTCCCTACAGTGGCCGTCAGGACTAACCTGCTGACAGAAGTGGTTCAGCCGGCGGCTACCTCTGCGGAGCCCCTGTTGCCTTTTAATAATGAACTTTCTGACGTTCTTTTGGGCATCTGGTCCAGGCCCAACACAGGGGCTCCTGTGGATAGGAACACCCCTCCCCAGAGAGCTTGATTGTCCAAGCCTCCACGTCCCAAAGCGCATTCCCTACCGCACCTCTGGATAGGGAATCCAAGAGACTGGAAAAGTTTGGAAAGAAGATTTTTTCCTCTGCCAGTTCAGGGCTGCGGTCTGTGAACACCGCATGCCTCTTGTGCCGTTAGGCTGTGTGGGATACTGTGGCGCAAGTGCTGCCTCAGTGTCCGGAGGAGGCCCGGACAGTGCTCTCTCAGGCTATTGCTGAATGGAGAGATGCTGCCGACACGCTGGGCAGAGCGATTTCCACGACAGTGGCGCTCCTTCGCCACGCCTGGCTGAGGACTACTGGCTTCTCTGGGGATGTCCAGAACACTCTCATGGACTTGGCCTTTGATGGCATTCGCCTTTTTGGCAACAAGGCAGATAGTGCGTTGGAGCGTTTTAAAGCCGCACGGGCGACGGCCAAGTCCTTGGGCCTTTCGGCCACCCGGTCTCCTCCGCCTTCTGCTTTTCGTTCCTTTCGTGGCCACGGAAGGGGCGCCCCGACACATTCGCTTCAGAGCCACAGGCCTGCGCAGCAACAGTCTCAGCGCTGCCGCAGACGTGGGACCCGCCGAGGTGGGTCAGGCAGCAAGCGGGCCGGTCAGTCTACCTCCACCCCGGCCACCACTGCCTCGAAACCTTCCTAGTCTGGTTTTTCAGGGCCATCAAACGCCAGTGGGCGGCAGGATTCGCCATTACCTCCCCCACTGGCGCACCATCACTACGGACAGGTGGGTTTTACAAATAGTCTGAAGGGGCTACTCCCTCCCCTTCGAGACTACCCCTCCAGCCATGCCACCCCTAAACCATCCCATGTTGGGGATCACTTGACACTTCTTCAATAGGAAGTTGTTGCCCTCTTGGCCAAGGGGGCCATTGAGCGCTTCCTGCGCCAGAAGTAGGTTGTGGTTGTTACTCCCACTACTTTCTGGTGCCCAAGAAGGACGAGGGCCTGCGTCCTATCTTAGACCTCCGGAACGTCAATCTTTTCCTCCGGAAGGAGAAGTTCTAGATGTTAACTCTGGCTCAGGTCTTGTCTGCCCCCGACCCTGGAGACTGGATGGTAGCATTGGGTCTGCAGGACGCTTATTTCCATATTCCCGTCCTGCCGACCCACCGGCGTTACCTGCGGTTTACGGTAGGCCATGAGCACTTTCAGTTTACCGTGCTCCCCTTTGACCTAACCAGCGCCCCTTGGGTGTTCACGAAAGTGATGGCGGTGGTCGCAGCTCATCTGCGCAGATCAGGGGTTCCAGTCTTCCCCTATCTCGACGACTGGCTTTTGAAGGCGGGATTGCCCCAGGCAGTCGTCTCCCACCTCCAGACTACGGCCAACCTCCTGCATTTGCTGGGGTTCTCTATCAATGTGCCTGAGTCGCACCTGTTCCCCTCTCAGAAGCTCCTCTTCATCGTAGCAGTTCTGGATACGACGCTCTTTCGGGTCTATCCTCCCGAATGGCAAATCCAGGATATTCAGGCTCTGATTCCGATCGTTCGGCCTCATCCTGGGTTTCGGTCAGGATGACCCTGAGGCTGCTGGGCCTCATGGCCTCCTGCATCCTGCTGGTCAATCATGCCAGATGGCATATGCAGGCTCTGCAGTGGGACCTGAAGTTCCAGTGGGCGCAGCATCAGGGGAACCTGTCCGAGTCCGTCCAGATCTCAGAGGGCACTAAACGACAATTGCAGTGGTGGGTCAATGACAGATCCCGCTCCCTTCCCCAACCAGAGCACACAGTGGTTACGGATGCGTCCCTCCTGGGATGGGGCGGCCACATGGGAGAGGCGGAGATCAGAGGCCTCTGGTCTCCGGCGGAGTCCCGGCTCCATATCACCCATCTGGATCTCTGGGCGATCCGACTTGCACTGAAGGCATTCCTTCCCTCTCTCAAGGGGAAAGTAGTGCAGGTGTTCAAAGAAAAATACCACCGCCATGTGGTACTGCAACAAACAGGGCGGGTGGGATTGGGGACCCTCTATCAGGAGGCTCTGCGCCTCTGGACATGGCTGGAACATCAGGGCATTTCCCTGGTGGTTCAACACCTGGCAGGTTCACTGAACGCCAGGGCGGACGAACTCAGCCGCAGGTGCATGATGGATCACGAATGGCGTCTTCACTCGGACGTGGCGCAAGGTCTCTTTCAACAGAGGGGAGAGCCTTGGTTAGATCTATGCGACACCGAAGAGAACGCGCAATGTCAGCAGTTCTGCGTGTTGGAATTTCCAAGGTGGCGCTCGCTCGGCGACGCTTTTCATCGCGAGTGGAGCTGCGGTCTGTTGTACGCCTTTCTGCCTATACCACTTCTGCCCAGAGTGCTGACGTAGATCAGACTCGACCGGGCCCAACTCATCCTTGTGGCTCCGGACTGGGCTCGAAGAGTATGGTATCCCGAGCTACTCAGTATAACCATCGATCCCCTGATCCGACTGCCTCTTCGGGAGGATCTTCTGTCGCAGCAGCAGGGGACGGTCCTCCACCCGAACCTGTCCAGTCTCCACCTCCTTGCGTGGAGATTGAGCGACGGCAGTTGATTCCTTTCGACTTGCCTCCAGAAATTTGTGATGGAGTTCTGGCAGCCAGGCATCCCTCCACTAAGTTGGTATACGCCTACAAGTGAAACAAATGTATGGCATGGTGCACAGCAAAGGCTGTGGATACGCTTTCTGCCCCTCTTTCAGAAGGCCTTTTGTTCCTTCTTTCCTTGGCCCAGCAGGGCTCTGCTCTGGGCACTATCAAGGGCCACCTTTTGTCAGGTCTGCCAGACTGTCAGTCGCACACACATAGAGAGCGCCACTGACCTGTTGTCTTGATCTCAGTGGGGACGATGATCGCAGATAATATCCCCAATTCCCCAGAGCACAACCCCCAGCAGGGGAATGAGAACTCAACTGCTGGAGACTGGACCCAGGGGAAAGGAAGATAGGAAGAACAAAAAAGGGGCTGTGAGTAGGAGAGTCCCTTCGGAGCAGTGGCTGGAAGGTAGGGCGTTCTTGGGATGATTGCGACCTGTAGGGACGAGAAAGCGAGAGTCAAGGATGTAGTGATAATCTCTATACTCTAGAACTGAAGCGTCACGCTCCCTTGTATATACCCACCTGTTAGAAACAGCAGGTACAAGCCTCCGATAAAGAATGAGTCCCCTAGTTCTAAACTCCCAGAAATGTCTCGATCCAGCCCTGGAACATACCCTCCTGGGTGACGAAGGAGCTTGGTCGCTGAGTCTCTAATCCCATTTGTCTCTAACCCAGAGGAAGACCTAAGCAGTAGTCGGAACCCAATACAGGGGCGTAGTCCACTATATCCAAATAGAGACGTACTCCCCAGATGAAAACAAATGCCTGGTAGCGCTTCAAACAGGAAAACTGCTAGTGCCTTCCCCAAAGAGCCTCGTGAAGTTTTTAGCCTTGTACGGCTCCCAGTGTCTCTAGTCATGAAAAAGGGGGAGTGTTAGGTCACACTCGAGCACGATTAGCCCAGAGGTAGGGACGTATCCGTAGCACCTGTCCCACAACAACAAAAGGGTTCCTAATGCGGGTAATACGCTACGTGTTCTGGGCGCATAGAATAGTATTATGAAAAGATATAACCGTAGCACGGATCAGCACGCCAGTGCCCGTCTCAGTGCTCCGGTATTGCTACGAAATGAAAACAGCATGCGGACATGGAAGGGAACTCCCGGGCGTCTCTCCCGGGTTACCTGCTTCGTTCCGAGGGTTTCTTCTTCGAGACTTGTCACGTCTCTTCACTCGCTGCGGGCCGTCTCTGGAAACGGGTCTCGGCCCGACACTGGAAGAACTGCTGAAATGCTTCAGGCTGAAATCCGGCGGGGAACACCATCCGCCATGAAACTCAGTCGATTTTGATTGACAAGCACCTTCCGCTTCCAGCGGAAGTGCTTATGTAGCGCACTCCTGGGATTGCGCCCCAGTGCATGTAGGGAAGTGTAGTTTTGAAGGGGTTTTCGATGTTGGAGCCTGGAAATGGGCTTTAGCGCTCCACGCTGACGGGTCGAGTTGTGAGCCACTACGTGGGCGATCACTATAGTACCCCTTCTCAAGGACCGACGACTCGGCGGTCGTCCTGGTTTACCTGGGTGTCCCTCATGAAACTGCTCCAACAACTCCGGGCAATGTAGGTTTTCTTCGGGCTCCCATGTCCTGTCTTCCACCTCGAACCCCTTCCAGTCTACTAGATATTGAACCCGTCTCCACACCAGCCGGGAATCGAGAATCTCCTGCACTTCATACTCTTCCTGACCATCTATGTCTAGAGGTTGAGGTTTAGTCTGTAATCGTGCACTGGTTGTGCAAGGCTGGAGTAGGGATACATGGAAGACAGGGTGGAGTTTCCAGGAACTAGGCAACAACAGTCACATAGTCACAGGGTTGATGATCTCCTCAATGCTATAGGGACCTACATTTCTTGGTTTTAATTTATCTACCCCCTTTAAATGTAGATTTTTTGTAGAGAGCCATACTTTGTCTCCAACTTGGTACTCAGGCTCTTTATTTCTCTTCCTATCTGCATAGGTCTTTTGTGTTGCTTGGGCAGTTGCTAGACTCTGTTTGACTTCTATTAGGATGACCCTAAGGTGTGCATGGTGTTCGTGTATACTGGGTATCGGGGATTGGACCAGCCATTCAAACGGGAGCATGTTGGGGTGATACCCATAAACGCAATAAAAAGGAGAGCAGCCTAGTGTGGCGTGGGTAGCGTTATTACAGGCAAATTCTGCTAGTCATAACAAGGTGGGCCAGTGTAAGGGGTTTTGCAGAGTAAAGCAGCGTAGGTATTGTTCCAGGGTTTGATTCAGGCGTTCAGTTTTGCCATCTGTTTGAGGGTGGTAACTGGAGGAGAGTCGTGCTTCGATATTAAGTGTTTTTCAGAGGGATTTCCAGAAGCGCGACGTGAATTGTGTACCCCTATCTGTAATCAAGACATTAGGGATTCCATGGGCACGGACCACATGTTGGAGGAACACTAAAGCGAGCTCTGCGGATGTGGGTAGTCTTCTTAGTGATATGAAATGGCCCATTTTCGTTAAGTGATCGACCAACACTAGTATTACCGTGTTTGAGGCATATGAGCTGCAGATCACACACTTAGGATAAGATCGCCATCTGGTGTTGGGCTCGGATGATTGCAGGTTGTTGTTGTCTTCGGAAGAAGCCGTTTGGTCACGAGATAGGTGACTCCTCCTCTGGACAACAGTGCGCATGGGCATCCACTCCATCCTCAGATGGTTTTTTCCGCCATTGGGTTCGGATGAACTTTTCCGCTCCGGCTGAAAACTTTAAAAACAAGCTTCTCGAAGCGAAATTTACACTTCACTCGACATCGACCACTCATCGGACCGGTTCCGGATACGGCTCATGGAAAGGACGCCTTTTTAAAAAATGCCCCCAATGTGGAGCAAAGTTCCCGCACAGTGACCACCACCAGGTTTGCAACCTGTGCCTCTCGCCGGAACACGACGAGTCCAGCTGTCCTGCCTGCGCCGCATTCAGATCCAAGAAAACTATCCGGGATCGAAGAGCTCGACGCCATATCATGGCCAGACCAGCTCCGGAACCAGAGGACATCTTTGACGAGGGCCCCGATGTCCCGAAGAAGATTCCGAGGAACTCCAGATTATATCTGAAACAGAGGACTCAGACGACCCCATTACTCCTGGGCAGCGCGTGAGTACCTTGACCCCTACCCTCACCCCTCCAAAAAAGGCACCGGTCAAAACTTCGCCAGCTGGCCCCAGTCGAGACCAAAAACAATCTTCAGAAGCCCTGCCTTCCAGCCCGGCTCCGAAGAAATACAAGCCTTCCAGTGGTTCGGGCCCGAGTACACCACATATTGCTATACCCCCGCCACCTTCGGCACCGAAGACGCAAGACCTCTCGGCACCGAAGCAAACACCAAGGCCCATTGCCAAACCGGCATCGAAAGCTCCCAAGCTTAAAGATCCCGTTTCGGCACCAAAGCCATCATCGGCTAAGAAACCATCTTCGGCACCGAAAACTTTACCGGCACCGAAAACTTTACCGGCACCGAAAACTTTACCGGCACCGAAAACTTTACCGGCACCGAAAACTTTACCGGCACCGAAAACTTTGCTGGCACCGAAAACTTTGCCGGCACCGAAAACTTTACCGGCACCGAAAACTTTACCGTCACCGAAAACTTCATCGGTACCGGCACAACCAGCTAAGGGCCATGCTGAAAAAGAGACTGCCGATCATCGAAAGCATAGATCGGAACCCAAAAAATCGACACCAAAGCCAACTACTGAGGATCATGAACTTTTCCACCCTGATCCCACACAAAGGAAAATTCATATTAATCCTAAAACCGGACATGTCCCGGCAGTGTCATTTAAAAAGAGAAAGCTGGACTCCACGCCTTCTCCAGCTCCTAAAAACACAAAGGACTCAGCCACTTCACCCATTTGTCCTTCTTCTCCTGTACCACCTCCTACCCCACCCCCCTCTCTCCACCTCCTTTACCTCTACCATCTCCCGCACATACACCACCTCCACAGGATGATGATGATATCTTAGGGGGAGGGGGTAATCCGGATGATCTTTATGATCCTAATGATCCTTTCACAGATCCGGACACAGTACCTTTAGACGACTGGGCATACACACCACTTGATGTTCCTGATACTACTCCATACCCTTCAAAGCCCTCACCCCCCAATGACCACCTAGGGTTTGGGCAACTCATCCACAGGGCAGCACTCATATCATGGTGTCACCTTACATTCAGATGCGCCTGAAGAAGATTTCTTGCTTGACACGTTTGAACAGTCTCAAAAAACAGTTCAAATCTTACCTATGATCAAAGGGGTCATAAAGCACGCACCAGAGGTCTTTAAAGATCCCGTACGCACCAGGGTACTTAACCCCAGAATTGAAAAGAAATATAGACCTGCCCCAGAGGACCCTGCTTACATTAAAGGACAGCTCCCCCCATACTCTTTAGTGGTTTCCAATGCCAGGAAGCGGGCTAACTCCCAAACAACCGGAGATACACCGCCCACAGACAAAGAGTCTAAGTTATTAGAGGCCTCAGGTAAAAGGGTTGCAACACAAGCAGCTAACCATTGGCGTATTGCCAACACACAAGCCCTGCTGGCACGCTATGACAGGGCTCATTATGATCAATAGGAAGGCCTTTTACAACACTTACCAGATCAGTATAAGTCCCAGGCCAATGACCTCATCCAAGAAGGAAAGCTCATATCCAATGCATCAATTAAATGTGCACTAGACGCTGTGGACACTGCCTCTAGGGCAATCAACACCAGTGTCCTTCTTAGACGTCATGCATGGCTACGTATTTCAGGCTTTAAGCCAGAAGTACAAACTACAATATTAAATCACCCATTCAACGAAGAACAGTTATTTGGGCCAGCAGTAGATACTGCATTAGAAAAAATGAAGAAGGATACCGAGACTGCTAAGTCAATGGGAGCATTACAGTCTCCACAAACACGTGGCTCCTTTCGACGCTCCTTCTATAGAGGAGCCTCCAAAAATACTGGAACAGACACCTCCTCCAATTTCAAAACCTGTACGCAAACATCCCTCAATAGAGGATATTTTCGAGGAGGATATAGGGGAAACAATACTAAAGGGAGAGGTCAAGGTAATGCCAGCACTCGTACCTCCCCCACCACTAAACAATGACTTTCCTCCACTCCCCCCAGACCATTCCACTCCAGTCGGGGGAAGACTCACACAATTCCTACATGTCTGGAAATCCATTACTACAGACAAGTGGGTAAGACAAATTATCCAATCTGGTTACTGCCTGCCACTCACAAATACCCCACCCAACGTACCCCCCAGACATCGTCCAATGTCACAAGAACATCTTACACTCCTCAAGCAAGAAGTTCTTTCCTTACTTCAGAAACGTGCAATAGAACCAGTTCCACTCCAACATCAATGCACAGGAGTATACTCTCTATACTTCCTAATCCCCAAAAAGGACGAGACGTTAAGACCCATTCTCGACCTCCGACTACTCAATCAGTATATTCACTCGGATCATTTCCATATGATCACTCTTCAGCAAGTGCTCCCACTACTACAACAAGGCGATTTCCTTGCCACACTAGACCTAAAGGACGCCTATTTTCACATTCCCATGCACCCTGCTCACAGGAAGTACCTAAGATTTGTGGTGGACGGACAGCACTATCAGTTTACTGTCCTCCCATTCGGAGTGACTACTGCGCCCAGAGTCTTTACAAAATTCCTAGCAGTAGTAGCAGCGCATCTCAGGAGACAACAAATTCATGTCTTCCCTTATCTCGACGATTGGCTCATAAAAGCCAACTCATTCAGCAAATGCGTTCTGCATACTCACCAAACTATCCAAATCTTACACAACCTGGGATTTACCAGCAATTATCCCAAGTCTCAACTACATCCCTCCCACATACATCAATATCTAGGAGCTACCATAAATACCTCCAAAGCCATAGCTTACCCCTGCCCAACCAGGATAGCCAACATACAAGCTCTCATCTTAAAATTCAAACCCCAACACTCTCTTCCAGCCAGAGTGTTCATGCAACTATTAGGCATGATGGCCTCATGCGTCTTCATTGTGCCTTACGCACGACTTCAAATGCGTCCCTTACAAGAGTGTCTCGCACGTCAGTGGAATCAGGCTCACGGACAACTCTCCGATCTGGTGTTGGTGGACAGCCACTCCCATCGCTCACTAACATGGTGGAACACCATAAACCTGTCCAAAGGAAGAACGTTCCAAGAGCCTCTTCCACAAATAGTGCTGACAACCGACGCATCTCTTACAGGATGGGGAGCCCATCTCCTAGGACACACCACTCAGGGCAAATGGACCACACAACAAAAACTGCTCCATATCAATTACCTAGAACTTCTAGCAGTGTTCCTGGCTTTGAAGTCATTCCAACCCCATCTAAAGAACAAGGCTGTCCTAATCCGGACGGACAACATGACAGCCATGTATTACATACAAAAACAGGGGTGGACAAACTCTCTCCAGCTCTCATAACTAGCACAGAGCATTTGGAGATGGGCAATTCCCCAAAACATCTACCTACTTGCAGAACACCTTCCAGGGGTTCACAACCAAATTGCCGATTTGTTGGGTCGACAGACTCAGCAAATCCACGAATGGGAATTACACCCACAAGTCCTACTCCCATTCTTCCACAAGTGAGGTCAACCAGACATAGACCTGTTCGCCACACACGAAAACGCAAAATGCCAAACCTTCGCCGCCAGGTATCCCCATCCACAGTCAAAGGGCAATGCGATATGGATGAACTGGTCAGGCAGATTTGCGTACGCTTTTCCGCCTCTCCCACTCGTTCCATTCGTAGTACGCAAGCTCAGGCAACAGTCCCTCAAGCTGAAACTAGTGGCTCCTACTTGGGCACGTCAACCCTGGTTCACAACATTACTGTAACTCTCCTTAGTTCCCCATCAAAAGCTGAACCTCTCCCCGTCCTTGCTAACCCAGAACCATGGAGAAATCAGACACCCAGATCCCCAACAACTCAACCTAGCGATCTGGCTCCTGAAGTCCTAGAGTTCGGTTACCTCAACCTACCACCGGACTGCATGAATATTATTAAAGAGGCCAGAAGGCCTACTACCAGAGCGTGCTATGCAGCTAAATGGAAAAGATTTGCCGTTTACTGCACTAACAACGATATACGCCCACTAGACGCATCTATCCAAAACATCATTTGCTACCTACTACACTTGCAAAGATGTAATCTAGCGTATTCCTCCATACGCCTCCACCTAGCAGCATTAGCAGCCTACTTGCAAAATCGCCAATACTTGTCACTATTTAAAGTGCCCGCGATCAAAGCCTTCATGGAAGGTCTTAAAAGAATCATTCCTCCAAGACTACCACCCTCTCCAGTGTGCAAGCCCGTCTGCGCCCGTCCGCGCCCCGATAGCGACCAGCGCCAGAAACGCTGTACCACGATCCGTGCGCTCTCTTACTACTGCCGGCCGTGTGGTATACTCTGGCGCCGCTCTCAGGGGCCTGAATGTGGCAGTCTGTCGACATCCACATTCGTGGGATGTGACAGCTATCCCGCTTGGAGCCTGTAGTTCTTGTGGTTTCCAGTTGGGGCTGGACTGTGCGCTTCCCCCTAATTTAACCCCGGGTTTTAAAAGGGGAACTAACCCGGTGCAGCTTTCAGCTGCACTCATCAATGTTCGCTCATTAAAAAAACATCATGCGGAAGTTCATGGGCTGCTAGAGGATGGGGCCTTGGATATGCTGTTTCTTACGGAGACCTGGCTTGACTCCTCTGCGGCCCCCATAGTCGCGTTGGCTACCCCTTTGGGCTATAAGATCCTGAGAGCTGATCGTAAAGGGTCAAGAGGGGGAGGTGTTGCTGTTATCTACAAAGAATGCTGGGATCTTTCTTTGGGTGACTCTCAGGATTGGGCAGGCTGTGAGGTACTGGACTTTAGTGTCCGACTTTCAGCTCACTTCACTCTTGGGGCCTCCCTGATCTATCGGCCTCCGGGCCCTCCTGGCTCCTTTCTCCAAACTTGGGGAGATTCCCTTACGGCTAGGGCGGTCAGGTTCTCTCATTATTTGGTGTTGGGAGACCTGAATTTTCACTTGGATATGCCTCATGAGAGGGAGGTGATGGACATATTGGATCATCTAGCCATGGCCCAACTTGTCCAGCTAGTCCGCCTGCCTACTCATCAGGCTGGTCACCTATTGGATCCTATTTGCTCCAACTTTTCCATCGCGGTTAATGACCCTCTCCCTCTGACGTGGTCCGACCACTATATCTCGTATTTCTCCTGGACAGTCTCCAGGACAGAGGCTTGGTTGCCTGGCTTTTCGAAACCTATCTTGGGGAAAATTGACACCCAGGACTTTGTGCACGCTTTGGACTCCACCAGGCCGGTACTGTCCGTGAGCTTAGAAGAGTGTATGACGGGATTCACGGATTGGTTGTCCAAAGCTGTGATCTCTGTTACCTCTCGTCAGCCCATAAAACCGGCCAGAGCATCCCCTTCTAAACCATGGTTTACCCCGGCCCTCAAAGCTCTTAAACACGATTGTAAAATCTTGGAGCGGGCATGGCGGAAGAGTAATTACTGCCCTGTGGCGAAATCAAAACTACGTACTATGCAAAGATCCTATTATGACGCCATATCTGCGGCTAAAAGGCAGTTTTATGCGGTCCGCATTGAGGCGGCCAGGAACAATTCCAAAGAAATCTTTGCTATAGTTCAGAGCTTCATCTCTCCATTGGCTCAGAAAAGTGCCACACCCTCTTCTTTTGATTGGTGTAATACTCTGTCTGAGTTTTTTTAGAGATAAGATACTGGCCATTCAGGCATCTTTTTCTCCTGACAGTGATGTACGGGATGGCGTACGGAATGTTCTGCCCACTCCCTCTACCTTACTGTCTGCTTTTTCTCCGGTCCCTCCCTTGGAAACTTTGAAGATTCTTAAAGGGCTCAAGTCGGGATCCCCTGCTGATGCATGCCCGGCCAGACTCTTAGCAGAGGCTGCTGATTGTATCTATCTGGAGGTCAATTTGATTATCAACCTTTCCCTTCAGTCTATGGTGGTCCCTCAGGTCTGGAAGCAGGCCAAGATTCTTCCTCTGCTGAAGAAACCGTCTTTGGACCCGCTCAATCCGGTCAGCTATCGGCCCATCTCCCTCCTGCCAGCTATTGCTAAGGTTTGTGAGAAGGTGGTGCACAAACAGTTGTCGGATTTTGTGGAGACGGAGGGTATTTTACATCAAGCACAATCGGGGTTCCGGACTGGCCATTGCACCGAGACGGTTCTTGTCGAGGTGGTCGAGGCGGTTCGAACATGCCTGGATGATGGGGGCAGAGCAGCCCTGATCCTATTGGACCTCTCGGCGGCCTTCGATACGGTCCCACACGGCCTTTTGATGACCCGTCTCACCGAGATTGGAGTCTCTGGGGCCGTGTGGGGCTGGCTCAGGTCTTTTCTTGAGGAAAGGGCCGAACAGATCTGGATCCCCCCATTTAGTTCCTCCCCTCATTTGGTCACTACGGGAGTCCCGCAGGGCTCTACACTTAGCCCTCTGCTCTTCAATATTTACGTCACACCGTTGATTCATCTTGCTGAGAATCTGGGGGCTAAGGTACTGGCGTATGCTGACGACACCCAGCTACTTTTTACGTGGGATAAGACCTCCAGCTCTGTTCTGGCCACCCAACAGTGCCTTCGATCCATCTTCTCCTGGCTGGCTAATGCTCAGCTCAAGTGTAATGAGCAGAAATCCGAGATCTTGCTCTTCGGCACGTTTCCTACTGACTTCCGTCAACAGTTGTGGCCTCAAGAGCTCCCTCCTCCCTTTTCGGAAGGACAGCCCACTAAGAACTTGGGCATTTGGTTTGAGGAGAACCTGTCCTTCTCTACACACATTAAGAAAACGGCCGGATGTTGCTTTGGCCTTATTAAAACACTCAGGAGCTTCTTCCCACTGATCCCGCAGGCAGCCAGAGTAACCGTGACCTGCGCTCTGATTCTCTCTCGGCTAGACTATGCCAACTCCTTGTTCACTGGGTCACCTGGTTATTTGGTTAAGAAGTTGCAGGTGGTCCAGAACACGGCGGCTAGGCTAGTCTTAGGTTTTTCATCTAGGTCGAGCGTCACCACGCACTTAAAATCTCTACATTGGCTGCCGATCGCGGCCAGGTCAAATTTAAATCTTTGGTCCTGGCACATCGTGCTCTTCATGGGCAGGGCCCACTCTATCTTCAAAGACGCTTTGCCTTTTATGCTCCTGCAAGGGTCCTGCGCTCGTCGGCCCTCCGCCTGGCTGTCGTCCCGCGATAGAAGCTTCAGAGGATGGGAGGTAGCTCTTTGGTGGTCAGAGCTAGTAGGGCCTGGAATGCCCTTCCTCTTGATCTTCGCCTCACTCAGGAGCTCGCATCTTTTAAGAAAAAGCTTAAAACATTCCTTTTTGTATGATTGTCTCTTTCCCCCCTTCTGGTTCGCGCCGGGACACTCTTGAGTAGCCGAGCGCGTTACAAATGGAATAAATGAAATGAAATGAAATGAATCTAAATATTGTGCTCACTAGGCTAATGGGTCCTCCATTTGAGCCTCTACATAAATGCGAGCTACAATTTCTTACATGGAAAGTGGCTTTCCTTATTGCTATCACATCCCTTAGACGGGTAAGTGAATTGCAAGCATTAACCATACAAGAACCATTTCTACAGTTGCATCGTAACAAAGTGGTTCTTAAAACTAATCCAAGGTTCCTGCCAAAAGTCATTTCTCCATTCCATCTTAATCAATCTGTCGAGCTACCAGTATTCTTCCCAAATCCCGATTCTGTAGCTGAATGGGCTCTTCATACCTTAGACGTTAGAAGAGCCCTTCTTTATTACATCGACAGAACCAAATCTTTCCCCAAACCAAGCAATTGTTTGTGGCCTTCTCCCCACCACATAAAGGCAACCCCATTCCCAAATCAGGGATAGCCAGGTGGATAGTTAAATGTATCCAAATTTGTTACCAAAAGGCTAAACGCACTCTTACAGTTCCCCCTAGAGCGCACTCCACACGCAAAATAGGGGCTTCCATGGCATTCTTAGGAAACATTCCCTTAGAAGATATTTGTAAGGCAGCCACATGGTCTACACTACACACCTTCACTAAACACTACTGTGTTGACGTGCAAGCAAAGCAACAAGCTTCTGTGGTTCAGGCTGTCCTTAAAACCTTATTCCAAACTGCTGCAACGGATACAGGCGACCACCGCTAGGGGAGATACTGCTGTATAATCTATCCTAAGTGTGTGATCTGCAGCTCATATGCCTCGAACAGAATATGCTACTTACCAGTATGCATCTGTTCTTGGCATGTAGAGCTGCAGAGCCACACACGCCCACCCGCCTCCCCGGGACCTGTATCTGTTCCAGCATTGTCTTACTTAGACATTACACATGGGCATCCTTTTCTTTATTCTAACACACTCCATCATTTCCCATCATGGCGAAAAACAATCTGAGGATGGAGTGGATGCCCATGCGCACTGTTGTCCAGAGGAGGAGTCACCTATCTCGTGACCAAACGGCTTCTTCCGAAGACAACACCAACCTGCAATCATCCGAGCCCAACACCAGATGGCGATCTTATCCTAAGTGTGTGGCTCTGCAGCTCTACATGCCAAGAACAGATGCATACTGGTAAGTAGCATATTCCTTTTCCTTCACAGGAGGGCATTTCCACTATAAAGTCCATGGATATGGTGTGCCATGGCCGTGGGGGAATGGGTAAAGACTGTAGGAGGCCCACTGGTTGTGTGTGAATGGCTTTTCCCTGCATACAGATCGCACAGTCCTTGATCTAGTCTTTAACATCCTTCCGCAGTCCGGGCCACCAAAAGGAGCGTTCTACACAGGCAATCGTCTTATATGTCCCTAGGTGTCCTCCTAAGACTGAATCGTGAGCCCATATCAAGACTTGTTGTTGCTGGGATGTGTGTGGTATATACAGTGCATGTTAGTGATAGGCTAAATCATCCCCTTCTGACCGGTGCTCTGGTTCTTCTTGAATCCAGGCCTGTACATCCAGGTCCGCTAAGGATACTCTCACATCTTCTAGAAAGTCCTGTGAGGTGAGTAGAGCGATGGCATGTCTGGGTGTTTGGGCTTCTGTGAGTATAAGCGGTGGACACTGCGGGGTTAAGGAGGTGTCGTTCTCTGATTCACCCATACGAGAAAGGGCATCCGCTTTCCCGTTTTGGGGCCCTGGTCGGTATTTGATGACAAAATCATAATCCGAAAAGAATAAGGTCCATCGCAACTGACGGGGCGTCAACGCCTTTGCAGTCTTCAGAAACAGTAGGTTTCTATGGTCCGTGTAGATTTCTACTGTGTGCAAAGCTCCCAGAAGATAGTTTTGCCATTCTTCGCAAGCCCTCTTGATGGCCAGTAATTCCTTGTCGGAGATAGTATAGTTGATCTCGCTGGGTGTAAGTTTTTTGGAATAAAACGCAACCGGGTGGAGCTGTCCGTTTACAGGATGTCGTTGCGATATCACCCCTCCCAGAGCGTGTTGTGATGCATCTGTTTCGAGAATAAACGGGAGCTGTGGGCAGGATGGTGCAGGATGGGGGCGTGAGTGAATTTATCTTTTAACATCTGGAAAGAGCGGGCGGCCTCTTCTCCCCACTCGAACGGGACATTTTTCCGTAGCAGGTTGGAGATAGGACGTATCACCTTTGAAAAGTCCTGAATGAACCGCCGGTAAAAATTGGCGAAACCAAGGAAGCTTTGCACGGCCTTGACGTTCTGCGGGGTTTTCCACTGGGTGATGGCTTCCACCTTACCCGTCTCCATTTGGAAACCCTGGGAGTTAATGATGTAGCCCAAAAATGCAACCTCCTGGACATGAAAGAGGCATTTTTCGAGTTTGGCGTACAAAGAATGTCGCTGAAGTCGCTCTAAGATGGCTTGTACGTGGGTGATGTGTTCCTGAAGAGTAGCGGAATAGATTAAAATATCATCAATGTATACCACGCAGAAGGGATCCAGGTATCCTCGCAGTACCTCGTCCATGAAGAATTGAAAGGCCGCCGTGGCGTTGCAGAGTCTGAAAGGCATCACTCTGTACTCGAACAGACCGAACTAAGTCCGTAAGGCGGTCTTCCACTCGTCGCCTTTTCGGACTCGCATGAGGTGATAGGCTCCTCGGAGGTCGAGCTTGGTGAAGTATCTTGCTCCTTTTAATTGATCCAAAAGTACCGGTATGAGGGGGAGCGGGTATCGATTTTTTTTTTATAGTGATCCTATTGAGGGCACGGTAGTCGATACAGGTCCTCAATTCTTCGCAATCCTTCTTCGGTATGAAGAAAAGGGGAGAGGACGCCGATGAGGAGGAGTGTCTGATGAATCCGGAAGCTAGATTGTCTTCTAGGTATTTCTTCAGATATTGCGTTTCAGGTTCCGTCAAGGCGTACACTCGGCTGCAGGGGATGTTTGCTCCGGCGGTAAGCTCGATCCGACAGTCATACTCCTGATGAGGAGGCAATCTAGTCGCCTTTTGTTTATCAAATATCTTGTGATACTCTTGATAATGAACAGGCAGGGTGATGGTACAACAGTAACGCTCTTGGGTACAGACTGCTGCTAAGTGCGTGGCTGGCGTTTCCTTGTGTTCCGTACCCTCTTCTTGTTGTTTACAATGTTCTTGGCAATAGACAGAAGCCATGGTAACTGTGCGATCTGTCCAGCTGATGACGGGGTCGTGTAACGTCAACCAGGGCATGCCAAGGATGAGCCGGAACTGGGGGGCATCGATAAGGTTGAATTGGATATATTTGTGATGATCAGATCCCACCGCCATCTGAAGAGCCCGAGTCCGGTACTTCACAGGTCCAGAAGAGAGGGCCGTTCCATCTACCGCCTTTACGAGTTCAGGGATCTCTTTCTTTTCGCAGGGTAGTCCAAGTCGGAGGGCATACTCCTGATCAATATAGTTGCCCGTTGCTCCGGAGTCCAGCAGGGCGTCCACTTCTAACACATCCCGGGAAGAAGCCATAGAGACACTCCGATATTCAGATGAGCCACGGCAGGTTGCAGGGTATTCGCTAGCACGGATGAGATTATCGCACGTGAAATACCCAAATCAGAGACCTTATCCTGACTTGGGCTTGTTAGTTTTCCGCAGGCTCATCTCGTCTAGAGGTGGCTTGTACCCGGGAAACAGAATACCGGCTGCTTACCGGAGTCCGGGCCCGGCACTCTCTAATGAAGTGCCCTCCTTTGCCGCAATATAGGCATAACTTGATTCTTCGGCGTTTGTCTCTTTCTTCTGGAGTAAGAGGGCCTCGGATTCCTCCCAGTTGCATTGGCTCCGGTCCCTCGACTGTCTTTGGCTGTTCTCCCACCGAGTCTTTTGGTCGGGTGTACGAAAACCTAGTCTCACCTCGGCTCTTGTCTCCTTTTGTCTCCAAGAGGCGATGGTCCAGCTGTACGGTTAAGTCTATTAGGTCTTCGCATGTTTGCGGCAGCTGCACAACTTGGGCGAGAACATCTTTGAGTTCTCCTCTCAACCCTTGATAGAACAGGGTGATCCTTTTTTCAGGGGGCCATTCCGTTTCCACTACCAACCGATTGAAGGTTGTAATGTACGTCAGCAAGTCTTGGGACCCCTGTCGCAAGGTGAGTAGTTCCCGATCCAACGTCAGCATGTGGGATTTCCTATCGAACAACTTCCTCAGGGCGAGGCAAAAATCAGGAAAATGGTGCAGGACCGGATCGTTTCTTTCTATTAAGGGGATGGTCCAACTGGCGGCGTTACCCCCCATGTAGGACATCATGAAAGCCGTCTTTGCGGCTTCTCCTTAGAACACAGCTGGTTTGCATAAAAAATGCAGTCTGCATTGATTCAGGAAGGTTTCGAACTTCTTGGGGTCCCCATAAAAGCGCTCAGGGGGGGCTAAAGGGATACCAGTGTTTTGCAATACGTGGACCGTAGGCACAGTGTCTGTGGTTGTGGGGGGATATGGGGTGGCCGTGAAAAATCCCCCTCCGGTGTCAACGGGATTGACTTGAGGTGTCGCAGACCCAGGAGGAGGTAGTGTAGCCGGCTTTATGTACGAACTTTCCCCCTGACCCCTACGCGAAAGACCCGCCACCTCCCTACGTAATGAGCTCACCTCTCTGTACATTCTGATTCTCTAACCGGGAGGTCTGCACCTCCTGCTGCAGAGCCGTCAGGCTTTCCAACAACGAGGTCAGCACCACGTTAGTATCCATCGTCGGGGCTGGGCGCAAACGTGGGCTTGTCAATCTGTCAGGTCTGCCAGACTGTCAGTCGCACACACATAGAGAGCGCCACTGACCTCTTGTCTTGATCTCAGCGGGGAGGATGATCGCAGATAATATCCCCAATTCCCCAGAGCACAACCCCCAACAGGGGAATGAGAACTCAACTGCTGGAGACTGGACCCAGGGGAAAGGAAGATAGGAAGAACAAAAAAGGGGCTGTGAGTAGGAGAGTCCCTTGGGAGCAGTGGCTGGAAGGTAGGGCGTTCTTGGGAGGATTGCGACCTGTAGGGACGAGAAAGCGAGAGTCAAGGATGTAGTGATAATCTCTATACTCTAGAACTGAAGCGTCACGCTCTCTTGTATATACCCACCCGTTAGAAACAGCAGGTACAAGCCTCCGATAAAGAATGAGTCCCCTAGTTCTAATCTCCCAGAAATGTCTCGATCCAGCCCTGGAACATACCCTCCTGGGTGACGAAGGAGCTTGGTCGCTGAGTCTCTAATCCCACTTGTCTCTAACCCAGAGGAAGACCTAAGCAGTAGTCGGGACCCAATACAGGGGCGTAGTTCTCTATATCCAAATAGAGACGTACTCTCCAGATGAAAACAAATGCCTGGTAGCGCTTCAAACAGGAAAACTGTTAGTGCCTTCCCCAAAGAGCCTCGTGAAGTTATTAGCGTTGTACGGCTCTCAGTGTCTCTAGTCGTGAAAAAGGGGGAGTGTTACGTCACACTCGAGCACGATTAGCCCAGAGGTAGGGACGTATCCGTAGCACCTGTCCCACAACAACAAAAGGGTTCCTAATGTGGGTAATACGCTACGTGTTCTGGGCGCATAGAATAGTACTATGAAAAGATATAACTGTAGCACGGATCAGCACGCCAGTGCCCGTCTTAGTGCTCCGGTATTACTACGTAATGAAAACAGCATGCGGACACGGAAGGGAACTCCCGGGCGTCTCTCCCCGGGTTACCTGCTTCGTTCCGAGGGTTTCTTCTTCGGGACTTGTCACGGCTCTTCACTCGCTGCGGGCCGTCTCTGGAAACGGGTCTCGGCCCGACACTGGAAGAACTGCTGAAATGCTTCAGGCTGAAATCCGGCGGAGAACACCATCCGCCATGAAACTCCGTCGATTTTGATTGACAAGCACCTTCCGCTTCCAGTGGAAGTGCTTATGTAGCGCACTCCTGGGATTGCGCCCCAGTGCATGTAGGGAAGTGTAGTTTCGAAGGGGTTTTCGATGTTGGAGCCTGGAAATGGGCTTTAGCGCTCCACGCTGACGGGACGAGTTGTGAGCCACTACGTGGGCGATCGCTACACCTTTCTGCTATTTCAGCCTTTCTCAGGCTCCCTGATCAACCTTCTCTTTTCAAGTCCTCTGTTGTAAATTGAATTCCTCAAAGGCATTATTCAACTTTTCCCTCCTATTCCTTTTGTGATGCCGCAGTGGGACTTGAACCTGGTTCTCACATATTTGATGTGCGCTCCCTTTGAGCCTCTTCACAACTGTCCTCTACGTCTATTGACTTTAAAGACTGCTTTCCTGGTTGCCATCACATCCGCTAGGAGAGTGAGTGAGCTCCAGGCTCTTTCTTGTAAACCTCCTTTTCTATCTGTCCATCCGGACAAGGTTGTACTCAGAACCCGTCCATCTTTTTTGCCAAAAGTTGTCACTGCTTTTCACAGCGGGTAAACCATCACTTTGCACACCTTCTTTCCACCTCTGCATCCTTCCAGAGAGGAAGAGAGGCTCCACCGTCTGGACCCAAAATGTGCGCTCTCATTTTACCATAACCGCACACAACAGTTCCGGGTGGATGACCAGCTCTTTGTTGGCTAGGTTGGCGCCAAGAAAGGTCGGGCTATACACAAGCGGACTATCTCCCGATGGGTCATCTTGTGTATTAAAGCCTGTTCTTCTTTGGCTAAAAAGGAGCCTCTGTTGGGGCTGCGTGCCCACTCCACCAGGGCAACGGCTGCCACCACAGCGTTGGAACGTGGTGTCCCCTTGCAGAATATCTGTCAGGCAGCTACGCGGGCCTCGCTGCACACTTTTACTAAGCATTGCTCCCTGGACAGCCAAGTCCAGAGAGACGGCTTCTTTGGCCGTTCGGTACTCCAAGACTTTCTGGTGTGATCTTGGTTCGCAGACCCACCACCGGGGTTGGTATTGCTGGGGTATCTATTCTAAGGTAAGGAATCTGTCCCTACATGTTTCTTTCAGATGAACAAGTTACTTACTTCCGGTAATGATATATCTGTAAGAAACATTAGTAGTGATAGATTCCTTACCGCCCCACCCATCCTCCCCGTTCTGCGAACTGATTTCTAGGGTTAAGGTCATCCCTTTCAGGGCCCTAGTTTCAAGGCACCAGTGGTCAGTATCTTGCATGGCTCTGCGTTCCTGGCGTGGAAAGTCATGTACAGAACTGAAGTCAGCGCGCGAGGGCGGCGTCTAAGTAGCTGCCGCGACGTCATCTCGGCGACCACAACGCCAACGCCAGACGCGGACTCGTACAACGCCACCTTCCGGTGTGCAGGGGTACTACCTGACGAAAAATTTCCGGATCCAGTCTGACGCCTGGGGGTAATTCTATGGTA
The DNA here is from genome assembly GCF_964204655.1 of Triturus cristatus. Taxonomy (NCBI): domain Eukaryota; kingdom Metazoa; phylum Chordata; class Amphibia; order Caudata; family Salamandridae; genus Triturus; species Triturus cristatus. Next base: position 981,942,780 of record NC_140588.1, on the reverse strand, counting down.
AGGAATCTATCACTACAAATGTTTCTTACAGATATATCGTTACCAAAGGTAACTTGTTTGTTAATGAATGAATGGAATTTTATTGTGTAGTTATTATAACGTTTACAATAATAAGTATGCATCTATTAATGGATTTTACAACAGTAAAAAAAAAAAAAAACGAAAACGTGTAAAATGATTGTTTATATTAAGCCAAGGGCTGGTCCTATAAATGCATGTATTAATATAACCAGGGTTATGTTCTCGGGCAAATAGCCTGTGTATTTCCCATCCTATGTACATATTTACCTGTATTAATATGTGAAGCACTGTAGCCTACATGGATAGCACTAAAATGAAGCTATACAAAAACAAACAAATAAAAAAACGACATAGGGCCTGATTACTAGTTTGTCGGACAGGGTTTCTCTGTCACACAAACGTGATGGATATCCCGTCCGCTGTATTACAATTCCATTATATCCTATGGAACGTGTAATACGGCGGACGGAATATCCACCACGTTTGTGACAGAGTATCCCATCTGCCAAGATCCAAATCAGGCCCTAAATCTGGACAGTCATGTTAATCAGTGGGTAGTATAAAATATCTTAGATTCCCAGAATCTGTTGAGCTGCCAGGAGCCAATGTTCCATTCATATCTGTCTCTGAGGCACAGTTTCCTCTTTGATGAAATGTATCCCTCTTTCCTCTGGCTCCTCTAGGTGTTTTCCTACCTGCAGGATTGGTTTTACAGCCCTGGATGGGATCTGCGGCTATGGCAGCATCATCGGTTTCGGTTGTAGTGTCTTCGCTGATGTTGAAACTGTAAGTTCTCTACATTGCTGCAACCCTTGTATCCACAAAAAAGATACTCCCTTATATCTAAGGGGTATTCCTACTGTACACTGTTAAATCAACCAAAATAATTCCAGTAAATGTTCTTTAAATCAAGACAGTTAAACAATACAATTTTCACAGATTAAGGGATAGAAACAAGTAGGATGCAAATACAAATGAACAATGTATTTTTAGAAGTTGTGTACACTGCTAAGTTGTTCAGAGCCGCTACATGCAAGAACCTGAAGAGTGTTGTGGTTACAGTGAAATAATAGGGGCTGAGTGAGCACCCTGGTCATGCCTGTCGAAATAGGGATATGCTTAAGAGGATGCACAGCATGCCATTGTGCCGCACGGAAGGTAAAATGGTAAAAGAAACATTCCCTATAATGCGATTGATGAAGAATACTATGCCTTACTGCATAAGAAACCAGGTGGAAAGAATAGCCGGAGAATAGCAGGAGAAGAAAGTATTGCGTATTACAATTTTAGCATGACTAAGTGCAACACCGCACACTGAGGAGAGGAAGCGCAGTGGGAATGGTAGGCCAAGTGGAAACGCAGACCAAAAATATCAAATAAGGGAAATGGCAATAAGCACGAAAGTACCCAGGTAGGAAACAGATACAGAGGCCACACATGGATTAAACATAACTCATAAAGTAGAAAACCCTGCAAACCAGTCTAAAAAAAACCAAGAGAGTCAGAGTTAGCGATTAAATAAAACTGACACTACATGGAGACGAATGAGAGAATTTCCAAGAGTATTTTTTTACCAAAAAAAACTTGTACAATATCAGCTAAAATGTGTTCATTGTTGGGTAAGATACAAGATACATAGTGTTCTACTTTAATTTTTATACTATGGACTGCATATAGGTGAGTAAGCTATAGCATGAGGGCCCGTTGATGTGACGCACAACAGGCCAATCGGCTGGAAACAAAATCGGATATCTTAACAAATGAAATCTGGTTGGAGTGCAAATGGAATGTACAAGTATTTTATAATGCCTACTTAGACATGATAAGATACGAGGTAATACTGAGGTTTAATATCAGGTTTAAAAATATTGGGAGGAATACTGAATGTGTGCAATTTAAGCATCCGCTTTCTAAGAGCTAGCCCCCTATTTATACGTCACCTTCAAGAAAGGTTCCAAGTGCTGCTCTTCTGCTGACAGGTATAGCAACACAGTCGTCAACAGAAAGTTTGCTGAGATCTGCAGGCTCGCACTTACTTCACTCATGGCCTTACAGTGGGGGTAACAATCTATTGCACATCTCTACCCCCCTCCCTACAGAACCAAACTCCTGAACATACTTGATAGTGCTTGTTTCCTAAGAACTACCCTGACCCGTTGAACTGTGCATCTTACAACACTTCCTTCTTAGAGGTGACTGAGCCACTGACAGCTCGAGCCAGGCTCGAGCTTAAGCCCTGACTCAAGCTCAGCTCGAGGTCCTGTGGGAACCTCGATTCCATAACTAGTCAAGCTTTCATGTGGCTTCTGTCTGCCTCCATTCCGCTACCCAGGATGTGCCGTTAAAGCCAGAGATGCCGACTTTGGAATGGTTAACTAGCCATGTAACCCCGCCTATAAACAATGCATGTGACCTTGTCTCAGGTGCGGCTCCTCCGTTAAGGCGAAGGAGCGTCACCCCAATAAATTGCCCCCAGAGATGGAAAAATAAAATGGCAATAAAGTTCATTTATTACCTTTTTTTTCTTTTCAAAATCCCGTCCCAATGCTGAGCGTCAGGACGGGGCGGGGCTTTCTACTGCTGTGAGTCAGGCAGCAGCAGAAAGCAGTGATGGGCAGAGCACATTAAGTTTAAAGTGCGCATGACTCTTTGGCTGGCAGCAGCCGGACATGCACATTTTAAACCTCTCTAACCAAGCTGTCTAGGACGTTGAGTTAGAGACAGCATTAGGCTCCAGAGTCCCTGAAAACGCAGAAGGAGGCCGTTCCCTCCATTCCTGGCACTTCTTTCATGCTTCATGAGAGCAGCGCCAGGATTGGTTACTGCAGTTTCCTAAGTCCCGTTTTGGAGCCTGCATGCCTGGAGAAGACCCGAGCGAGGAGGACGTTGCACCAGGAAGGTAAGTTTAAATATTTTTTTACTTATTTATTTTAGTTTTTATCCCAAACCCGCCCACCACCCGGTCCATACATGCCAGCTGCCACTGCCTTGTCTAATGTAACTGGTGCTCATGTAAAGCTCTCAATACCTTTGGGTCGAGTTTGTGCTATATTTAAAAAATTGCAGAAAAATGCACTCCGAGATAAAAACAAAGTCTTAACATAATCAAAGACAAATAAATACCCATTTACTGGCTGATTTGTACAAAGTGAAATCAGAAAACCTGGATAATTTCGGCTTCCCCATTTAAATTGTGTGGCCTTGGCAGTTGTTTTATTTCACCAAAACTGTTTCTTATTCATTATCACGTATGAAAGTACTTTCAAATATGTGAGTGCCAGGTGTATAAAAAAAACTATCATATTTGATATGTTCTTTTTAGTGCAGTGCTGTGATATACCCTATTGATGTCAAAGTGTCCTTATGTTAAAGAAATACACATTTTGAACCTTAAAGACACTTTATCATATTTTGCGTGATGATTGTTGTATGATTTACAATAACAAATATTTTTAAGACTCTGCTTGTGCACGGACTGTAAGATCTGAGCTAAACTCTTGGCTCGGCTCACCCTGTTAATTGTTGTCTCGCTCATTTCTGCTGTTTCTCAGAGACTTTGTCGACCCCAGTGGTCTATTTTGCGCTTTATAAAACTGCAGAGAAATAAAACAAGCCGTTTGTTCCTTTCCAATTCAAAAGTGAGAGTGCCTCAGTGTGTACGACTTCTGTTGATATTCCATTTCACCTTTCCTTTGATATTCCATTTCGCCTTTCTTTCGACCTGGAGAATCACGTTCCTTTTTTCAGTCCCAGCCGGCATTAATCGCGGGTGAGTCATGCAGAAAAGGCACAGTGCGCATGACTGTTTTGGGTGGTCCTAGAGGGCCGACCAAACAGTCAGCGCCCTCAGCAGTGGGCAAACCACTCCCCCCTGCCCTAGACCATACCCGCCCCCAACCAATCCCTCTACTCTCTCGCAGTGTGAGAAGCAGAAACATAAAATGGTAGTTTTACCATTTTATGTTTCTTCTTCTCGAACTGCGCGAAAGCAGTGGGGCGGTGCTCCTCCGCCCTAATGAAGGAGCTGCCCCTGCCTTTTTGTAAACACTTTTCAACGTGATTTATAGATATTACATTTCTTTTGAAGGTAAATACTTTCAACTCTTGCATCGTCCGTTCCCAGTGTGTGGGTATGGCACCACCTACTGGCGATAAAGGGGTGCCATCATTGATTCTTTTGTGTCGTGGACCGAGTAAAAGTACATGCCACCGTGGCACATTCGCCTGTGCCCCAGCGGGGACTGCCTTACTTTTGGAACATTTTTAAATTATGGCCCAGGACGCTCACAGCTGAATCATCACGGGAAGACTAGGGATTCACTCGGAGCTTCAGTGTGCCCTGGACAACTGTATTTTGAAATGTTGAGAGGGACAGAGATGTGACATGAAACATTAACACAAAGTTATTCTAGATACATTATGCAAAAAGTACCCAATTAAATAAAATACCCGGGGGATAGCAAGTAAAATACATGCACCGATTACACGGATAAAATATTTCTTAGGAGAGATCAGAGCTAATATCGAGTCAGATAGACGCCGGATTCTGGGCTTCTGAGGTGAGGCTTCCCTTCAGAAAGCAGATTTCCTTATGGCATCAGATAGCCCTCATTCCACACTATACCCACCCACTCCCTGCTTAAGCTGCTTCTAAACGGGGCCTAAATATATAGTGTTGTTTGCGTTCTCATTAACAATGAGAACCAATCTTCTAGCCACAGATGTTCCATAGCTTTTGATTCCATAGATGCTCTAGTGGAGTTTCCAGACGTGGGTACATTGAGTCTGGCTGCGAGAAGCATGTGTGAAGTTATCTTACCCAACAGGGACATCAGTGTGCGACCCCCCCCTCATCACCAGTGTAGTCCAGCAACAACAACAAGGGGTCTAATGGGAGAATCCCTTCCTTTCCAGCCCATATGGTAGAGAGAATGCCTCTCCAGAAGGCCTTGCCTTGCAGGCTGGATCACCACATGTGCTCCAGCGACCCCTTCTGGCCGCAATCTCCCCAGCATCCATCTGAACCACCGTGCCTACATTTAAGTTGTTATGGGGTGAAGACCTGGTTCCTTACATATTGAGCATGTTGATGTTTTCGCTGCTCTTGTCCATATAATTGAACTAGTGTGAGCTGGAATCGTGAGACCCAGGTCTTTTTCCATGTAACCATTTATATCTGAGAAAGTGTCAACTCGTGGTAAACAACCCCTTATTATAATGGTGCGACTCCACATTGGGTCCTTCCATTGTCAAGGATTTCGTCTATGAATAGCAGATCCCTTGTCCAAAGGACATGTGCCCAAGTTAACAGTTGTGTACGGTGACACTATCTGTTAGGGAACAAACTGAAAAGGGTAAAGCACAACTCTGGGGCTCTCACACAAACATTGTTCCGAGCCATTAAGCACTAATGGATGCTCAACCCCCCAAAGTCGAAACTGATGATCCAGGACCCGTATATGCCATCGAGGGGTTGAGTGGAGAAGGATATGTGGTCACTCGACTATTAAGAATTACAGATTCCAGTGATTTAACAGAGTGGTGGTGACATCCAGTGGGGTGCCCACAGCCCATCTGCTTCCGTGTGGAAGCCAAAAGGTGTAGTGTAAGGGAATCGAACAGTTTTCCTGCTCGACTCGCGTGCGTTTTGTTCATGGCCACGGCAAAGCCGGCCAAAGCTGCACCCTGGCTCAAACAGCCCTGGGAAGCCTTCGGGTAGCCACACGCATTAGAAGTCCACATAGCATGGCGTAGCAAATTTCATTTTCAGCATTTAGGAGCCCCAGTCCACTATCAGCTGGTAGAGACTTATCCCCCTATTTTCAGCTTCCTATAATTCCAGAGCTAGGGCTCCAGTTTCTGCCTAATCAACTTTAAAGTTCTCAAATGAGGGAAGCGATTATGCCATATAATACAGTCCTGGTAAATAAAGATCTTTTTAACACGCAATTCTAAGGAGCCAGGAGCTTTTCAGCCCACCCACCCCTCGGTAAAGATCTTTGAACAGTGCACGTGAATTTTGACTGATTGCAGCCATAGATATCTTTTTTCTTTATCTAGCAGGTTGAATCCCTGATAACTAATTGGGCCTTTGAGTCAAAGTAATTCATGGTCTTCATATAAGCAAGCAGATGAAGTTTTGTAGACCTCAAGTCCTACACCTGTGCACTTTAAACAGTTAATTTTAAAACCAGAAATCCTCATGCAGTCTTCCAGCGTGGACACCACGGCAAGCAGTGAACTGGCACTGTATGGTAAAGAACATTTTGTCTGAGCCATATCCAGTGGTTACCCCTTCAAAATGTGGAGTGGGAAAGGTTTTTCTTTTTTTAATCAGAGGTTCTAGTGAACATACATTTCCTAATTGTGAGGCTGGAAAACCCTTCCTTGTTCCCCTAAACAGCAGAATAGGAGGTGTAAGTGTTGCCATTTATTTCATTTCTTGCTTGTGGGTTGACCCATGTATTGTTTGAAGTGCGAGCTCAGATTTATTTTTGCTAAAACTTTAAATAGGTAACAACATTCCATTTGGTCCAGTGCCAAACTCAGCGTCAAGAAAGAGGAGGACCAGGGGAATGCTCTCACGTTCCGCTTCTTTCATAGCCCTGAACATGGAGAGATTGAGCACAGCAGGCAAATTGACCTGCTCAAGGAGCGGTTGAGTGGCGGATGACCTTAACAAGGACATATTTTTATTCAAAATGGAGCCGAAAGATTCTTTTTACATACAGCACCTTAGATTTCTGTGAGAAAGTGGATTATCAGTTCGGATGATGGGGGGTCCACCACAAGTTATAAAGGCAGTATCTAGTTAGGTCCTGTAATGATTTCAGTAATTTAAACCTGAGCTCAGCCCCTGGTATATCAAAAAAAGGGGGAAGGAGAGGTTTTAACGGTTAGGTTCACCCTCCAATTGTATACATAAATAAATAAATAGCCTGAACCTTCAGGTTATAGGAACCTAACCCAGGGGTGTCGGGAAGGCACTTGTTTCCCGAAAAAACACCCAAGGAAAAAAAAGGGGCAGAGCAATTCCTTTCTTGAGTCCCCTCACTCACCAGGGTTTTCCCACAGTGACATGCTTCATCATTGGGGTCCTCTCAGTCCTCTACGGACTGAGGCGTGCTGCAACTTGCGGATTACGTAGGAGCACTGAACAAAACTATGTGTGGTGCAAGTGTCGTGGTATGGAGTGGTTTAAAGTGAATTAAAATAATCAACTAGTGTGCCAAATATATTTTATTCTTGCTCCTAGCTAATTGGTTAAAAAAGTGGGTAATATGCTAGAATAAACTACTTTAATGGGTAAGTGTACCTAGCATATGGTCGACTAGTTTCGAGCTTCCCTAGCTCTTCCTCAGGACTACACTGGGACCAGCCCAGTGCAAGTACCACTCCTAGAAGACCTGATTCCGGTGCAAAGATAAGTGAAAAAACACACAAACGCTGCGCCTAATAAGCATGCATTAAGGAAGATACATACGTAATGTACGTCTAGTAAAAATCTGTAGGATAAAAAACAGACGTTAAAGGGGAAAAGGCAGAATATGCTTATTTTCATAGAATATAATGGTGGTTACACTATACACCTGTGTTGCAATATTCATTAGTGACGTATTCTTATTGTGCCACTATGTTGTTCTCCAGTCAGTACATCTTTCATGCTGGCGTTTCGCTATATCGTGAATAAAGGTGTTTGTGAATGCACACAGTGCACATATAATAAAACAAACAAAAAACAAAAAACATGCGTCTGACATGACAAACTACACACAAGACTGACAGTAGTACGATAATACATACATCTTAAAAGGCAAAACTGTGCCTCATGATCGACTGAGGGGGTGTGGACACTCGTACACCTAGAGAGAAAGTACAAGCGATATGGTAAAGTATCAGGAGCGCCGTCTTGTTGGTAGACCTAGCGCGAGTGGAAAAAATACGATGGAAAACCATCTCCGTTAGTGATAGAAACGGGGCTTCCCTCCGCGATGTAGTTACTCACTTGTACTTTTCAAGCCACCCTCCGGAATCACCTACCTGAGACCTGCCTCGCCGACCGCATACTGTGTGGTTGCGAGCCGGGAGCCGAAATATCTACCTGGGTGGGGATTTGAAAGGAAAGAAGGACTTGCCGATTGCGGTCCTCTTACGTGGCCGCCATCTTGGAACAGGCAAAATTCTTAATACAAGCGGAAGAATGGAGAAAGTGAACTCCGTAATAAACAAAAATACTAGAGAGTCATTTGACATCGGCGCCTACCCACACAAAATAAAGGAATGGGCTATGGAGCCAGTGGGCGTTGTGTCTTTAACCTTAGACAGAAGAGAAGGTGATGCGGGACTAGTTCAGCCATCTTAGATCGGGGAGAGAGTATCTGATGGTACAATACTTTCTTTCAAATGAGTAGTCGTCCTCAATGTTACATTTTGTTGAAAAACAGGACCGGTTGACCCATTGGTACTTCAATAAGTGATGAATACAAAACCCAAAGTATATTTGTAACTTGGGAAAAATTAGGAAAAAATAGGAAAATTAGGAAAAAGTGGAGACACGTGGTCTGCGTTACAGTAGAGAGTATCTCAGTTAAATAATGTCATATGAAAAAAGGGGCACATACTCAGAAGGGTATTTGCACATCTCTCATCCCAGGAAAAATAGCCAGCTTAAATTTTCACTATGTTCGTGGGAGGAATGTATTCTGGGTAACACATTGCCAGGTGGTTCTAGCCATTAATAAAACAAATGCTGGAAAGAAACACTTAGTTTTAGGTGAAATGGCCCCATGGTATATCATCATTCAGGCCGAGGTCATCTGATCGCAGTTTAAAGACCCAACGTTGTTCTTTTTCATGAAGATTTTTTTCGCTGTTGGGATAGTTGATGATATGTTCAAGAATGACCCAACTAAAGTCATTTGGTGTGTGTTGTTGTTCCAAAAAATGTGTGGTCATTTTGGTATTGTTATGTTTACATCTGAAATTACTGCGGTGTTCAACCATTCTCGTGTTCACTTTTCTTGTGGTCATCCCCACATAATGGAGATTACACACGCAAGTAATGAGGTATATTACCCCGGTAGTGTTGCAATTCGTGAAAGATCGAAGATTCCACGTTACGCCATTGTTGCAGGTGACAATTTTAGTTGCAGTGGTTAGGTGACATACGCTACAGTTGCCACACGGGTAGTGTCCCTCTGGGAGTGGGTGGAGTAGGCGTACTGGACCTACAGTCTTTGTTGGGTTAGGTCTGGTATGTACCAAATAGTTCCTTAAGTTTTTCGCTTTTTTGTGACTGAACATAGGTTGTTGCAAGTTCAAACCTCCACTATTCAGGATTCGCCAATGTTTCTTAATTATCTTGGTCACTTGATCTGATGCGGTATTGAAAGTTGTGATGCAGATTTGTCGTTTGTCTTTTTTGTCAGCTATTTTTTCAGGTTTAGGTTCTAGCAGAGCGTCACGGTTATTGTTGGATGCTCGTTTTTGTGCTTTGGACACAAGATGTAGTGGGTAATGCCGTTGTACCAACTTTTTGGATAGATCTTTGGCTTGCCTTTTGTAATCCTCTCTTGTGGTGCAATTGCGTCTTAGGCGCAAGAATTGCCCGAAGGGGAGATTATCTTTGAGGCTTCTTGGGTGGAAACTTTCGTACACCAGGAGGCAGTTTCTTGCCGTGGGTTTAAAATGTGTGGTCGTGATCAGGCGGCCCTCGTGTGCTGATATGTTAAGGTCAAGAAAAACCAACTTAGATCTACTCATGGTGAAGGTGAATTTTAAAAAAGGATCTTGTTGGTTAAGCCAGAGTAGGAAAAATTCAAAACCTGTTTCGTCGCCTTCCCAAATAAGGAGCACATCGTCTATATCTCTTCCATAACTTGATCTTATGAATGTGTGGGTTGTTGTTATGGAGGATCTTGTGTCGTTCCAGATGATGTACGTAGAGCCCTGCCAGGCTCGGCGCAAAGGTGCTTCCCATGCTCGTACCGTGCGTTTGTTTGTACAATGAGTCATTAAATTGGAAGAAATTTTCGGTTAGAGCTAGGCGACAGCATTCTAGAACCACGTGTCTGGGCGTGTGGTAAGCCCAATTGTTTTCAAAGAGTACTTCCTCAAGGATATCCAGTGTGGTAAACTGGTGTACAAGCTTTCCACATCAAGGCTGATTAGGATGCTGGTTGTGGGGTTGAAATCTAGATTTTGGATCAGACACAGAACAGCTTTTGTGTCTTGTAAATATGTGTCAGTCGCTTGGACTAAGGGTCTTAGGAAGACGTCGGCAAATTTAGACAAAGGTTCCAAAATTGAACCAATCCCTGATACTATAGGTCTGCCCGGTGGTTTGACCATAGACTTATGTATCTTAGGGATAGTGTAGAAATAAGGAATGACCGGTTTCTTGTTTTCTAGAAAGTCTGCTTCTTTCTTACTTATCCAGTCATTAATGAGAGATTCTTCGACCAAGTTCGCAATCTCTATCCTTAGCCGTTCAGTTGGATCAGTTGGTATAGCTAGATAGTTCCTTCTGTCGTCCAACAGTCTGAGACACTCAGTTTGGTAATCAGATGTGTTTTGTAGGACTATAGCTCCACCTTTATCGGCTGGTTTGATCGTGAGAGTTTTTTCTTTAGAGAGTTGGTGAATCGCCTCTTGTTCAATTTTACTTGTATTGTGAAAAACTCTTATAGATTTCGGGTCCAACTCCCTAACTTCCTTCATTACCGCTTTTTCAAATGCTAGTAACTCAATAGGGAGGTGTTCTGCTTGGGTTGTCGGATCAGATAGAACCCGCTCAACAGAGCCTTTCTAACCCAGCCAGAACGTTACCCCCTCCCTAGGGCCTATTCACAATAAGTAACCACATATATATATACCACCTAAGGACAGGGAATTCCTACTATATATATATATATATCAAGACCTCTTATAATACAAATGGCGGCCTCGCGATCCAAGACGGACCCAGGACTTCCTACCCAGACGGCAGCCTTAGCCTCGCGGTCCCAAACGGACCCAGGACTTCCTACCCAGACGGCAGCCTTAGCCTCGCGGTCCCAAACGGACCCAGGACTTCCTACCCAGGCGGCAGCCTTAGCCTTGCGGTCCCAAACGGACCCAGGACTTCCTACCCAGACGGCAGCCTCAGCCTCGCGGTCCCAAACGGACCCAGGACTTCCTACCCAGGCGGTAGCCTTAGCCTCGCGGTCCCAAACGGACCCAGGACTTCCTACCCAGGCGGTAGCCTTAGCCTCGCGGTCCCAAACGGACCCAGGACTTCCTACCCAGACGGCAGCCTCAGCCTCGCGGTCCCAAACGGACCCAGGACTTCCTACCCAGGCGGTAGCCTTAGCCTCGCGGTCCCAAACGGACCCAGGACTTCCTACCCAGACGGCAGCCTCAGCCTCGCGGTCCCAAACGGACCCAGGACTTCCTACCCAGGCGGTAGCCTTAGCCTCGCGGTCCCAAACGGACCCAGGACTTCCTACCCAGGCGGTAGCCTTAGCCTCGCGGTCCCAAACGGACCCAGGACTTCCTACCCAGACGGCAGCCTTCACGAGTTCATCCCATGATCACTATAACATACGACAAGGGAATCAGTGTATCAGATCACACAAGAACTGCCAGTTTGAGCACAACCTGTTCTCTGGTTCGAGGGGCTCCTTTCTCCCTTATTCAGTTACCACTTACCGGATCAGGGTTAACATCTGTTCATGTCGAGTTGCAGCTGACTAGAAGAATAGGCTACCCTCTTATACAAGAACACGCAGCACATGTTGACTTACTACAAACTGACTTTATTATATATATATATATATATATATCATATACGCAAGCACATAATGTAACACATAACCTGTAAAGAAAAGTGAAAGATTAGGTTGTACACTCTAATAAGAAAGGGGTCGACATCACCTTAGTCGTGTGTAGCCTGCACTCAATGGTCATCTAGGTCCCCTTCTCGTCTGTGCCTCGGCTCGCCTGGAGATCACACCTCCGTAGCTCCCTTCTCCGAGTCACTGGGACCTCTTCCTCATCGGCTACTCTCTCCTCTCTGGCAATTCTGCTAGAAGAGTATCTGTCTCTTGGTCTTTCTCCGCCCTCAAGTTTGTCATCTGTCTTCCCTGGAATAAGTAGTAGCTTTTCTGCTAACGGCTAGGTGCCGCCTATGGATTGAAAGAATAAGTGCCAGTATCTGCCTCAGGCTTTCACTAATATAGAGGTGCATTTTCTCATGGAAAATTCCAGCCCGTAACCTGCCGCCCACCAAATTCTTGTACCTCCCCGTGCCAAGGACACTTTCCCAGCCGGCCGGCCTGATGTAGCGTCTTCGGCATGAAGAAAAATACAATCCTTCGATAAGGGCCGGTCTGAACCGGTTCTCTCCAAGCGAATAACACCTCATAACTAAAACATCCCCTGTAACCTAGAAACATCTCAAGCTGCTGGAGCAGAAAGAAAGATGGAGTCTCCCCCGTTTGAGGCCTACCAGGCTTGAATTCAACACGGCTCCATGAAATACCCTCACTACAGGGCAGGTTATCCCTAAGACTAACGAATCTATCCCCTAGGATATGTGTGCAAGCCCTAATCTATGGGGAAGAACACAGGATCATGTCGAAGTGCCTAGTAAATAGACTTCATTCACTACTCTAACCCTTAGGCTTGAATGGTAATAGACTGAAGTCACCCTAATCACCCATCAACACAATAGGGCCGGGAAAATCGAGCAGTACATTTCACCCTTGACTTCAGTCTATTATACATTCATTAAACCGAACTAACATCCGTAGAGGAATAATATGAAACAAAACTAACTGACCTATGTCTAGTACCAAGTGTGCAGAATTGAAGTAGTGAAGGGATACACTGAATAAAGCAACAAATAGAAATCAAAACAGCGATGGTAAGTAGAATACCTCCTAATACTCGACGTAACAGATACAGGTCAGGTAACCAATTAAAGAGCCAGTCAAACCAGCCCTGGTCAATGTGTTTTCTCACTTCCTCCGTCAAATCATGTAACCTGTCAATGTGGGCGCGAATAGATTGTGTATGATCAGACAAGTTAAAACAACAAAGACCCTCAAAGTCAGAGCAGTCATGTCCATGTTTAAGCAAAAGATAATCAATGGCCGCTCTATTTTGCAAGATGGCTCTACGTTCACCCTGGGCGTCTAACAGCATGTCAGATAGGACTGTAGAAGTATGATTAATAGATTTTACCATCCAGCAGGCCATTTTCTCAATAGATTTAGCATTATAAACCGCCAAAGCAGGAACACCAATAATTGAAATAGCCAAGCTAAGGTATTCAGACTTGGAATACAAATGCAAAGATGAGTCACAATCCTCCTGTAACATCACTGTATCTCGAATCACACGAGAATTGGCATTCGGATGTGACGAGAACATTAGTAAACTGAGTCTTGTAATAGCACAGGGGCCACCGGAAATATTCGCGGGGACATATGGCCAAGAAGTATTACCACATGAGAAAAGCCATCCGGCAGGTAGCAACATCGTGCGATAATGACTAGGGGTAACTACCAAACTCTTGCAAGTCATATTGTTCATGACCGAAGCACATGTTTTCGGTGTCCTTTGAAAGCACAAAGTTCGCTCATGAAAGGTGAAGGAAGTAGCACCTTTCAGTTTCAGATGTAGACATTCAGAGATTGCACTAGGATTACATGTAAGAAAAAAGCATATATCACCTTGTGTGATATTATAGGTAACTATTTGGGATTGGATGGGGGGTATCCTGTCCGGAAGTTCAGTACATAAGGGGCAATACGTGTGGGTGGCAAAATCGCCCAGAAGAACATTGGGGCGAGCCTTCGAAATGTTGAAAATATTAGTTAGGGTTTCCAGTGAAGCAGGGACAGCAACCAGACAGGTCGCTAGGATATCATGTACAGATCTCATCGGCGTCAAACAAAAGTGAGGGGCATCGGTCACCCTTTTCGCCAGTAGTGTCCAAAAGTTCGATGACGAATCCCACACAGCAAAGGAACGCGACACTCGGGCGCGTAGCTCATCCGGGGTTGACGGGAGTCCTCCTCCCTCGTCGAACCAACCCGAAAATAGTCCTGCGACGACACATCCTGCAGCGACAGTCCAAAGAATGATCTGAAAGAGAATCAAATACAGGCATTAATCATTCTCGTAAGTAACATTTGTCAGCTGGGACTGCTTCCCAGCTATCTTTCCCTGGTCTCATAACTAAAATGGTATTATCATGACCGGTGGCGATGACCTCTGCCTGTTCAGGGGGAGTCTTAGGCGACTGCACCCAAACCCTGGCCCCAGGGTTATCTGTGGAGCCAAAACCTTTCTGGCCTCGTACAGTTAGCAAAGTTGGGGCAGTGCCTTTTACCATCCCACCACTGAAGACAGGCATTATCAGTAATTGAGCCACTCGGTCAGTTCGATGGATCAGCAAATCAGCCTCACTGCTATTTAGCAGGAGCACCTTAATCTCTCCCTGATAATCGCTGTCAATGACCCCTCCAAGTACCTGAATGCCTTTTTCGGCCAGCCCCGATCTAGGGGCGATTAATCCAAAATTCCCGGGTGGTATATGAACACCAACACCGGTCGCGATGATGACCCGATCTTTACCTTTTAGAACGGTGTCATCCATGGCATGCAAGTCTAAACCTGCCGACCCTGGGGTCGCTCTACATGGAGCCAAAGCTCCGGGAGTAATCTCCCAGTACATCACAGTCTCTCTGATTTCATTTGGCTGAGCATTAACATTCGGAGGGAACAAACGCATAAGTGGAGATTCAGCATTTAGAAAAGGACGATTATTCAAAATTAATAGTGCTTGAGACAAAAAGTCTCGCCAATTCTTATATTTGTCATCAGTTAATTTACGCAACTGCCCCTTCAGCAGACCATTCATTCTCTCCACAAGACCTGAGGCCTGTGGATAGTACGGGACATGGAACACCCAGTCAATATTGTTTTCCACACAGAATTCCTGTACCAATCTTCCACGAAAATGGGATGCATTATCAGATTGAATTTGGAATGGCACACCATAATACATGATAACCAATTCCAACGTTTTAATGGTATTCAATTGGGTAGCTTGCTTACAGGGAAGGGCTACCAACAAGCCACTGTATGTATCAACAATTGTGCAAACATATTGACAATTCCTGCTCATGGGAAGTGGACCAATGTAATCAATTTGCCAAATTTGAGCGGGCAGTTTCCCGCGATGTAAATGACCTTTAACAATTTGGGGCACTTTGCGCTGTCTGATATGCTGACAAATGGGACAATGTAAAATAACATTCTTGATCAAATCTAAGGGAATATAAATTCCTCGATCAGCAGCCCACCTGCTAGTGGCTTTCTCTCCAAAATGTCCTGCCTTCTGGTGGGCCCATTTCGCCAATCCCGCCAAATCAGAATCTTGCCTGTCCACCACTGCCTCAGCAATTTTAGATTTCTCATCTGCAATGTTATGAAAAAATTTGTCAAGAGAATCTATAGGGGTGTGAGCATCCACATGGAAGATTGTAACAGTACTCTGTGGGAGCATCTCCCAAATCTCTTGCCATAACTCTCTTCCCCACAACTGCTTTGAATGCAATTCCCAATTATGGGAATGCCAAGTCGGTAACCAAACTGCCAGTCCATTGGCAGTAGACCAAGAGTCAGTGAAAATATGACATGTGCCGGGTAATTCTTGTTTCAGGACTTGATAAACAGCATACAATTCAGCGAATTGGCTGCTCTTACCTTCACCAGTTGTGCTCAGCAGTTTCTGCGTGACCGGATTATAGGACACCGCTTTCCAGTGCCGTTTCGGCCCTATGAACCTCGCTGAACCATCCGTAAACCAGACATGGTTCCTGTCCTCTACGGACAAATCATCAAAGGGTCTACCCCACTTGACAGGAGACTCCTGTACTAAAGGTACGGAACATACACTCTCAGTCTCAGTCGATGGCGCTCGCGCCACCTGCTCATGTAAAGATGCAACTCCTTTCTGTCCCACACGTGCCCTGTCTTGTATATACCATTTCCATTTAATCACACTCGCCTCCTGAGCGTGTCCAATGCGGTGAGTTTTTGGCGAACTCATAACCCACTGCATAATAGGAATCTCAGGTCGCAAAACTATATCATGTCCCAAAGTCAATTGCTCGGTATCCACCAGAGCCCAATAACATGCAAGTAACTGTTTCTCAAAGGGCGTATAACGCTCACTAGCATCAGGTAACTTTTTGGTCCAGAAACCTAACGGCACTCTACTCCTGCCTTGCTTCTGCCACAAGCTCCAATTCGCATAAAGGCCCTGTACAGACACATTTAAATCTACCTCCCCATCACGTACGGGCCATAAATCCAAAGCATGTTGAATTGCCTCTTTTGCTAGGTCGAACGCATCTTGCTGTGGTGTATCCCAATCAAACGCATTCTTTTTACGGGTGACACGGTACAAGGGGGCCAATATTTGACTCAAATGAGGAATATGCTGACGCCAAAAACCAAATAAACCAATGAAGCTTTGAGCTTCCTTCCTATTCCTTGGAACTGCAAAATCAAGAATCTTCTGTTTAACCTGAGGGATCACTTCACGGTGCCCTTCATGCCAATTAATACCCAAAAATTTCACAGCCTGGGACGGGCCTTGTAGTTTATCCGGATTGATTTCCCAACCTTTCTCACGCAGGCACTCAATGACTGTCCAATTGGGTCTGAACTTCCTCTTGTGTTTCGCCTTGGATCAAAACATCATCAATATAATGACACATCTAAACCTGTGGATGAACTGGTACCTCAGCCAAATGCTCTGCCACCAGCCGGTGACATATAGTAGGGCTATGCACATAGCCCTGAGGAAGACTCCTAAACGTCATTTGACGCCCATTCCACGTAAAACTGAACTGTTCCTGACACTCAGGGGCAATCGGAATCGAAAAGAAAGCATTAGCAATATCAATTGACGCATACCATGTACCCGGATGTTTCTGGATTCTTTCAATTAGAGTAATAACATCCGGTACTGCAACAGACAAAGAGGGTGTGTGTTTGTTCAATTCTCGATAATCAACAGTCATACGCCAAGAATTATCACTCTTACGTACAGGCCGAACAGGATTATTCCAAGCAGAAGTAACTGGGGTTATAACACCTGCATCCACCAACTCCTGAATAGTGGTACTAATCTCCTCATGACCACCCGGAATACGATACTGCTTCTGACAAACCACTTTTGTCGCCTGAGGAACTGTTATGGGGGGCATTCGTAAACGACCAACCCGTATAGGCCTGGACGATATATAATGCGTAGTTCCAAATTGGTAACATCCATCATCTAAATGCAAAGTCATTCCTTTCAAAATATCTATTCCAATTATGAATTCCAAGAGAGGCACCACTAGTACAGAGTATTCTTTTCTAGGGATTCTACCTATTCTCATTTCAAGTAATGTTTGAATTGCGGGAGTTTCCTTTCCACCTAATCCGGTAATTGTAAAAGGCTGACCTTTAAACTTCTTTGATTTACCATGAATAAGAGTGGCCTCCGCTCCTGTATCTACCAATGCTCGGGCCCTTTGGATATTACGATGTCTCCAATAAATTTCAATATCTACATAGGGTCTATTATCTCTGTGAGCCCATCTGTGTACTGGAGCTTGACCTATTTCCTAGTCATGTTTACCGCATTCTGTGTACCAGGATAAATCAGGATAAAGACTCTCACGTTTCTTAGGTATAGGTGCCTCCTGTTCATATCCATTCCCAGTACGAAATGGATTCGTGTCATCAGCAGTACAGTGCTGGTTTCGATCGGCCAGATTATGACGATCCTCTCTCCTCCTCAACTCAGGGGATTGATCCCTATCATCTC
Organism: Triturus cristatus; assembly: GCF_964204655.1. NCBI lineage: Eukaryota > Metazoa > Chordata > Amphibia > Caudata > Salamandridae > Triturus > Triturus cristatus. The sequence continues at coordinate 981,924,884 of NC_140588.1, read as the reverse complement.
TACGTCTGTTGTAAATATAATCATTTTTTCCCCTCTCTCTTTCCTCTTCTCTCTCTCTGTCTCTCTCTCGACGGGGGGACATATCACGTACATAACGTCGGTCATCACGACGAACAGAGCGCCCACGGCGGTCGTCATCACCGCTACCGTCAGAACCACCGCGATCACACTCAGACATCCGAACACGCCGGGCACCCTCCTTCCGATCCAAGCCACGTTTGCGAAACAACTCCCACAAACGAGCAGTTGTCTCACCGTCAATGTCCTCCCTCCGCACACCATCGGCCAGAAGACCAGAAAAGATATCACGTCTAGTAAGCTTATTGTCACCAGGAGTACGAGTGTCAGGCCGGGACTGACGTTCAGGTTTAAACCACTCGCCTAACTCACCGAGTTGGCGTACCGATTCCAGTACTGTAGATAACACGTTACCAGTTTGATTAATCAATAAAGTCATCATGACCTGCTTATAAGCAACAGGGGAAGAACGAATAATACGATTCCGCACAGAAGATGTCAACGAACCATCAAGCAACCTGTCAGCAGTACCTAGAAAAATCGCCGTTTTCATCACCTCTTCTTTGAGACGTTGTGCAGCGTCGCGCAAAGTATACCACTGTTTGTCATTCACAGGCCAATCCGACTCAGTAGGGTACTTTATATTACAACCCTCAGTCGCCAATTGAAGTAAAGAAATTTGACCACCACCATTATAGTTACGAAAATGATCCTGTACAGTAGAATCCGAGCTCAAGGAACAAAACTTCAAACAATCACCATTATCCAACATAATGCCAGCAGCGCCCAGTTCATAAAGGCGCACCATCCATGTGAGTAATGTCTCACCAGCTCGCTGCCGAAATCGCTGCAAAATATCACTAATTTCCTGTTGGGTAAAGTCCTCTAAAGAGTCTAAAGAAATACCCTGCGGAGCAGCAGGAGACTGCTGCAATTTCCGACGAAAAACTGGATGCACCGAGACCGCGGGGTGAGCATCACAAGGAGCTCGACCAGTACACGTAGAGGAACAATCAGCGGAAGAAGCATCAACCCCGCTCGAAGGACGAGCGCAATCACGGGGTGCACCATCAAGGGTGCGAGAAGCAGGCTTACAATCATGGCGGGAGCGGGAGGACTCACATTTAACAGATTCCTCACCCGAGGAACAAGAATCGCTCGAGTTCCAGATATTACCATCCCATTCATCAGGATTCCAATCCAGTCCGGCATTCGCCACGACCAGGCGCACCTTTCGCGTCGAAACCCGGCCGCGCCGATGTTTGTATTTATAACGGGCAATTCGCACAGCCGCCCTTTCGGCAATAGTCTGATAAGTCTCAAGTTTGTCAGTAAGCAACTTATTTTGACACCGCAACAAAGTATGAGAATTCTGAATCTCAACAAAGTGCGCTTCCACATCCTTAAGAGAGATCTGTAGCTTCAACAACCTCTCATGCAGAATTCTGTACGCAGACAGAACAATCCAACCTCTGCGCCCTAAAATGGGAATCTCCTCACCCTACGAGATGGGTGCCTTCTGTAAACAAGTAATCACATTAGCCGGCTCCGCCAGCTCCAAAGAAGAATTACAATTCTCACTCAAACCAGTAGAATCAGCCCACTCCCGGGCTAAGGCTTCATAAGGCGTTGAATCCCATCCGGGAATATCAATGGGCAACTTAAAAGTAGATTTTGACTTTTTAGAAAACATTGTGGAAAAGAAAGAAGAAAGGAAAGAAAAAGAAAGGAAAGAAGAAGAAAAACTATACACACAATTATACCACAAATAATATACAAAGAAAACCACGCACACGCCGAAAGCAAACACGAGACAACACGACGCACACAGGTTTCGAAAACGGTTCGTGACGCCAAATGTTCTGCTTGGGTTGTCGGATCAGATAGAACCCGCTCAACAGAGCCTTTCTAACCCAGCCAGAACGTTACCCCCTCCCTAGGGCCTATTCACAATAAGTAACCACATATATATATACCACCTAAGGACAGGGAATTCCTACTATATATATATATATCAAGACCTCTTATAATACAAATGGCGGCCTCGCGATCCAAGATGGACCCAGGACTTCCTACCCAGACGGCAGCCTTAGCCTCGCGGTCCCAAACGGACCCAGGACTTCCTACCCAGACGGCAGCCTTAGCCTCGCGGTCCCAAACGGACCCAGGACTTCCTACCCAGGCGGCAGCCTTAGCCTCGCGGTCCCAAACGGACCCAGGACTTCCTACCCAGACGGCAGCCTCAGCCTCGCGGTCCCAAACGGACCCAGGACTTCCTACCCAGGCGGTAGCCTTAGCCTCGCGGTCCCAAACGGACCCAGGACTTCCTACCCAGGCGGTAGCCTTAGCCTCGCGGTCCCAAACGGACCCAGGACTTCCTACCCAGACGGCAGCCTCAGCCTCGCGGTCCCAAACGGACCCAGGACTTCCTACCCAGGCGGTAGCCTTAGCCTCGCGGTCCCAAACGGACCCAGGACTTCCTACCCAGACGGCAGCCTCAGCCTCGCGGTCCCAAACGGACCCAGGACTTCCTACCCAGGCGGTAGCCTTAGCCTCGCGGTCCCAAACGGACCCAGGACTTCCTACCCAGGCGGTAGCCTTAGCCTCGCGGTCCCAAACGGACCCAGGACTTCCTACCCAGACGGCAGCCTTCACGAGTTCATCCTATGATCACTATAACATACGACAAGGGAATCAGTGTATCAGATCACACAAGAACTGCCAGTTTGAGCACAACCTGTTCTCTGGTTCGAGGGGCTCCTTTCTCCCTTATTCAGTTACCACTTACCGGATCAGGGTTAACATCTGTTCATGTCGAGTTGCAGCTGACTAGAAGAATAGGCTACCCTCTTATACAAGAACACGCAGCACATGTTGACTTACTACAAACTGACTTTATTATATATATATATATATATCATATACGCAAGCACATAATGTAACACATAACCTGTAAAGAAAAGTGAAAGATTAGGTTGTACACTCTAATAAGAAAGGGGTCGACATCACCTTAGTCGTGTGTAGCCTGCACTCAATGGTCATCTAGGTCCCCTTCTCGTCTGTGCCTCGGCTCGCCTGGAGATCACACCTCCGTAGCTCCCTTCTCCGAGTCACTGGGACCTCTTCCTCATCGGCTACTCTCTCCTCTCTGGCAATTCTGCTAGAAGAGTATCTGTCTCTTGGTCTTTCTCCGCCCTCAAGTTTGTCATCTGTCTTCCCTGGAATAAGTAGTAGCTTTTCTGCTAACGGCTAGGTGCCGCCTATGGATTGAAAGAATAAGTGCCAGTATCTGCCTCAGGCTTTCACTAATATAGAGGTGCATTTTCTCATGGAAAATTCCAGCCCGTAACCTGCCGCCCACCAAATTCTTGTACCTCCCCGTGCCAAGGACACTTTCCCAGCCGGCCGGCCGGCCTGATGTAGCGTCTTCGGCATGAAGAAAAATACAATCCTTCGATAAGGGCCGGTCTGAACCGGTTCTCTCCAAGCGAATAACACCTCATAACTAAAACATCCCCTGTAACCTAGAAACATCTCAAGCTGCTGGAGCAGAAAGAAAGATGGAGTCTCCCCCGTTTGAGGCCTACCAGGCTTGAATTCAACACGGCTCCATGAAATACCCTCACTACAGGGCAGGTTATCCCTAAGACTAACGAATCTATCCCCTAGGATATGTGTGCAAGCCCTAATCTATGGGGAAGAACACAGGATCATGTCGAAGTGCCTAGTAAATAGACTTCATTCACTACTCTAACCCTTAGGCTTGAATGGTAATAGACTGAAGTCACCCTAATCACCCATCAACACAATAGGGCCGGGAAAATCGAGCAGTACAGGAGGGTATTAGGTGGTGGTGTGAAGTTCGATTTTTTGTGTAGTCCAGTGTCCGTCTTAGATGTAAGGTCTTGTTCTTTGTCTTTGAAAAATACTTCCAACTTGATTCTGCGTATGAATTCTTTCAATTCGCAGATCAGTTTGAATTTATCCAGCGTTGCTGTAGGTACAAAACCTAATCCTTTTTCCAACACATTTTTCTGAATTGGTGTCAAGGATAGGTTGGATAGGTTGACTATGAGGCTTGGTTGTTGCTCGTCGAGGGCAAATTCGGTGGGCCCATGCTCCGTGTGTGGCTCCTCACTGATTCCAGTGGCTGAGCACATTGTACTTGCTGACCACGTTTGTTTTTTCCTCTTGGGGGATTCTTTCCTCTTCCTAAAAAAGACTGGTTTTGTTCTTGGTTCTGAGGTTCCCAATAAGGGTAGGGTTGTGGTGGGTATGGTTGCTGAAATGGTGGAGGTCCATAGAAGAATTGTGGGGGTGGAGGGCCATAAGGTGGGGCGTTTTGGAATGGGGACCAGCCGAACCTTGCTCCACCCCTGTTCCTAGGACGCCCTCCTCTTGGTCGTCTGTTTCGGGTGGTGGAGTTGTAATTACCACCAGGATCTGAAAAGTCAGAGCCTGTATCTGAGCCATTGCTGTCAGTGTTGTAACCCGGGTTGCGGTTAGATAGAGTGTAGTCATCTCTCGTATAGGGGTACATTTTCTCTTGTGAAAAATTCTTTTGGTCTTTTTTTAGTTTGATATACTTGGCATCTTTCAAGCCAATTTCAAATTCAGCCATACTTTTGTTAAGTTCAGCCCCTGGTAGTCATGTCATAAAGCATTGAGAAGTACCAAAACAGTTAAAAAGTAAAAAAAAAACACACAATGAGAATCTGACTCCTGTTCATAAAAATAAAGAATAATATAATGAACATAACAGAAAAAAAATAAAAATCAGTAGGGGTAACGGGATGGTTTTTCAAGTTTTAATTAAAGATCGCGCGAAAAAGTGTTGAGCGCCAACCATGGTCTTCTGGTTGTGCTTGACCAGTACCTAGGTGCTATTTAAGACCGACCTTGCTGGAGCAGAGGTCGGATACAGAAACCAGGCTTAATCATGTTGGACATTTTACATTCTTACTTAGTCTCTGAAATGGAAGTAAAAAAATCCCCAATGGGGCAAGGCAGCAGGCTGTGGAGAGAAGGGTTCAACGAGGCTGAATAGCCATTGAATGAAGTCCTGGTAAAGCAGTTGAAATTTGGCAGGATAGCCTTGTCAGAAGATATTCTAAAGGTACCTGGCCAGCCGGATACTTTTAGCGCCTTCAGTCTTTCAAGATTTCTGTATTTACACGTAGTCACCTTTTTGGAGCTTCGATTCCTCCAGTGGGGCAAATTGGGGATGGCTGCAAGTGGTAGCCAAGCAAGGCTCCACAAGGCCAGATAGCCTCTCCGCGACATCTTCCTGAAACGGATTTGCTGTTGTGGAAAAGCTCTGAGTGGGAGCAACCTGAATCTTTGCCCCAGCGGTAACCTACCTTCATCTGATTGACTTGGCAGCTGTGTCCCAATCCTCTGGAGGTCTTTGCGGTCAAATAGTTTTTTTAATTCCCAGGTTTTTCGGGAAGATAGGATGAGTACACTTTGACACCTCAGGAAACGCACTTGGGGGTCAATACTCATTCTAGTAAAAGCCACCAACAAGATCCAGGGTAGGACCACCTGGAACTGGTCAGTTGGACTCGACAAGAAAATGGGCTTCTTGCAACTTTTTGTAGCCATGTAGCTTATTAGGCGGTCAGCCAACTGTCCCTTGGAGTTCGCTTCTGGATCCAAGTGGGAGCAGGTGCAGCCTTTCAGGTCTCCTCACAGCTCTCAACAGCAGGTGCAGTCCTTCTACTGTCTTCCACAGGTATAGTAGTGTTCTGAAAAAGGTGGCCAGAGGTGCCACATGTATGTCTGGCTCGAGACTGTGAGGGGGTGACTCCTGCCCACTCCCTAACCAATAGGTAAAACGTTTCCAGGAGTAAGCCTACCAGTGTTTGCATCAGTTCCTGTGTGCACTACTGCAGACAATCCCACAGTGCACCGCCCTACCTGAATCCAAGAACCCTTCTCCCCTTGTGCAGGGCCTGTGTGTCTGCCCCAGAGTTGTTGCCAGGGAAATAAGCAACCTCTCCTTTGTTGTCGCTTCAAACCAATTCTGGGGCCAGCTCCTCTCACACTATGCTCTGAGCTGGACTGCTGGACTGGGGGAGCAAAGGTGATACTGCTCAGGTGTCAACTAACAGTTGCCGTGTAATAGGATAGGCCTCTTTCAAGTTAATCAATTCTAGGGCACAGCCCAGATGGTCATTCTGCCAAAGAAAGATAAGACCTCCAAACAACCAATTCCTTTGTTCTGCCCTGGGAGCAGTTGTCAAACCCCATCCAAGGGTCAATTCAGCTGCCAGGTGACAGTTGGCACTCATGCAATGAACTGGACTTGTAATTAATAGTTTGTAAAGTCGAAGAATGACATTTGTAACCGTTTCCTAGTCGGAGATAACATTATTACATTTAATATAGTATCCCAATGCTTTCCTATGGAACAGCCGCCCTGCTACAGTGGAAATAGCTTTTGGGCCTTTTCAGTGTAAGGACATGTGGGAAAGTGGGTTTCTATTGCAGTCCCTCCCCCCACACTTTTGCCTGACTTCTGATGCAACTTTGACTGTAGATACTGGATCCCTGCTAATCAGGTACCCAGTACCAGTGTTCTTTCCATAAATCCATACCACAATTGGCTGAACCTCAGATTACCCCTATTAGTCCCTAGGAAATTGTACCCCTGGTACCTAGGGCATGGGTACTGAAGCACTCTGGTGCTGCAGCACTGGTTGTGCAATCCCAGAGACCCCTCACCAAGGCTATGCAGACTGCCACTGCAGCCTGCATGCCTTGGTGCAGAGAGAAATGACAAAGTCAACATGGCACACTGCCTGTGTGCCGTCAAGCAGAACTGCCTAAGTTATGGGTAAGTCGCCCCTCTAGCAGGCCTTACAAACCCTAAGGCAGGGTACACTATATCTCAGGTGTGGGCATATCTGCAAGAGCAGATATGCCCCAACAATATTGAAGTCTATTCTTAATATTGTAAGTGCGAGGGAAGCCATAGAGAGGTACATGGGCTGGAAACTCGACCACTCAGATTCCACAGCACAATGATGACTTCACTGAACTCAAAAGTGTTTTTTACCAAACAACTCCTCTTAATAAACCCACACTGATGCCAGTGTTGGTTTTATTAAAACATATACGCAGAGGGATCCTGAGAGGTGCCCCCTGAAAACCTACCAACCCTGGTGTGGTCTGCGACTGGCTTTAGGCAGCCTGCCACCACCAGACATGCTTCTGGACCCGTGGGTCGAGAGCCCCTGTTCGTTGAGGCCAGAAACAAAGCCATTCTGGGAGGAAGTGTCACACTTCCTCCCCCAGGATGAGCACAGTGCTTAAGACGGAAGCTTCAATGGCCTTGCCACCTTAGTAATGCGACCCCAACCTCTACCGCTAGCAGCAGAGGGCAGCTCCCAATTCAAACCCTCACTTTTGGTGGGAAAACCTAGTGAGAAAAGGAGGTTTGCCCCCCTTCGCCAACCCCACCCCTCAGGTGCTGTAGGCGAAGTGAAGTACATTTTTCAGTGCCCACCATCTTGAAGATTGTGGGACCTATCCAATCAGAGCTAGGGCTATCCCTCCCTCCCTCCCACAGGAGGGTGGCGTAATAATTGGTGTAGACACCCCAGGTAAGAACCAATTGGCTCCTCCCTGGTACTCCCATGTAACAACCCTAAATCTAGTAGTTTTAGTAGATTCCTGACGACCTAAGAAGAGCAAGATACTGCAGCGTTGCACCAGCAAAGAAGACTGCAGACACCAACTGACATGGCCCCAGCCCTACTGGCTTGTCTGCAGGCCTTGCTGATCCTGTGCCAAAAGACAACCCATCCTGCAGCCCAGCAACCTCCAAAGCCTTGGAAGGACTTCCTGCCTTCAACTAAGATCAAGATCTCCCAAGGACAGCAGACCTATGCAGAAGAAACCAACTTTAAAGAACAAAAATTTCTGCTCCACGAAAAGACCGCTGCACCCACCTTTACCCCTGACGTTCACGGTCTGAGTCTAAGTGTCCCACAGGTCCTGTGAAGGTTCCCCAGCACTTCTGAGCAAGATCCCACTGTAGGCTGACACGTGCAGGACTCCACCTCAACGCATGCAGCCTCAACTCGAAGACTCCCCTCAACCGCGACCTGCCCGATAAGACTTTTCCAATGTCTAAGGACGCCCGTGCACCCGAAACCCCTGGGCGTGGTGGAGCACGACCAACGGTGTCCCTACGTCCCCTAGCATCTCTACTTACCTGGTCAGCTGTGAGTTTTCTTCGCCCGGCCTCATGGCCTAAGCCTGCAGCCTTTTTGCAAAACCGAATTCCCCCATTGACTTGCATTGGGTGCCCGATGCTGTGGTGGCACTCGGCGGCCTCTGTGCCGCTGAGGGTGTAAGATTGGGGTTGCCGTGCACACCAGTGCTTACTCTATCTTAGCTCGGGAGACTGGGATTCCAAACCGCTTTACTCACCTGTGAGCAGCATCTCTTTGAGTACCACTTTCCTCCATTGGATCACAGTGGCACCAGATACAGAGTTTGAACGTTGCATCCTGCCGCCCCTTGCCACTGGAGGTGCAGATTTGCTACTTACCTGAACCATGTCTGTTGCTGATTCTTCATCCTGAAAACCAAGACTGTAAGTTGTATACTTACCTGCAAAACCACAATCTTGTTTTCCTCCTATAGGTTAACATTGCAAACCCTGAAATGTACACTAAGTGCCCACTTTTAAAAGTGAAAAGTATTTTTCTTGAAAAACGTGCTAATCTTTTCACGTATTTCTTGGTCTTAAAATAAATTTTGAAAAAAGCTTGTTTTTCTAAAATTGGTGTGGATCTCCTTTTTTAGTCATGTGCCATTTGTTAATCACTGTGTGCATAGCAATTGTCTTACACTCCTCTGTGTTAGGCCTAAGGATGCTCGATCACATTACCACAAATGGAGCTCTTTGGGTTTACATTGAGCCCTGTTCACTTCTGTGGGAATCTCTGGACTCTTTGCACAATATAACCATTTAATGGTATACCATTTAAAGAGCCAGCTTCCTACAGGACATGTTTAACATTAATCTTTTAATTGTCCTACTTTTAAATACTATGCACCTTGCCCTAGGGCTTTTAAGGCCTATGTAGGGGTGACTTAATAATACTTCAAAAGAAAATTAGGTTTTGTCCTGTCAAAGGGTAGGAATGCAGTCTTGTTTGCACTGTCAATATAGTGAGCGGCACAATCGGTGCTGCAGTCCACCAGTGACACTTAACGTACAGGCCTTATGTCCACTTTGCCAAATTTAGTCCCTAGTATATGATGAAATTAGGAGTATGGCCAACTTGTACATGTTTTAGGGGTCAGATCACATGTACAGGGGTCTGGTGTGGATCTCCTTTTTGAGTCATGTGCCATTTGTTAATCACTGTGTGCATAGCAATTGTCTTACACTCCTCTGTGTTAGGCCTAAGGATGCTCGATCACACTACCACAAATAGAGCTCTTTGGGATTACATTGAGCCCTGTTCACTTCTGTGGGAATCTCTGGACTCTTTGCACAATATAACCATTTTAAAAAAAAATATTTCTGTTTATTGAAAAAACAACTTTGTCATGTTTACAGAATTTTGCTTCAGATGAAGTCGTCGTACACAGGGCTTTAGAGGTTAACACAACTTTTCCCGGCTGTTCCCGGAGTCACCAACTTTCCATGCAATGGTAATTACAACATACAGTGGTCTTCGGGTGTAGGGACATCCGGGGGCTCACACAGTCCTCCCCGGTATACATTCCATTTAGTCCATATTTCAATCCATTTTTTTGGGCACCCCCGCGCCACATAGACCGTTTTCTCTTTCAGCATGCACCAGTCCATGTCTTCCTTCCACTTCCTCAGTGTTGGCGGCGCGGTGGCCCCCCATGCCTGTGCTATGTTACGTTTTGCAATCATCTGCCCTAAAGTGACCCACAGCCTCCCCCGCACATCCAGATCTGTAGGCTCCCAAACGTTCAAAAGGCAGCGCCTGGCCTCGGGCCCAAGCGGGACACCCCAGATCTCACTCATGCAGTTCAAGACTTTACCCCAGTAACATTGAATGAGCGGACATTCCCATAGTATATGCATACATTTTTAATTCTTTCCTGGAGGACAGATCCTTCCGAGTGTTTGACGGCGAGGCCGTCTCCACCAGCAGACCTCTGGGGTGCGGAGTCCCTCAGGGCTCCTCTCCGAGTCCTGCCCTTTTCAACATCTATATGAGGCCACTGGCCGACGTCGTCCGCCCTTTTGGGATTAAGATCATCTCCTACGCGGACGACACGCAGCTAGTGGTCTCACTGGCACAGGGAGCCAACCCTCCCACGTCAGGCGGACTCAGAGACTGCCTAATAGAAGTAAAAAACTGGATGTCCTCATCGTCCCTTAAACTGAATGGGGACAAAACGGAACTGATGCTCCTGGGCCCCTCCGACCCCCTCCTCTTCAATTCCCTTTGGCCCTCCGTCCTAGGCCCCCCCCCAGAACCTAAAGATAACATCAAAAGCCTTGGGGTTTGGTTGGACAGTTCCCTTTCATTTAAGACTCAAGCCACTAAGCTCTCGGCATCCTGCTTCGGCCTCCTCAAAATGCTTAAGAAAATCCTGCCTCTCCTCCCTATGGAAGCCAAGCAGGTAGTCACACAGGGTCTGATACAGTCCCGCTTGGATTTTAACAATGTGTTATACCTCGGCGCCCCAGACTACACCCTACGCAGACTTCAGATAGTGCAGAACTGCGCGGCCCGACTACTACTCGAACTCCCTCGCAGTCAATCTGTGAGGGCCGGGTTGGTTAAACTGCACTGGCTGCCAGTTCGTCAAAGAATTCGTTTTAAAGCCATGTGCATTGCTCACCAGTCCTTTTGGGACACAGACCCCTTGATCACCCGCGACCTAGTCACCCATTACATACCTACCAGAAACCTCCGTTCTAGCCAAACTTTCCTGGCGACACCTCTTAGAATAAAAAAGACCAGGTCAGGCGGCAGGACGTTCACATATAACGCCGCTAAGTCCTGGAATGCTCTCCCTCTGCATCTCAGAGCCAACTCCAACCACTCGTCATTCCGTAAGGAGTTAAAAACTTTCCTTTTTAACCTTCCCTACTAGTCCCTCTCAGCCACCTTATTAGGTTCCTCTGCAGTATCTATTAGCGCTTGGACGCCTCTGGGCAGCAATTCGCGCTCTATAAATATACTTCCATTCCATTCCATAAATCCGCCTTCCACCCCACACCGTCTCCTACAGTACCCATCCGCGCTTCTGCCCATCGCGAGTAAGTGTGTCTCTGAAAGGTACGCCCTGTGTAGGATTTTTAGTTGGATTAGGCGGAGTTTGGCAGATATGGCCACCTCCTTCGGCGACGAGACTGCCACCTGCCAGTCCTCGTCGTCCATTTCGAGGCCGTCCAGCATCCATTTCTCTCGCAACGCGGTGAGGGGTCAGGGGTGTTGTTAATGAGCTTCTTGTATGTGAGCGAGATAGCCTTGTCAGGTAGATGCCCATCAAGCAGCCGAGCCTCGAGTGGGGAGGCTTCAGGCAATGCCGTACCAAAAGGGATATTAGCCTGTAGTGAGTGCTTAATTTGTGCATATCGGAAGTGTTCCGAGTCAGCCAAGTCGTATGTCTGTTTTAGTGTAGAGAAGGGAATCACTCCCGCTCTTTCCCAGAGGTCTCCGATGCGCGAGATACCGATTAGGTCCCACTTGTCAAAGCCTTTTGTGTGTCCCAGCGTACCCAGTTGTTCCGTGTCCCAGAGAGGGGTGGCCATGGTGAGCTTGTTGGCCCACCCTAATGCTTTGGTGACTATGTGCCACAGTTGCACTGCGTGCTTCGTGGGCCCTGTAAGCGTAAACCTAGTAGGCTTGGAGTAGAGCGCTCTTGTGAAATCACCACCAGGCAGTAACCACCTGTCCATACCGAACGCCGGGTCGTCCCCACTCCCATATTGGCATTGGTTGATAGCGGCCAATTGTGCCGCCCAATAGTATTTTTTAATGTCTGGGAGGGCGATACCCCCGTCGTACCAGCCGAGCTTGAGCTTACCAAGCGCTATCCGTGGTCTGCCATCCCATAACAATTCCCTCTGCAGGGTCTCGACTTCCTGAAAGAAAGCCCGTGGTACCACTTCTGGATAATTCTGGAGAGCATATAGGAATCGAGGCAGAGCCATCATCTTAAACAGTGCAGCCCTCCCGAGCAGGGACACGGGCAACCCCTTCCAGACCTCAACATCCCGTCGCAGCCGCCGCAGGGGAGGGAGCAAGTTCTCCTCGTATCTAAGTTTGGGATTAGTAGTGATATAGACGCCTAGATATCGGAATCCCTCTGCCGCCACCTGTATCGTACAGTCTCTAGGGAGGGGAGGGGCTGCCCCGTGGAGTACGCAGAGCGTGGACTTGCTCCAGTTAATCCGAAAACCAGAGTTTCGCCCGAAACTGGCAAAAATGTCCAGGACTACCCTCCGCGAACTCGCAGGGGACGAGAGGTAAAGAAGGATGTCGTCCGCGTATAGCGAGATTTTATCCTCCCACCTCTCGGTCCAGCGAAGCCCGCGGACGGAGAGGTCCGCCCGGATCCAAGCCGCAAGCGGCTCAAGGGAGATGGCAAACAGCAGCGGAGAAAGGGGGCATCCCTGTCTGGTCCCCCTTCCCAGGGCAAATACCTCCGACCTTTTATTATTGACCGCTACCTGGGCCAGCGGGTCGGCATACAGGAGGCGGACCCACCCCATGAAGCTGGGTCCAAATCCCATCTTCTGAAGCACAGCAAAGAGGTATGCCCATTCCAAGGTATCGAATGCCATGGTGGCGTCTAATGATACCACCACTGCATCCTCCTGGATGCCAGGGCAGCGCCCCTGAACGCCATGCAGGCGCCGCAGGTTGAGGGCAGTATTCCTGCGCGGTATAAATCCCGATTGGTCCGGGTGTACCAGCTTCGTGATGACATGCCGGAGTCTGTTCGCTAACAATTTCGCCAGTATCTTGGGCTCTGCATTCAACAATATAACCATTTAATGGTATATCATTTAAAGAGCCAGCTTCCTACAGGACATGTTTAACATTAATCTTTTAATTGTCCTACTTTTAAATACTATGCACCTTGCCCTAGGGCTTTTAAGGCCTATGTAGGGGTGACTTAATAATACTTAATAAGAAAATTAGGTTTTGTCCTGTCAAAGGGTAGGAATGCAGTCTTGTTTGCACTGTCAATATAGTGAGCGGCACAATCGGTGCTGCAGTCCACCAGTGAAACTTAACGTACAGGCCTTATGTTCACTTTTCCAAATTTAGTCCCTAGTATATGATGAAATTAGGAGAATGGCCAACTTTTACATGTTTTAGGGGTCAGATCACATGTACAGGGGTCTGGTTAGCAGAGTCCCAGATTCACTGAGGTCTGGTTAGCAGTAGCCCAGTGAACAGAGTAAAAAAAAAAAACAGCAGCATCAGTCCAAAACAATTGGGGCGATTGTGCAAAAAGAGGCGTTTTCCTACAATTCCTTTATAGAGTGGCTAAACAGGCACAAATTAAACGGTGAGTTCTGAAGTTAAGAACGTAAAATATTCAAATACTTAATGATGTGGCACAATACCTAGGAGTAATATTTTTCTGCAGCAGGAAATCATGTGTGTCCCTGTGAAAGTTGTGGGCCACTCATTCAAGCCTGCTTTCAAGGTGGATGGTCTGAGGATCACTTACCCCATTCAGCTTTGAAAACAGCCTTGTGTTCCCACTGGCATATTTATTGTGTCGAATTTTAAGTGTGGCTGGGCCAACCCACCACACAGGGCAGAGGATAAAAGAAAAGTTACTCCTCAGTTTCAGGCGTTTTACTGCTATTCAGTTGATCACAAACCTTAGTGATTTAGTTGAGGGGGCGGGGTTTATTAGTTGTGCATGTGTATTTCTAAATAGAGCTTTGCTGTGTCTTCTCCTTTTTTTGTGTTTATTGATTTGAGTTCAGCAGTAGCACTGAGTGAAAAGCAGTGGCGGCCGCCACTTACAAAAAGTGGTGAGGTGCAGGGGGGTACTGGGGGATTTTTATAATTATTTTAAAAAAAGGAAGACTTACCTGAAGCTGCCGTCTGCCTCACGTGTCACGCCTCTGTGTTCTTTCTGGTCCCAGCAGACACTGGTACAGCATCACAGACTCTGTGCAATCCCCGCGCTGCTCTCATGCTAGGAGAGCAGCGCAGGGATTGCCCTGAGTAGGCTGAAAAGACACTTGCTCAGGCACAGGGAGTCTGTGCTGTTTCTGTTCAATACAGAAGGGTTGGAGAAACCGAAGTGCACAAACCATCAAATAGGCTTCCTGTTTTTATTCGTTTTACAGTCGGGCACAGCCCCATTTCAGAAGGAGCAATAAAAAGCTCCCACCTTGAAAATGCAATTGTGCTCCAAGTTGGACTCAAATGTCTCTCAGCCTGCTTCAGAAAGTACAGAATGCACCAGTTTGTTTGATGTGTCACCTCAAATGGCCAGATAATGTATTTACTTATGGAAAAACACGTATTGCTTGTTTGTAGAACACTGTTCTTCAAACTGTGGGACGTTCCCCCCCGGGGGGGGGCGCAGCACCTTTTCAGGGGGTGCGCACACTCCCCCCTAAAATCTCACCTTAGTTTGTTTCCCAATCGATGGAGCACGACGTGCCCCTACTTCGGTAATTTGAAAGAAAACCACGAGCAGCTCTTTCGGTTTCCCAGAACAGGAAACTCCCTGCCTCCCACTGTAGACAAAACATTTCAGCTCTCGGAATTAACCATCTCGGATAGTTAGTTCTTCACACAAAGGAGGCAAAGTTGCTCTTTAAATTGTGTAAGTATGAGCATGCCATACACTCACGGTTTTAGTGCAAAATTACAAAAGTGCCTATTCACAGTTGCCATTTTTCATGCTTGTTTAACACATCATGTTCTCTGCAGGTTGGTTTGGAAACTCACTTCATAGGAATTCTTATTTTATACAGTTAATAATAACTTTTTCCTCAGCAGTTTTCTCTAAGCTGTGGGCAAACAGCATTCAGTGGGCAGATGCTCAAATGGCTCAGCAATTATAATGGGGTGGGGGTGCAAAACTTTTCACTTCCTCAAATTAACATGGGGTTTACATAGAAAAGATTTGCTGTGGAGGACTCCAAAACCACTAAATAAAAAATCCATTAAATGTTAATGGTGAAGCATTTTTTTCAACCATTCAGTGTTCATTCAGTTCTTGGTTTGGTGAATTTTCACTCGGCTCTTTTGGAGATGTAAGCAAAAATGTAATTCTCCATGGCACGTGCCCGAACTATGTTTATATCTCATATGGTTCACCATCGCTGGAAAAACAAGTATAATGGACCGCTCCTTCGTGGTCTACAGCATATTGCGAGTGAGGAGGAGCAGGCCTCTCACTGTTTGCAATATACACCTGGTTGCAGTGGCAGCTGGTAGTTCCACTTCTCTTTGGTTCTTAAAATCCTGTGGGCCCACTGGACCCGGGCACCAGGCAGCTCTCCAAGTGCCCGGTTTGTAATTGTGATCTTGGCACTGGGTCCACTCACTCCTCCACAGTTCACAGCACATGGTAGAGAACAATTTTAAGATAGATATTTCTGTATAATAGGCTGAAAACAAATGGCTTAGGGGACAATTTTATTTATTTTTTAGAGTTTTTATATAGCGCAAACTAGAGTCGAAGATATCAGGTATCAGAGCGCTTAACATGAGCACCAGTTTCATTACACAAGGACACATTCATTGTTGTTAGGCAAGGGGAGATTAAGTGATTTGCCCAGAATCACAGGATGTTGAGCATCGTTGCCGAGACTTAAACCTGGTTCCCCAGCTTTGAGGTCGATCGCTCTAGCTGTAAAGCTACATCCTCTTCCTGGCTCATCCTGCTGCGTGGTTTCAAATCTGAGGTTCACTCACGTGACAGAGTGTAATCAATTAAGCGATTACCGTTTTATTTTTACTAAGTGAATGGAATTCAAGTGGAAATGCTACTGGGAGTCTCAGAAGGCAAATAAAAGAAAGTGAGAGCTATGAAGAAGGCCGTTCTTGTCAGTGACAAGGTTGACATCCTTTGAGCATGCGACCCTGAACCTAAATATTCAATGTCTTTCTATTTAGCATTTACATGTACAGATTGTGCCATGCTCATTTTGTGCCAGCAGTAAATGGCCAGTTATGTGAATTGCAAGCGTGGCTAGTTCGCACAATTTGCTGCTGACGCATTTAGCTCCCAAATAGACGCTTCATCATGATCCCGCAACAAAGTGCTTGGAAGGTTGGGTGTCCAGTCTTGCGAAAAGGCAGAACAGGGCGTTTTATGATGAGAAATTTGGCAGCCTTCTCGTGCCTGTGTTGAACGGAAGGCTTTCTAGCAATGTATGGAACTCACGCCTTATATATATTTTTCACTTTAGGACCTCTGTAAAGTGTCACTTGTCGCCTGACTGTATAATGTCTGCACTTTATGCGGCATGCAATTATATAGCAATACAATCGGGAGCATAAAGGCAATGGACACAAATGATAACATGATTAACATTGCAGCGCATAGGCATCTGTGGCGACTGGGCCTAGAGTTTTGGGGCAAAGGGCGATCTTACGAATAGTGCTTCCAACCAGTCCATTCCTGACCTGACTCCACATGTGGGCAGTGCTTCCTTTTTATCGGAAGTGGCAGGTGGTAGCCTTCGGTACTCATCTTAGGAACCAAGAATCCTTTTTCAGCATCCAACTTTGGCCAATAGCAAGATAGAGCAAAGCAGTATAGGGTAAAAGAAAAAGGACAAAAAAGCTGTGAAAACAGAGACAAAGGGATAAAGCAGAGATGAAAAACCACCTGCAAGAATGAGACAGAGGCAGGAAAAACAGGGTGGAGGAAGAAGGAGGTGTGTGTTGGGTTGTTGAAGACCTGGCAGTCCTGGTATACAGCTGCCCTGGCAAGAGCCATCACTGGCACAAGTGACGTAATAAAAGCTTTGGCCCCTGCATTTTTTAAAAATGAATTAAGCACTGCATTTGGCATCCACTGTAAACCCTTTCAGCCTCCAACAATCTTTTCTACTCTCTTCCTATACCTACTCCCTGGAGGCTCACGTATCGGTTGTGGCTGGTGCAGGTAAGCGCGATGGGGCGGTGGAGTGGTGCGGGGGAACAGAATAGGTTTAATTTATTTATTTAATTTAAACTTATTCTGTCGACTTCCGCGCCCTGCTGCCGCCACACCGCGCTTACCTGTGATGGCCGCCGCTGTATTTACATGCACTGTAATGCTGCCAGTTCACTGTACAGCTGGACCCAGATCCATTTGATCACCACAAAGTCTGTCAGACAACATTGCTCTGAAGTAAAATAGGCAACATCATTCAGTTTTTATTAGTTCTATTTATTTAAGCATAAGTCTGACATGGTGTCCTAAACCCCCACTCAGGGCACAGGTCCTAAACAAACGAGTGGGGGGGACTGATAAGGATAAGCAATGTGCATTGGTGTCACATGACATCACAGGAAGGGATGTCGCCACCTCAAATGCTTTGGTAATGCTCAACAATTAGAGAAGGTGCAAAAACAAGTCTGGGACCGAGTGGCTTACTTCCATTCAAAATGTTTATGAAGAGGTTGGTAGTTATTTGCCTGACATGAGGGTACTTACTTAGTAGGTGACGGGGCTGCTCCAGAGAACACAGTCCCATTATGACTCAACTATATAAGCAAAACCCTAGTAAAAACAATATGCGTGCATTTTATCTTGGAAATCTTTTATTTGAACTGTCTAATAAGCCTCTGTCATTTAACCACACCCGCTCACAAACCTGCAGTTTACTAAACACTCTTACTACATTTAACATTATTTGCCGTATATGGCCTGGGATATCTGAATGGCGGTCGATTATGAGGTGTACCAGATTCCAGAAATTTCTGTCAGGTGATGGGGGGCCCGACATTTAAAAAAATTCAGCCTGGGGGGCTCAACCTAAAAAAGTTTGAAGACCTCTGTTGTAGAAGGACTCGTCAATTTAAAGTTCCTGTTTCATAAATGTGGCCACAAGAAACACCCACTCCACTTTTGTAACCTACTAGGTTAAATCAGTGAGCAGACTCTTGAGGGCTCTTTCTCCATTTTGTGTAGTTCATGTAGAAGAAACCGTGCTTAACATAGACCACAGCTTGGACTCGAGCATTGAAAAGTGAGCAAAGTTACTGATGCTCTATAGTATTGCGACTGATGGAGCAAAGTGCAGGCAGCAGCTGAATGAACCTGTGAACCTCTGGAGCTGACTGGGGAAGCAGAGGTATTTGTATTTTTGTCCTGGGATCCTGCAATAAAACCAGGAACTTGGAACTACTGGAGTAATTCAGAAATCTGGAGTGAAGATGTGTGTATTGGAACTGAATGCAATCGCCTCCATAAAGTTAAGGTTCAATTTAAAATGGCTGCCAATGTCCATTTATTATCGGTATATGGCAGATTTGCCTGAGAAATTCACCTCTCTACCCTACAGCCTCAGCACAGTTTGGGTGTTATTTGCAAAGGTATACAAAGTATAGGCAAGGGAGAGGATTGGAAGTAAATGGAAAGAAAAAGGCCAGATAGGGCTGTACCCTGGGGTGTCAATGGCAAGGGTGGAATTTGTGATATCTGCCTCATTGAGGTAGATCTGAAGGCAACCAAGTCCTCTGGGGATTTCAAAGGCTCTTCTGACACTTGACTGTGAAGGTCTACAGGTGAAACTAGAGTTTATACTGCTATTCAGTAGAGCCCTTCTGCATTCCACTCACCTGCACCTCCATTCTTTCCTGGGTGGATCACACATGCCTATATCCCATGCTTTAACACTTGTTTCACCCTTTATTAATCTAGCTTTATTTCATGGGTTTACGTTTCAGCTTTTTTCCAGGTGTAGCAGATGAGGTTACTATGTTTGAACAGAATTTGAATTTGCATTTATATAGCGCGTACTACCCTTGACAAGGCATAGAAGCGCTTTACACCAGGCAGCACACTGCTCCGGAACACAAGGCCAGTGGTTAATTCAGTAGTTACTGTTGGTTATTTGGGCTAGATTTGTGCTTTCAAGGGTACCTTTCTAGGAAAATTTTAAGCAAGATCGCTTTCCCATTAGTCACTTTTTTCAGTTTGACAGCATTACAGCTTTGCTCTTCCCAGCTAGGCTTATGTAACATATCCCTATTAATAACAGTTATTGTATTGTATTTTATTGTAATTGCATTTATATAGTGCTTACTACCCCTGACGAGGCGTCAAAGCACTTTTTCTGTGAGTAGCACACTACTCCGGGAACCATAAAGGATTAGTGTTGAATTGGTATAGTGAAATATGAAAGTTATTTAGGGGTGGATAGGTTAGTCAGTTATTTGGATCCGGAAGGATAGCAGAAGGATAAAAGAGGAAAAAGGTGTGTATTTATATTGCGTTTGTTACCCTTGATGGGGTGTTGAAGTGCTTTTTTTGGCAAGTAGCACGCTACTCTGGAAACCCATAAAGGATTAGTGGTGAATTAGTATGGTGAAATATGAAAGTAATTTGAGTGGTGGATATTAGTCAGTTATTTGGAGTGAGAAGGATACGGAGAAATAGAACGGGAAGAAAGGTTTGCATTTATATAGCACCTGTTATCCCTGATGGGTGTTGAAGTGCTTTTCTGGCGAGTAGCACGCTACTCTGGAACCCATTAAGGATTAATGTTGAAAATTAGTATAGTGAAATATGAAGTAATTTGAGTGGTGGATATGTTATTCAGTTATTTAGATAGAGAAGGGTAGGCGGCGGGATAGAAGAGGGAAAGAGGTTTGTATTTATATAGCGCTTGCTACCCCTGATGGGGTTTTGAATCACTTTTTTGGCGAGTAGCGCGCTACTCTGGAACCCATAAGGATTAGTGTTGAATTAGTATTGTCAAATATGAAAGTAATTTGAGTGGTGGATATGTTAGTCAGTTATTTGGATTAAGAAGGGTTGGGGAGGGTTAGAAAAGGGGAAAGAAATTGGATTTATATAGCGCTTGTAACCCTGATTGGGTGTTGAAGCCCTTTATTGGCGAGGAGCACGCTACTCTTGAACCCTTAAAGGATTAGTGGTGAATTAGTATAGTGGAATTTGAAATTTGAGAAGTGGACATGTTAGTCTGTTATTTTGATTGAAAAGGATAGTGAAGGGATAGTAGAGTGAAGGATTTAGATTAAGATTATTTTTTTTTTGGCGGTCATAGCAGTAGGAGGAGGCTTTTGGATGAGTAAGAAGGGGTTGTGGAGGGGAAGAGTCAGAGGGAATAGTTTAGAAAGGTTTGTTTTGGGGGATCGGTATATTAAAAAGAGGTGACAGATTGTGTTAAATGTAGGTAATCTAATGCACCTAAAGAAGAAAATCTAATAATATGTATTTTCGTTTTGTTTCAGTTACAAGAAGCCAAGTCGTGAGAGCCTTGAACGGCGGGCCCTTGGGCAGATGGCTCAGAAGTCTCCATCAGAAATCAGCGTTCACATCGGGATCGATGAAACCCAGAGAAACTCGCCCAAGTTAAGCCTGTTGGACCGCGTGGTTAACTACAGCCGTGCCTCAATAAACTCCCTGTTCTCAGACAAGCGCTCTATGAACAGCAACCATCTCAGTGATCCAGACAAGCACTCTCTCCTTGTCGCGGGCTTAGGGGCGGCTGACGAAGAAACCACGTTATGAGCACTTGACCTCCTCACCTAGCAGTTACCAAATTTTGAGTTGCACTGATGCTGCCTCGAGCACCGCAATGCCTCTTTGGTGGGCCAACATTTAGTCCCACATTTTCGCAAGCCAGGTCCTGTGCAGAAGCAACCAGACTTAAAGGAAATCTAATGTTTGGATACAGTTGTTATTTCAAGGAGCTACAGTACTGGAAACAAAGGAACCATTTGCTTTCAATAGACATAAACATAAGCTCATAGCAGTATTGTTGCTGCAAAAAAAACATCATGTTATTTTGAAAACTCCTGCGTGCTTTAAGGGTATTTGGAACAGATGCCCTATGGTGTTTTGTCTGCACAAATTATGTGGCATAAGATGTTCCCACAGCACTTCCAATTCAGCAATTATTGTAGCCTCCATGACAAGAACTTGTCATGAAATAGAATATTTATGTCTGTACGTTATTATTGCTTATCAATAAGCAAAGACTTTAGTTACAGGCAACAGTGCCTTGCAGCTTGAGACTCAATATCTATTTTCTTTTTTATAATCGTGGCCAGAAAAAAGGATATGTTCCTGAAACCTAATTTGGATGTCAACAGATGTCATGGTTTTCCAATTCCATACTATATTTTTAGGAAAGTTGAATATCTGCGTACCTCATAATCCCGTCTCAGCAATCAAGAGAACAAATGTAGTTAAAAGACTTGATAGAGGGCATTCCACCCTCTTATTGCCAAGCAAAATTGTACAGCACCATGTTGCCTTTGTTAAATGTGTTGTCATCTTGTACAGAGAACCAAACCCTTCACACTCCCCAGTGCAGGACTCGCGACTCCAAGGGCCATTCGAAGAAGAATGTTTGGATTGTTGGAGAGGGCTTCTTGCTGTCCTTCTCCTATGCTGATCCCCAGCTGACATTGCATCTGAATGCTTATTACGGATGCGAAGCAACACAGTGCATTAAAGGAACTCCTTTGCTAATGACGGACAAGCTTTTGAACTACCCTGTACAGTAATGAACAGCTATGGTTAATGAAGTGATTTGTATTTATAATTTTATATCTAAATACCCTGAATGATAAATGCTACTGACATAGATATTGGAAATTATTCTACATATTTTCTCTTGATGAAACTGAACTTTAAAAGGCAACCATTTCCCAGACCGAAAGACCTGTTCTTTCTGGGATTATGGCTATCTCCGCAAGGTAAAGTAGTAGCGATCTGACAAAAAGCTCACCCATTCCGTACAACCAGTTTGGCTGTGTGGTCATTTGGGAAAGGTTTTGTTTGAGCTAATGTGCCAAAACGTCATCATTACTAAAAGCAAACTGGCGTTAACGATAAAATGTTACTTTTGAAAGTACAGTCACCATAAGACCAAAGATGTGGAATATTAAAAATCTTGGCACATGATGTATTTTGCCGTGTACACACATGCGAACCATATATGATCAGTTTGAAATTAAACAAATATCTCCGGGTAATGGAGAGTATGGACTGTGTTGAAGTTGATGTGTTTTTATGACTGTTTCCAAGATGCCCAAATGTTGTCACTGTTCTGAATGCTGCTGGGGTCCTTGTGGGAGAATAGATCTTCAAGTTAAGTAGCTTTTGAATAAATAGCTTATAAGACTGTTAAAAATGGATATTCCTAACTTTCTGTTACAGGATGTGATTGTAAAACGCCACCATTGTCTTGTAGCAAAGGTAAAGGCCGCACATAACCGTGTTATCTGGATGTCACTTGTTGTATGAGGTTACACCAGCCTTGCCACTTTGCTGTTTCTTGGCGAGTGTGGCTGTTTGGAGAAGGTGATAAATAGAAGTGTTAACTCTCATTACATAAGGTTTAAAGCGGTTCCACACTGGCAGATAGGGGTGAGATTTAAGCTACACAAGGAGAGCCTGAGGATAGTAAAAAGGCCCATAAAGGCATGATTTTATTGGAAGCTCCATCCTCACACAGCACTCTTCATTAATCTGTGTTCATTGGGTTGGGAATCAAGAGTCATGTGGGGCACAGTTCTAAGCAGACTGTGTGTGTTCAACCTGCTCTTTGGATTGAGGTGCATTTTTTTGTACACGATTGACATGCCAGGCTAGGTTCCAAATCACCTTTGGATCTCTGGGACAATCCAGCTGCCACATAATTGTTCAGACCCCTCTGCTTAGCATCTTTAAGGCTGCTGTGACGCTTAGTGCTGTGGTGTGGCACATCATTTCCTCCCCAGAGGCAAAACCTCACAGTTGGTTTTATAACTTCTTCAGAAGGGCTGGGCCCCCAAACCTTTTTGCCCATGACTGATGGCTCCATGTCCACTAATTCTTCAAACTATGAATATAACCACTCCTGGATCCTGTGCCGATTGTTATGTCTTAAACTTCGTTATGCTGTATCTAGCCTGTGGAACCCCAGGATAGGCTCCTGCCTGGCAACATGTGTATCTTAGGGGACCAGCTAAGTATCTTAGCTCTACAGAGTGTTTGTCACTTTTTATGTCTCGTCTAGGCATCACATGCACTGTCTCTTCGAGACATGCTGTATGTAGGATATGGGCTTCAAAAACACCCATCTTTTTTATTGGTTCCTCTCTCCGTCCTTTGGAAAAGCAGTTTTTTAGGTCTCGCCTAGTGCAGCGCACATGCGCTGCTCTAAGAGAGGGCCTCTTGGATTCACTCTAGACTTTCAAGAGACTTCTCCGTGTGGGTCTGCCTCCTCCCACACATCCCATTGGCCTTTGCGTGTGGCTTTCAATAATGAAAGCACGCAAATGGCCAAAGACTGGTGCATATCCCACCTTTCCTCAAAACTTTCACTCCCATCACCTAGGGGCCTCAGGAGCGAGCAGCGGCGCGCATTGTGCCAGCTGCATTCCTTCCTGATCGTTTTCTTGGCTTTAGCGGCTGCACTTGTTTTTATAAAGATTGATGGTAAGAGGGCTTTATGCAAATGCTAATAGAAGTGTTAGAAGTGAAAGCAAACAATATGTACATCGTGCTGATGCGTTCTATGGCCGGAAGGTCAGTTTTCACGCTGGCAAGCCAAGGCCCTTCCAGAGAGCAGCGTAACCTGACCCGACCGACCTTCAGCACTACAAAACTTGTTTTTCATTACATCATCCGAGTGGAATTGTGAGCTCTTTGTGGCAGACTTGCCTGTGGGGAGATAATTATGGGCTGAGCCTCTGCTGTGTCAACAGAAATAAAACTTGCTCTGTGGGTTGCACGAGTAAATGATTAACATCTCTGTTGGGGGAGGTTTCTTTCTCATCCTATTAACCCTAGACTTGACGGCAAGCACAGCTCGGAAACATCATGTTCGAGGCATATGAGCTGCAGATCACACACTGTGCATAGATCGCCATCTGGTGATGGGGCCAGATGTTGGCACTTTGTTGTTGTCTTGGAAAGTCAGGGGATAGGTAGCTCCTCCTTTGGACTATAGTGCGCATGGGCCTTGACTCCATCGTCAGATTGTTTTTTTCTGCCATCGGGCTCGGATGTGTTCATCGCGCTCCAGTTCGGTGACGTTACCGATCATCTTTTCAACGCAAAATCCTTCACCCTTACTTCGGTATTGTTTCGATCGCGTTCCCATTCGACGCGCATCCCTACAAACTTCAAATCTTCAAATCCGGTCGTCGAAGCAGGCCTTCGGGCCTACCTGCGCCATCAGGCCTTCGGCTCATGGAAAGGACTCCCTTTAAAAAGTGTCATAAATGTGGATCCAAGTTTCCCCACGCCTTTCACCCGAGCACAAGGCCAAAGACTGTCTAGCTTGTGCCTCTTTCCGCTCCAAGAAAACGATTCGGGATCCTCTAGCTCGAAGAACCATGGCTCGATCATCGACATCTATTCCCGACGACATCTTCCAGGAAGGCATCAATGTACCAGAGCAGGAGCAGATCCAACAAGGCACCATCAGCTCCTCTGAAGCCGACGACTCCGACGTCGAAGACATCACTCCGGGGCAGAGGGTCGTAAGTACTGACGTTGACCCCTACCCACCCCCATTCCCAAAAAGGCTTCGGTCACACCTTCACGCCTAGGCGCACACCGGGACAGAACTTCTCACGCCCCGCCTTCAGGCTCGGCAAAGAAGCAGATACAAAAGCCTTCAGGTCACTTGGGATCGAGCCAGCCTGCAGTTGGTGCCGAAACACCAGTCCCGGCACCAAAAAAACAAACCACTACCTTCCTCCGTACCAACGCCTAGTTCCACATCGACGCCTTCCGCGCCGAAATCCACCGGCACGGACGCCCGGCTTCGAAAAAATCGTCGGAACCGAGCAAACACCTGGTTCCGAAAAAACCTCGGGCGCTCAGCATTCAAAGCCCAGAAAATCCTTGGAACCGACTAAACTCCCGATTACGATCATCGCTCAGACTATGGATCCAAAAACACCATCAGCACCGAAAAAACAACCGGTACCGAAGCCCATATTGGAATCGAAGAAAACTCCAGATTCCAGTCCTAAAGACCACAAAACGACTCCAAAACCTCTGACACATAAACAATCGGACCCGAAAAAAATCGGCGACACCCATCAGAGGAGGAGCTTTTTTATGTTTAAAACGTTTTTATTGAGACAAAACAAACCATGGGGGAGGGGGACAGGAGGCAGGATACGTGGAATACAGTCAAAGAAGAAGGGATGCATCTCCAGAGGGTTGGCGATAGGTGAAGCGTTGGCTCAGAGGGAAGAACACAGTAAATGAACGCTAGAATTACAAGCTGTGGAATCCCACGCGCGTATCCGACACCCAAAAGCAGAGCAATAAAACCCCCCCCAGTCAACCCCTCAACAGAACACAGTCCCCCCCCTCCCATCCCCCATCCTCCCAGTACAAAAACAACAACACTCCCCCCTCCCCCCGTCCTATGGTCCCGCAGCAAAGTAGCCCTAACCAGGAAGCCCCGCACCCCCCCCCCCCCCCCCCCCCCCCCCGGGGGTCCCCATCTCACATGTAAGCTAGTCCGCCGGGGTCACCGGCGGCCGCAGCCTGAGAAGCCTAAGATACCTCGGGCAGGTGAGCTCCCGGAATTCAGTGGACAGCAGCGCTAGAAAGGGTTGCCATAGCTCCTCAAATTGGTCTATCTCCCCCGCAACCGTAAGCGACAGCTTCTCCATCCCCAGCACATGCCAGAGTCTGTGCAACCAACCGGTGATGGAGGGGGCGGTGGATGTGCGCCAGTGGATCAGAATGTTCTGAACCGCAGACCCCAGCGCTATCGCAATCCGCCTACCCCTGCGGGACTTCAGTGGGTACATTAGGTCATTGGGGAGGCCCAGCAGGACATACGCCGGGAGGCGCGGCAGCTCTATGCCAAAGTGCTCATCCACCTCGTCCAGAACTTCCTTCCAGTAGGCGGTCAGCACTGGGCAATCCCATAGGATGTGTGTAAGGGTACCTTCCTGCCCGCAGCTCCGCCAGCACCCCTTGTCAGTGTGTCTATGCATTTCATACAGTCTCTCCGGGGTGTAGTACCAGTATGTGGACACTTTAGTGAAGGTTTCCGTAAGGCCCGTGTGGTATGCAGAGTGCCGCGCCCGATACGCAATTTTGTCCCATTCCTTGTGGCTGAGTGTCCTACCCAATTCCCTGTGCCAACGCTCCCTCCCCGGATTGTAGTAGTGAAACGGCGGGGGTTGTAGGTGTTTGTACAGATCAGTGATCAGTTTAGCGTCGGAGGTCCGAGTAGCCAACCACCGCTCATACGGTGTAATTGGACGGGCAGCGGCGGCACGCACCTGAGGCTGGAGGGCCCAATGCCGAACTTGCATGTAGCGCAATCTGTCCAGCTCCGTCAGGCCGAACTCCTGGCGGAGTTGCTGAAAAGGAACCACTCCTTCCGGGCCATAGATCTGGAAGAGTGCCCTGCAGCCCGCCTGCACCCAGTGGGAGAAAACCCCCGGCTCCATCCCAGGGGAGAAGTCCGGGTTGCCCGCAATGGGCGTGAGCGGCGAAGGGAAGGTGGTAAGGCCCCGGGCCTCACAGACCGCGTCCCACACACGCAGGGGGACCCGCGTAACAAAGGAAGCGTAAAGATTAGCGGGGCGGTGCGCGCGGCGCAGGAATGGAACCTCTTGTAAGGTGCGGCCCGCCACTGCCTGGTCTTGGAAGAGCCAATGTTTGTCGGACTCCCACCTGCTCCACTCCACCAGATAGCGGAGCTGTGCCGCCTGAAAGTACTTACGGAGGTCCGGAATGCCGAGACCCCCCGCTTCCGGAGCAAGCGTGGAGAGGACCCTCTTCATGCGTGGCCTGCGGCCCTGCCAGACAAAGCGGGAGATGTCAGCCTGCATTTGTCGTATCCAGCCCACCGGGGGTTGGAGTGGAAGGGCCCGGAAAAGATATAGTATCTGGGGCAGCACCGTCATTTTGACCGCCGCGATTCGCCCCAGCCAGGACAGCAGGCCCTTGTTCCAGCGGCCAAGCTCGTCCTTGATCTTCCCGCTGAGGGAGGCATAATTGGCCGTAACCATCTCCGACAGTGTAGGCGCCAGCAGAATCCCCAGATACGGCACCGTGGACGAGGACCACTGCATGGGGAAGAGCCGTTGAAGATCCCTCCTGGTTTCCGCAGCCAGGGACACGTCCAGTGCCATCGACTTGCTCATATTCATTTTGAAGCCGGCCACCCCCGCGAAGGCGTCCAACTCTCGGAGGCAAGTAGGCAGCGACCTCCTAGGGTCGTCCAAAGTCAGCAGGACATCGTCCGCATAGAGACTGACGGTGTGGACGTACTGGCCCATCCGGACCCCGACAGCATCCGGATTGTCACGAATCCTCTGAGCAAACGGCTCCATGTAGAGGGCAAACAGGAGCGGCGAGAGAGGGCAGCCCTGCCGCGTGCCGCGCTCGATGGCAAAGCTACCAGAGCTACACCCGTTTACCCGCACCGACGCTGAAGGATGCTTATAGCAATTAAATACCATGGTGCGGAACTTATCGCCGATTCCCAGTTTCTTAAGGACCCGCTCAAGATACGGCCAGTGAACTCTGTCGAAGGCCTTCTCTGCATCAACGGACAACAACATCCGCTCCCCCGAGATCCTTGAGGCCTTCTCCAGAACATGTGTCACCCTCTTGGTGTTGTCAACCGTCTGTCTACCGGGCACAAAACCAGCCTGGTCCGCCTCCACCAGGTCGGGGAGGTGTGGACCCAGCCTGGCTGCGAGAATCCCCGTGTACAACTTGAGGTCGACATTTAGGAGAGAGATGGGCCGGTATGAGCCGCAAAGGGCCCGGTCCTTCCCAGGCTTCGGGATTACCGCGACCGTCGCCCTCAGGAGATCCGGAGGGATGGCTCCCGGTGCGGAGAAAGAGTTAAACAGCCGCGTAAGGACAGGGGCCACGGCCGTGCAAAAAGTCTTGTAGAATAGCGACGTGAACCCGTCCGGGCCCGGGGCCTTGCCATGTTTCAGCCGCGCAATAGCTGAAATCACTTCCTCCACATGGATGTCCCGCTCCAGGTGGTCAGCCTGAGCCGGGTCCAGTACCGGGAGGGTCACCGACTCCAAATAGCTATCGGTCTCCCGTGGCGGGGAGGGCTCCTCAGCATACAGCGCCTCGTAGAAGCCGCGGAAAGACTCCGCTACCTCCGCGTCCCCGGAGACAACCCCCCCGTCCGCGCCCACCAATTCTTTCACGACGCTGCGCTGTTGCGCGACCCGGAGCCGGTGTGCTAGGAGCTTGCCACATCTGTCCCCCCCAGTGTAGTAGGCATGTTTCAAACGTAAGGCGGCGTACTCCGCCCTATCAAGATCCAGAGCCGAGAGGAGCTTCCTCGCTGCCTTCAACTGCCTCCAGACCCTCGGCGCTCCCGTACGGCGGTGGACCTGCTCAAGCTCCCGAACTTGAGCCGTCAACTCATCCCTCTTCAGTTGTCGCTCCTTATTCTCGGCTGCAGAGATAGAGATGAATTCCCCCCGTAGGACGGCCTTCAATGCCGCCCACTGTGTCGCCTGCGAGGTGTCAGTGTTGCTATTGTGAGTGAGATAGTCCTGTATGACCTCCCCGATGCGTTGCACCACCGATTTTTTGTGTAGAAGTGTGTCCCGGAGGCGCCACACCCCCCGAGAGGGGGAGGCCGCCGGCCACTGGAAAACGCCGACAACTGGAGAGTGGTCAGACAGGGTCAGGACCCCGATGTCCGCCGCCGTGGCAGCGGCACGCATCGGTCCACTCACCAGGAGGTAGTCCAGCCGTGAGTAAGTGCGGTGTGCGTGCGAGAAGAAAGAGTAGTCCCTATCCGTGGGGTGCAGGGAGCGCCAGAGATCATGCAAGTCCATGTCCGCAATCCGGGCCTTCCCAGCCTGGGACAGTTCCCCCGTCTGCGGGAAGCGCTGCGCCGATCTGTCCATCCCAGAGTCAAAGACAATGTTGAGGTCTCCGCCCAAGATAACGTGTCGGTCCGGGGAAGCAGTGACATCCACCAGCGCGGAGTCTAGGAAGCGCTCCTGGTGCTCGTTTGGGCTATAAACGGAGCCAACCGTAAATGCTATGCCTCCCAGGCTCATGCGATACGCAAGGAGCCTCCCCTTCTGTTCAGCACACTTATGCAACACCTCCCCCCGAAAGGAGCTCGCTAGGAGAATGGCCACCCCTGCCGTCTTGTTCGCTGCCGAGGAAAAGAACTGGGTGGGGAACTTAGCAGAGCGCATCCTGTGGCAGTCTCGGGGCAATAAGTGTGTCTCCTGCAAAAGGCAAATGTCCGCCTGCGTCCCCTCCAGCAACGACAGGATCGCCCTGCGCTTCACCGGGTTATTCAGACCCTGAACATTAAGGGTCACTACCTTTAGGCCCGGCATTCCTCGCAGGGATCGGGAGCGCCATGCAATGGGTAGGGAATCAGCGGGTGGGGCGCGCGGGGCCGCAGCGCGGGACAAGCCAAGACAAAGCGGGCAAAGACAACATCGGACGGGACCTTCCCAACCCCAAAACAACCCCCTCCCCCACCCAAAACACAACCTTGGCAACTAGCCATCCCCAAACTCAAACACCCCATAGTCTCAGTCAAGCCCCAAAACGGGCAAGTCCGTAGAAAATAGCAAAGTGGACGTCCAGCCACTCACCTCCGCCCGCTCCCCCCCAACCCCCCCGCCCCGTGCCAAGCATGTTAAGAAGCTAAAGACATCTCCCCCCGGAGTGTATGTTAGGCCGTCAAGGCCACGCTAGAGGAGCCGATCGAGTCCCCGGCCGCCGCCCTCAGGGCGTCTGCCATGTCCGCCCTAATGGTAGGGGAGTCCGGGCGCCCTGCACTGGTCGCTGAGCGCCGCCTCGATGACCTCCGCCGATTCCGTCCCTCCGAGGACCTCCACGACGGCGTAGCTCCCTCTTCCTCCGCTGCCGTGAGCCCCAGGACACCACAAATGTCTTGCAAGGAGCGTAGCTGATGCAATACCCCGTTCCACCGAAAAATCAAGCGGAAGGGGTGACCCCAAGAGTACGGCGTCTCATGCTCGCGCAAAAAGTCAGTGGCAATCCTAAAGGACCTGCGTTTCTGTAGAGTGATGGCAGAGAGGTCCTGGTACAGCGCCACCGGCCGATCCCGAAAGGTCAGGGGCTGTTTCCTGCGGGCTTCAGCCATGATACGCTCCTTTAGTGGAAAGTCGGGCAGGAAGGCCAGAATGTCCGGTGGGGGTGCCGATGGCTGGCGCTGGCGGCCAACCCTATGCGCCCTGTCGATGCTGATGGGAAAGTCCGCGGCCTCCCCCAGGATTTCTCGGAACAGGGCCCGCAGATAGCCCCCCAGATCGGACCCCTCATCCGCAGTCGGCACGCCACGCACTCGGATGTTGTTCCTCCGAGATCTGTTCTCGAGGTCCTCAGAGTGGGCCTGGAGCTCCACACACTGTTCCCGGAGGCGAAGAACGTCCTGCTGGAGGTGGACTATCTCCT
The DNA here is from genome assembly GCF_964204655.1 of Triturus cristatus. Taxonomy (NCBI): domain Eukaryota; kingdom Metazoa; phylum Chordata; class Amphibia; order Caudata; family Salamandridae; genus Triturus; species Triturus cristatus. Next base: position 981,894,281 of record NC_140588.1, on the reverse strand, counting down.
CCGCTCGCTGTTGGCCCTCCGTCTCCACCGCCTCCACACGCTCACCTAGGCCCTCCACCTCTCTGCGCACTTCTCGGACCTCGCTGGCCACCTCCCGCTTCAGTGTCTGGAAGTCCTCCCTGAGGGAGCTAAACAGTTCCTCCATGAAGGCCCTCGTGACGGGTGGCTCCCCTCCAGTCACATCCGCCGGAGCCCGGGAGGGCCCCGGCGAGGGCTGTGTCCTGTCCCGCAAGTGCTGGGCCCTGCCAAGCATGTCCGGCAGAGTACGGTCCCCTTTCTTCGGGCCTCCTTTCCCAGCCATCGTCAGCTCCGCAGTCGGGCCCCGATCCAGGCGCCCCAGAGATGCTCAGCCGCCGGCAAGCACTCGGGCCGGGGGATCCCCCACAAGTGAGGTCGCTGCGTCACAGGTGACAAAATGGCGGCCGAGCCCGGTCACCGTCAGCCGCAAGAGCTAGCGTGAGACAACCAAGGGGGCCGCAGCGAGGGGGTCCCAACAGCTCATCCCTCCGGTAGTCAAGACAGCAATATCGGGAGGTCGTGTGCAGCCAGCATCCAGGGCTCAGCGGAGGTCGCCACCACTGCTCCTTCGGGGACAAAATGGCGGCCGGGCGGAGCAAGCCACACCGACTAGGCCCGGCGGCACCCCCGGGGCCTCCGAGGTGCCCCGCCGTGAAATAAGTTCCACCACCGGCCCCCGTTAGTCACGCACAGGGGGCCAGATGATCCGACCCCAACAAGGAGTCCGCCGTACCTCGGCTAGGGGTCAGGGCCTCCGCAGTGCCAGGTGTCGCCGTCACCAGTCCGAGTGCCGGGGCACCCGTCCCAAGCCCTCCACACCGTCGGGCCCCTTCCCGCCAGGCTCCTTCAGTCACCGTCGAGCGGCGGGCCAGATCCCCTCCAGACCGCAGCTTTCAGCACCAGGCCCAACCGAGGCGCCCGGACAGCTCTCCAATACGCTCCGCCCCTCGGGCTCACCGCCGTCGTCCCCTGATCTCAGACGAACTTTTGGGGGGGTTCCCCCGGGGCGATCCGGACCAAAACAGCACCGATGTGTGCCCCTGATGTTCCGCCACGCTCCTCTCCCGCGCTGAGCCTCAGCGGGGGGAGAAAAGCATAACAAAAAGGCTTTAGCTTGGCCGGGCCGGAGGAGCTACGGGAGGAAGCGTCCGCTCACCCCGCCATCTTGGCCACGCCCCTGGGAGGAGGAGCTTTTTTGACCGGATCCAACACAAAAAACACGTCAGAGACCCTAAAACAGGTCAACTCATACTTAGCCCTTCAAAGAAACAGAAAATGGACAAACCTGTACCAGCTCCACTTCCTTTAAAAAAAAGAGACATTGCAACCTCTCCTTTTAGGATTCCTTCTCCACCTCTCCCTCCACACCACTCTCCTATCCCATATTCACCACCCTCACCATCTCCACCACCTCCGGATAATGATGATGACACCTCTGAAGATCTAGGGGATCATCAGCCTTTAGAGGAACCCAGTCCTCCTGGTACCCCAAAAGACCCATGCGAGGATTATAACGCTCCAGATGTCCCAGACACACCTCAGGACGACATCTACCCATCTAGGCCATCCCCTCCTGAGGACACTATAGGATTCACTCAGCTTATATACAGGGCAGCAGAATATCACGGGGTGAACCTACACACAGACCCTGTAGAGGAAGATTTCCTCATGGACACTTTCGCACCATCCCAAAGGTCCACTGCCATTCTCCCGATGTTAAAAGGGGTAATCAAACACGCTCCTGAAGGGTTTAAGGACCCTGTAAGGGCCAGAGTCATTAATCCCAAGGTAGAAAAAAAGTACAAAGCTGCTCCAGCTGATCCTGTTTATATTAAAGAACAAGTACCCTTAGATTCCTTAGTGGTCTCCAATGCTAGGAAAAGGGCTTATTCACAAACCACAGGAGATGCCCCACTTACCGACAAAGAATCAAAACTGCTGGACACGTCTGGTAAAAGAACGGCGTCCCAAGCAGCTAACATATGGAGAATTGCCAACACACAGGCTTTGCTTGCAAGATATGGTAGAGCGCACTACGACGAGCTAGAGACACTACTACAACACCTTCCAGACCAATACAAAACACGAGCTAATGGTCTCATCCAGAAAGGCAAGCTCATAACTAACCCCTCCATTTGTTGTGCTCTGGATGCCGCAGATACAGCATCCCGGGCTATTAATACCAGTGTCCTTTTATGCAGACATGCCTGGCTACGCATTTGCGTCTTTAAACCAGAGGTTCAAACCACCATATTAAATCAACCATTTGACCAGGAACACTTATTTGGGCCTACTGTAGATTCATCTTTAGAAAAGATGAAAAAGGATACAGACACTACCAAATCAATGGGAGCTTTGCAATCGCAAGCTTCCAGAAGTTCCTTTCGTCGCTCCTCTTATAAGGACGCCTCTAGAGGTTTTACCACTGATAACCCCTCCACTTCCTACAAGAGTCCCACCCAGACCTCATCTAACAGAGGCTACTACAGAGGAGGCTACAGGGGCAATAACAACAAAGGTAGAAGCAAAACTACCAATACTCGTACCGCCTGCACCCCTAAACAATGACTTCCCTCCACTCCCCCGGACCACTGTACTCCGGTCGGGGGAAGATTGCTACAGTTCCTGCCTGTCTGGAACAACATCATCACAGACAGGTGGGTGAGACAAATCATCCAATCAGGTTACTGCCTAGAGCTCACTTCCACTCCCCCAAACATACCACCCAAACAGCGTCCAATGTCAACAAACGACTTAACGCTTCTAAAAGAAGAAGTACTTTCCCTCTTACAAAAACATGCCATAGAACCAGTTCCCCTTCATCACCAAAACAATCAATCAATCAGTGCATTTATAAAGCGCGCTACTTACCCGTGAGGGTCTCAAGGCGCGGGGGGAGGGTGCCGCTACTGTTCGAAGTGCCAGGTCTTGAGTTTTCTGAAGGTGAGTAGGTATTGGGTCTGCCATAGTTGGGTAGGGAGGGTGTTCCAGGTTTTGGCGGCGAGGTAGGAGAAGGATCTGCCATCAGAGGTTGTTGGTTGGATGCGGGGGACATCGGCGAGGGTGAGGCTGGCGGAGCGGAGCCGGCGGGTGGGGGTGTAGAAAGCTGAGTTGGTGTTCAGGTAGGCTGATCCGGCATTGTGGAGTACCTTGTGTGCGTGGGTGAGGAGCTTGAAGGTGATACTCTTGTTGACGGGTAGCCAGTGTAGGTCTGTCGGGTGGGGCGTGATGTGGCTGCGGCGGGGGACATGGACGATTAATCGGGCTGAGACGTTTTGGATGCGTTGTAGTCGTCGTAGGTGTTTGGCTGGGATTCCTGCGTAGAGTGCATTTCCGTAGTCCAGTCTGCTGCTGACGAGGGCCTGTGTCACCGTTCTTCTTGAGTCGGTCGGGATCCAATTGTAAATCCTGCGGAGCATGCGGAGAGTGATGTAGCAGGAGGAGGAGACGGCGTTGATCTGCTTAGACATGGAGAGGGAGGAGTCTAGGATGAATCTTAGGTTGCGTGCATGTGGTTTACTCCCTGTACTTCCTCATTCCAAAGAAGGACGGAACTCTGAGGCTCATCTTGGACCTCCGGCCATTAAACCTCTACATACAATCAGACGATTTCCACATGGTCACTCTTCAACAGGTCCTCCCGCTACTCAAATAAGGCGACTTCCTTGTCACATTAGATCTCAAGGACGCCTACTTCCACATTCCCATTCACCCTGCTCACAGGAAATATCTTCGGTTTGTGGTGGACGGACAGCATTACCAATTCAAGGTTCTCTTCGGAGTCACCACAGCACCCAGAGTCTTCACAAAATGTCTGGCAGTGGTGGCAGCCCACCTAAGAAAACAACAAATTCACGTCTTCCCATATTTGGACGACTGGCTCATAAAAGCCAAGTCACATACCCACTGTGTAAATCACACACACACGCCACAATTCAACTACTTCACGATTTAGGGTTTACCATAAACCTCGCAAAGTCGCATCTCCAACCATCCCACATCCAACAATATCTGGGCGCCACAATAAACACCTCAAAGGGCCTTGCTTATTCCATTCCAGCCAGGGTAGTAAGCATTCAAGCCCTTATAACAAGATTCCAGCCGCAACACTAACTCCCAGCTCGAGTGTTCATGCAACTCATAGGGATGATGGCCTCTTGCATGTTCATAGTACCTCATGCAAGACCCCAGATGCGCCCCTTACAGGAATGCCTGGCACGTAAGTGGAACCAAGCTCAAGGTCAGTTAACAGATCTGGTGTTGGTGGACGGTCGCACACATCGCTCTCTGCAGTGGTGGAACACCCAAAACCTTTCCAAAGGGTGACCGTTCCTAGAGCCGGTTCCACAGATTGTGCTAACAGCAGACGCATCGCTCACCGGCTGGGGAGCTCATCTACTTCATCACACCATACAGGGCACATGGACACCTCAGCAAAGGCTTCTCCACATCACTCATTTGGAGTTACTAGCAATCTTTCTGGCATTAAAATTATTCCAGAAACCGATATCAGGCAAAGCTGTCTTAGTCCGCACTGACAATATGACAGTAATTTACTATTTACAAAAACAGGGGGGACGCACTCTCTCCAGCCCTCTCAACTAGCAAAGAGCATATGGAGATCGGCCATTCCTCAAAACATATGCCTGTTAGCCCAACATCTCCCAGGAATTCAAAATCACATGGCAGATCTGTTAAGTTGACAGACACAACAGATTCACGAGTGGCAACTTCACCCACAAATTCTTCAACCGTTCTTCCAAATGTAGGGGCAGCCAGAGATAGATCTCTTCGCCACACATTACAAGACAAAATGCCCAAGCTTCGCCGCCAGATATCCACACCCATTGTCCAAAGGCAATGCGATATGGATGAACTGGTCAGGCAAATTTGCGTACGCTTTTCCACCTCTCCCACTCATTCCATTAGTGGTGCGCAAGCTGCAACAACAGTCACTAACACTGATGCTAGTTGCTCCAACATGGGACAGACAACCCTGGTACACAACACTGCTGGAACTATCAGTAGTCCCGCACCAAAAACTACACCTCTCCCCACACCTCTTAACACAGAACCATGGAGAGATAAGACACCCAGAACCAGCACAGCTCAACCTGGCGATCTGGCTCCTGAAGTCCTAGAGTTTGGTTATCTCAATCTTCCACCTGATTGCATGAACGTCATCAAAGAAGCTAGGCGCCCCACCACTAGGTCCTGCTATGCTGCCAAGTGGAAAAGATTTGTTGTATACTGTAACAATAACAACATCAATCCTCTAGATGCCTCCACTCAGCACATCATATGCTACCTACTGCATCTTCAAAGATGTAATCTAGCATACACATCAATTAGATCACATCTCGCTGCCATTGCAGCCTATCTACAAAATAGACAACATCTGTCACTGTTCAGGGTGCCTGCCATTAAAGCATTCATGAAAGGCCTCAAAAGAATAATTTCTCCCAGGGTACCTCCCTCCCCAGTGTGGAATTTAAACATCGTCCTCACAAGATTAATGGGTCCTCCATTTGAACCTCTACATAAATGCGAGCTACAATTTCTTACATGGAAAACCGCTTTCCTTGTGGCTATTACATCTCTTAGAAGAGTCAGTGAGCTACAGGCACTAACTATTCAAGAACCATTTTTACAACTCCATCATAACAAAGTGTTTCTCTGGACAAATCCCAAATTCCTTCCTAAAGTTATTTCTCCCTTCCATCTCAACCAATCTGTTGAGCTGCCAGTGTTCTTCTCGTAACCACAAACAGCAGCAGAAAGAGCTCTTCATACCCAAGATGTAAAAAGAGCACTCCTTTTACTATATTGACAAAACAAAACCTTTTCGCAAAACAAAACAACTTTATGTATCCTTCTCACCACCACATATAGGCAATCCCATATCAAAATCTGGCATTGCAAGGTGGATTGTCAAATGAATACAAATTTGCTATCACAAAGCAAAGCGTACACTGTCTATGCCCCCTAAAGCCCACTCTACTCAAAAGATAGGGGCTTTAATGGCATTTTTAGGGAACATTCACTTAGACATCTGCAAAGCAGCTACATGGTCTACAGTGCACACATTCACAAAACACTACTGTGTAGATGTGCAGGCAAAACAACAAGCTAGTGTGGGCCAAGCTGTACTCAAAACGCTATTTCAAACTACTGCAACAGATATTGGTGGTCGCCGCTAAGGAGGAATACTGCTATGCAATCTATGCACAGTGTGTGATCTGCAGCTCATATGCCTTGAACGGAAAATGCTACTTACCAGTATGCATCTTTTCTTGGCATGTAGAGCTGCAGATCCACACACGCCCACCCACCTCCCCGGCTACCTTTATCTGTTCCAGTATTATCTTATTTAGACACTACATATATGGACATCTATTTCTGTTTCTCACAAAACTCCATCATTTCCCTTATTGGCGAAAAAACAATCTGACGATGGAGTTGATGCCCATGCGCACTATTGTCCAAAGGCGGAGCCAACTATCCCGTAACTTCCAAAGACTTTCCAAGACAACAACAAAGTGCAAACATCCGGGCCCAATACCATATGGCGATCTATGCACAGTGTGTGGATCTGCAGCTCTACATGCCAAGAACAGATGCATACTGGTAAGTAGCATTTTCCTTACACTCATATCAAAAATAACAAGACGTACAGAATGGTAATGTAATGACATTCCATGCAGCAACAGCGGGGGGAGGATGCTGTAATGGGCTTGTGCGCAGTACGGAAGCAGGTTGACACAGGAGAAAAAGTTGGTCTTATAGCTGAATTAACAAAATGTGTGATCCTGGTAAATTCACTTTCCAACCTGTGTCTCAGTTCCTAAATATGTCAATAAATTGAGAATGCTTCCTGCGAAATATAGCGCTATATATGCCCAAAACCGCAGATTTACATTGTGTGTTTCAGTCCGCAGCATGCACTAAATGAACTATATTGTACACAGAGCTTTAAGTGCTGCTGTTTTTTTAAATTAACTTTCATCTTGTATGTACTGCGGTTTATAGCGCTGGCCCCTGGCCTGGCCCCTCAGCTGTTGGAAACTCTTCAGCAAAGTTAATGTGAGTCCCTGATGCTTTCACAGTCACAACTTCACACCTTTCTGAGGGCTAACCCGTGTTTTCGCTGGTGCGGTCTAAGCCTCCTCCCCTCGTGTTGGCTCCATCCCTTCCCTCCGTCTCCCGCCCTCATGCTGGGAAAAGACTGAACTTCCCTGGCCTCTTCCTAGGCAGCGAAGTCCAACAGCTGAGATCACCTCCCGAGGTTACTGATATGTTGCATCATTTACTTCCCCAGCTGTAAGCCCCCCGCCCTCACAGGAGTTGATTGCCACCTGCCCCGAGGAAGTGCATGGGGGAAAGCTCTGCTGTAGCCATTACCTGGGGTGGCCCGCCTTTCTAGGGGCCCAGCAGGTGCCATTGCTGTACTCTGCGAGTTACAGGCAGACACGTGTCTTCCGTTATAATAATGCATCCTTCTGCCTCTGTGCGCTTTTCCACCTGGGTTAAAATACTGCTCTGTAGCTCTTTGTGCTGCCCCCTGGCTCTGTGTGCTGGCCCCCTGGCTCTGTGTGCTACTTCCTGGCTCTGTGTGCTGCCCGCCCGTCACTGCCTGTTATTTTAACTACTTTGGTGCCTTCGTCAATAACCGTGTCATCCCGTCCCCGCCCGTGGTTGCCTCTTATTTTAAGATGAGCGATGTCAACTGATGAAAGGGTTTATTCAGATTTATGCAAACTAGCTTCATTTAAAAGCTACAGTAATGGACAGAAAGTTGCACCAGTTAAAAACAGGAATTTTTATTTCAATACACATGGTATTTTTAGTTTATAAACACACTGTTTACTTTTTTTGTCTAATCTCGGGTTTTTAGAATGTTGTGTCTTTTGTCTTTCGGAAGCAAACATGCTCCAATGACGGCATTATTATTTGGAACTAACCACTTATAAGGTCCCAAAGGCAAGACCTATTGGCTATGCCAATACTTGTTTTATTGGTGAATACACTTAGTAATCCCTTCTTTTTTGAATGTTGTATCCTCCCATGAGGAATGCTCCTGTTGCATTTGCTGTTACACTTTTATGTTGTTACCCATACTTTGTGGACACTTTTTTTTTGGTTTTGATTTTTCCCTTTTGGAGCTAACAAACATGGCATTTGCATGTCTTTGTCTTCTGCTCATCAGACGTTGATGACGCCAGCTCCGTGCACTTCCCCCTCCCGCTTGTTTTCTTTTTCTCCAGGAACGTTTGTTCATCTGATCCTGTAATTGTATTATTATATGTTCGAGGCATGTGAGCTGTAGATCACATGCTTTGCATAAGCCTGCCGTCTAGTGTTGGGTCCGGATGTTTGCACTTTTTTTTTTTTTCGAAGAAGTCTTTTCCAGTCACCCAGGTTGGTGACTCCTTCTTTCGGTGATAGTGTGCAAGGGCATCGACTCCATTGTTTGTTTTTTTCCGCCATCTTGTTGGGACGTGAATTCCGGCACTCGAGTTCGACACCTTTTCTCGGGTTCCCCTCAACGGTATTGTTTCTCGTGTTCCCCTCGACGGTATTGTTTCTCGATTGCGTTTCCCATTCTCCGCGTATTGTTTCGACTCAAGGTCTTCGATCGGAAGTTTCGTGGAGGGCTGTTGAGCCTACCCACATCGGGCCCGCTAGCAGTCGATGGAACAGACTCTATTTAAATTCTTCCCGGGTGTCGCTCTAAGTTTCCGTGCATCGACTTGCACGAAGTGTGCAATCTGTGTCTATCCCCGGAACACGACGAACAGGACTGCGACGCATGCTGATCTTTTTGATCTAAAAAGACACTCCATGACCGTCTGGCTCGACGTCACAAAATGCATCAGCAAAGCGGCTCTGCACCGGATATCTTCGGAGAAGACTCCGACCGTGAAGAATCCCACGTGCAAGAAGCCAATGCAGAGGAGGAACACATTTCCGTGTCCGAAGCGACTCCTACACGGAAGACCTAGTAACACCAGGTCAACGTACAGTGAGTACTGATACTCCCTTACCCTATCACTTACTGAAAAAAAGGCTCCAGTCCTTCCTCTGCCTTCGTGCCAAGGTCGGCACCGAGGAAAAGTTTTGAACACCCCGCCCACCGGCCCGGCACCGAAACATAAACCAAAGCCTTCCGGCACGGGTTGAGTCAGGCCCATTCGGGCACCGAACCAAAACCTTCGGCATCGAAATCCAAACATGTTGTAGTGACCATCCCTTTGTTACCGAAAAATAAACCTTCAGACCCGAAACCTTCAGAGCCAAAACCTTTGACGCCGAAAAATCTGGCACCCAAAGGAAAAATACCTCCTCTTCCATCTAAAGAGCCTTGTTTTGATGTTCCGCCTCCTAACACGGATTCAAACCAAAAGGAACTGGTTATTAATCCAGATACTGGGCATATTCATGCAAAATTACTAGACAAAAGGAAACCAGATTTACAAGAGGACTACCACATTCCTCTAAAACGCAAAAATGTGGGTACTAACCCTTCTCCTCCTACTATTACACCTCCTTCACCCATTGACCCAAATTTAATCATTACACGCACAAATTCCCCACAACCACAGTCACCTGATCCACAAGATGAAGGGGATGGGGATGGGGATGGGGATGAAGATAGACCACAGGACATTGTTCCTGATCCCTGGGAGGATTATAATACAGATCCCAACACTGATACCAATCCGAATCTATACACCTCCAGACCCTCCCCACCTGATAACATATGGTATATAGAGCTACTCAATAGGGCTGCTCAGCACCATGGGGTAGAAAAACATAAGGAGGCCATTGAAGAGGATTTTCTCTTCGAGACCTTGAGTTCTTCTCAAAGAACAACACAAACACTGCTTATGGTCAAGTAAATGCTTAAGCACATAGATGAGATTTTTAAAGAGCTGGTGCATGCAAGGATTGTCACACCCAGAATAGATAAGAAATACAAGCCAGTGTCTACTGACCCCACCTACATCAAGGGTCAGTCCCATTAGACTTCCTGGTAGTCTCTAATGCTTGCAAAAGAGCAAACTTGCAGACCACAGGAGATGCCCCTCTTCCTGATAAGGAGTCTAAAATGATAGATGCCTCTGGCAAGAGAGTAGCGGTGCAAGCAGCCCATCACTGGCGAATTGCGAATGCACAAGCTCTTCTAGTTCGCTATGACAGAGCTCATTATGATGAGTTAGAAAAATTAATTCAGCTTTTACCTGATGAACATAAAACTAAAGCTACTGATCCAATTCAAGAGGGGGTAAATTAAATTCCAATACATCTATTATGTGTGCTTTAGACGCAGCTGACACCGCAGCTAGCGCAGTCAACACTAGCGTTTTGCTACACAGACACGCTTTGCTCAGAATTTCTGGTTTTAACCCCGAACCCCAAGCCTCCATTCTAAATCAGCCTTTTGATAAGAAGCACCTCTTTGGTCCCACAGTAGACACTTCTTTAGAAAAGATGAAGAAGGATACAGAGATCTCTAAATCCATGGGGGCTTTGCAACTCCCTCCCAATTGGGGTTCCTTTTGTCGCTCCTTTTACAGAGGGGGCTCCCAAGAACACATCATCAGAAAATCCCCTCCTCATCTTACAAAGGCAATAATCAATCGCCCTAGTCAAGAGGTTACTTTAGAGGAGGATTTAGAGGGAATAACGGCAAGGGAAGAGGTAGAGGCAACTCAACACGCACTTCCTCTGCAAACAACAAACAGTGACTTCCTTCCTCTACCCCCGATCATTGCACTCCTGTCGGGGGACGTCTCTCCTCATTTCTACCCATCTGGAATACTAACACCTCAGACAGATGGGTTCTACAGATTATCCAATATCGTTATTGCCTGGAACTTACCGACACTCCCCCAACCATTCCTCCAAGATCACACACAATGTCACAAGAACATTTGAACCTTCTCAAACAAGAAGTTCTCTCTCTCTATTCGAAAAAGGAGCTATAGAGCCAGTCCCATTGCAATATCAAGGGGCCGGTGTACACTACCTATACTTCCTAATTCCCAAAAAAGACTGCTCTCTCAGGCCTATACTAGACCTCCGAGATCTAAATCTATACATCCAATCAGATCATTTTCACATGGTGAAACTCCAACAAGGTGACTTTATGTCCACTTCAGATTTAAAGGACGCCTACTTCCATATTTCAATACACCCCTTCATCGCAAATACCTCAGGTTTGTTGTAGCGGGACAACATTACCAATTTAAAGTGCTCCCATTCGGAGTCACCACTGCTCCCAGAGTTTCCACCAAATGCCAGGCAGTAGTCGCAGCTCATCTATGAAGACCACACAATCACGTCTTCCCATACTTGGACGATTGGCTCATAAAAGTCAGCTCACAAGCAAACTGTCTACAACACACTTACAAAACAGTGCAGCTGCTCCATGATCTTGGATTCACAGTAAACCTGTCCAAGTCCAATCTCCAACCCTTCAGTACTCAAACGTACTTGGGAGTCCGTCTCAATACACAAAAGTCTCTGCCCTGTCCCAATCCGGCCAGAATCCGAAACATTCAAGCTCTAGTTTCCCAGTTCCAGCCTCAACACTCATTGCCAGCTCAGGTATTCATTGAGTTACTGGGAATGATGGCGTCTTGCATCTTAATAGTCCCTTATGCAAGACTTCAAATGCATCCCCTTCAGGAATGCTTAGCACGTCAGTGGAATCAGTCTCAGGGTCAGTTATCAGATCTAGTGTTGGTGGACGGCCGGAACTCATCGCTCTCTGCAGTGGTGGAATCCACAAAACCTTTCCAAAGGGTGGCCCTTCATCGACCCGGTTCCACAGACAGTGCTAACAGCAGACGCATCGCTCACTGGTTGGGGAGCTCATCTCTAAACTCTCACAATTCAGGGCATGTGGAGTCTGCAGACAAAGCAGCTTCACATAAATCATCTAGAACTTCTAGCAGTATTTCTAGCGCTTAAAGCCTTTCACATTCACCTTGTAGGCAAAGCTGTCCTGATACATACAGACAACATGATAGCCATGTATTATATACAGAAACAGGGGGGGGGGGGGCATTCTCTCCAGCTGTCACAACGTGCACAGACCATCTGGAGGTGGGCCATACGTCATAAAATATATGTCCTCCATGAACACCTTCCTGGAGTGGACAATCGTATTGCGGACCTGCTCAGCAGGCAAAGACAACAGATTCACAAATGGGAAGTCCACCCTCAAGTTCTCCTCCCGTTCTTTCAGATGTGGGGCTTCCCAGACATAGATTTGTTCACCACACACCGAAACGCAAAATGCCTAAGCTTTGCCTCCCGGTATCCACACCAATTGTCCAAGGGCAATGTACTATAGATGAACTGGTCAGACATATTTGCCTATGCTTTTCCGCCTTTCCCACTCATTCCACTAGTGTTTCGGAAGCTCAGGCAAACGCCCCTCACACTAATCCTAGTAGCTCCCACATGGGCCCGTCAACCTTGGTTCACCACCCTGTTGGAGCTCTCAGTTGTTCATCATCAAAAACTACATCTCACATCCGATCTCCTCACACAGAGCTGTGGAGAGACAAGACACCCAGATCCCAGTCATCTCAACCTTGCCATCTGGCACCTGAAGTCATAGAGTTTGGCTACCTCAATCTTCCGCCAGACTGCATGAACATTATTAAAGAGGCTAGACGTCCTACTACAAGGGCTTGCTATTCAGCAAAATGGAAGCGGTTTCTTATTTATTGTAATAACAACCAGATCAAGCCACTTGTTGCTTCAATTCAAAACATAATTTACTATTCACTGCCTTTACAATGTTCAAATGTAGCGTACACATCCATACGTTTACATCTCGCTGCAATAGCTGTATACCTTCAAAATAGACAACATCTGTCTCTTTTCAGAGTGCCTGTTATTAAGGCATTTATGGAAGGACTCAAAAGAGTTATTCCTCCAAGACTTCCACCTGCCCCAGTATGGAATCTTAATATTGTTCTCACCAGAATAATGGGTCCATCCTTTGAGTCATTGCATAAATGTGAACTGCAATTTCTCACTTGTAAAGTTGCATTCCTCATTGCTATTACATCACTGAGGAGAGTGGGTGAGCTTCAGGCACTACCCATATAAGAACCATTTTTACAAGTACACCAAAACAACGTGGTTCTTCTGACTAATCCTAAATTTCTACCAAAAGTAATTTCTGCCTACCATATCCACCAATCTGTTGAGTTGCCTGTGTTCTTCCCTCAACCGGATTCTGTGGCAGAACGTGCTCTACACACCTTAGACGTTAAAAGAGCATTACTCTATTACATAGAAAGAACAAAACTTTTCCGTAAGACTAGCAACTCTTTGTTGCTTTTGCTCCACCTCACAAAGGCAATCCCATTTTAAAATCCGGTATTGCATGGTGGATGGTCAAATGTATTCAAACATGCTATGCAAAAGCAAAAAGAACCTTAACAATTCCTCCTAGTGCGCATTCTACTTGCAAACGAGGGGCTTCTATGGCTTTCTTAGAAAACATCCCCACAGCTGACATCTGCAAAGTTGCAACATGTTCTACATCTCACACATTCAACAAAATTCACAAAATATTATTATTGTGTAAATGTGTTAGCAAGACAAGAAGCTAATGTAGGGAAACAATCTAACAATTTAGTGGATGCCCATGTACACTATCACCGAAAGGAGGAGTCACTTACCTCGTGACTGGAAAAGACTTCTTTGAAGAAAAACAAAGTGCAAACATCCAGACCCAACACTAGTTGGCAGGCTTATACAAAGCATGCAAATCTACAGCTCTACATGCCAAGAACAGATGCATACTGGGTAAGAAGCATTTTCCTTGTTATGCGTTTCAATTGAATTGTTACCATCGGCATGTTTTTTGTAGAGCCCTACAACTGTATAATTATATTTGTTATGCATTTAATTTGAATTGTTACCGTCCTAATGGGTTTTGTAGAGCCGACTCGAGACTACCCGGTTCCTCAGGCACAAAGTCGGCAGCTCTGTTTGTTAGGCCACATCGCTAACTTGTTTTTTCAGGCGCCAGTATTGCTCTGCGAGGCTGCGGCCAGTTGCTTCTCATGTTAAACAAACTCCCCTCTGAGGAGATTGTCACCTTTGCATATGGCTTGTTTTTAGGCTCGCCACTGCCCCATTCCCAACAACGCCCTTCACGCTTATCTTGTTTAGTATTTATGGAAGGGAGTTAAACCGTTTGCCGGCTTCTGAGTCCGACATAGTTTAATTTTAGTGTTATGTTCGGCATTCACTTTGGGCTTATGATGTTTAGTATTTAAAGGTAGTTCAACCAGTCTGCCATTAATTACATTTTTACTATTGCCAATTTTTTTTTTGTAGGCACAGGGAGAGCCAAGACTCAAACCTGGTTTTCCAGTCCCAAACTCGGCAGCTATGTTTGTGTAAAAATAAAGTTTAAAATAAAAAGAAGTTGTTCCAGTGTTGAATAAAAAGAAAGTTTATTGCAATAACAAATGTTCCCATCCATCCAGTAGGCAGTGTCCAGTACAACTGACTATCTTAACCTCCAGCTTCCTCACACCAGGTTCTATCACCATGGTGCTACTCAAAAATATACACAGCAAGTAAAGCTTACAATGATGTGGAATGGTACAATAAACTATAGTACAATACTACACACCTTCCCTCTTTATACAAAAATGAAATGAGTGATGAAGAAAAGGAAGTAATAGCAACTGGATAAAAGACAACAGATAAGGCACATAACACAATGATTATACCATCACATAGTCTTTAAACTTTGAGGGTTGTCTAGTTAACCTTCTCTTTCTTTGACATACCACATTCTTACTTTCTTTTCCGGGAGCTGCCCTCATAGAACGTGATGAGGATAAGTTCAAAGACTTACTATCACCCTCATTAGCCACTAGCTTACTGTTCTTGATGACAACCACTCTATTAAGATGCCAAATGCGTGAATCTTCAGTTTTTATGGCATTCATTAATATTTTGATTACTTTATGTGGTTTTTGAAACAAGCTGGGCGCATTCCTACCAAAAGAGGCTCTGATCATGACATAATCACCCACTTTTACTGGGGGTAACCTTGACAGCTTTTCTGTAGTCAAAAGACAACTTCCGTGCATCAATCTTTTCACGCTCCTTGAGCCTCCACTTACCATCAGAGCTAGTCAAACCCTTTCTGGATTCAGCTTCATTAACCCAATAAGGTGCAATTAACGTGTTGGCACACCTTCCCTTGAACAACTCAAAAGGGGTGCGTCCAGTAGTAGCATGAGGTGAAACCCTGTAAATTTCCACTTTTTTAATAATCTCCTCTTTCCAGTCTATACAATTTTGTTTAGCCAATAGTTTCCTTTAAAACACGGTTGAAGCGCTCCACCATACCATTTGTCTCGGGATGATATAAGGAACACCGCTTGTGTCTGATGGAACACCTCAGTAAAAATTCTTCCATGTCCTTGGAAACCAATTGGGTTCCATTGTCTGTCTGCATGACTCCAGGTAAGCCTTCCCGTCCAAACACCTCCCTGAGAAACAATATAACTTGTTTTGTGTCAATGCTTCTGGTAACTTTAATTTCTGGCATTCTGGAATACATATCAATAGCACAAATACATAACTTTTGCATCCATTCCCTTGTATTGGCCCCAAAATGTCAAATGCTAACTCTTGCCACGGCCCTTTAGGACGCTCCCTGATGACCATAGGTTGCACTCTAGGTTTAAGACACTTTTCACTCAAACAACAAGGTACGCAATCTCTCACAAGATGTTCGACCTGTAAGTCTATACCAGGCCACCAATAGTAAAGTCTGAGCCTTTCTTTCGTTTTAGACACCCCTTGATGGGCTAACTCTAGAAGCTCTTGACGAAGAATGACAGGAGGAACCAATCTGGTTTCTCGAAATATAAGACCTTCACATTCAGACAGTTCATCCTTCACATGCCAGTACTGTGCACAATCTTCCTTGACCTTGTTATCCCATCCATCCTTGAGCAACGAAGCCAGCTCAAGACATTCTTTGTCCGAAGCACACTCCTCACGCCATCTGTTTTACTTCATCCCGTCATTCTCAGTGCTACAAACCCATTCATTTAGTTTGTCTTCTTCAGGACTAGAATTACATTCATTATGTGATATAAGCCTTGAAAGGGTATCAGCTATGCTATTCTTGGTTTCAGGTATATATTCAACTTCAAAATCATGTCCCTGAAGCGCCACCACCCATTTAGAAATTCTTCCTGAAATTGCATCAATCCCTGTTTCATTAAAAACCTGGCAAAAAGCTTTGTGATCGGTCCGCACAACAAATTTCAAACCCCACAGGAGGTTCATGAGTTTCTTTACGGCCCAGTGTACAGCAAGGGCCTCTCTTTCTATGACTGAATACCACAGTTCAGCCCCTCTAAGACTTTGTGAAAGGAAAAGGATCACACTATCAGTTTCACCATCTCTTTTCTGTAGAACGGCCCCCAGACCTTTCATACTAGCATCTGTGATGAGAACTGACCTATTTGTAGGGTCAAAACTCTTCAACTTGAGTCCTTTTAAGCATTTCTTTAACTTCTTTAAACTTAGTTTCACAATCATCAGACCAGATAAAATCTACACCTTTGCATAGAACTTTTCGCGTATTTACACACTTTTCAGCAAAGCTCTTCATGATTTTGCTGTAATACTCAGCCATGCCGAGAAATTTCAGGAGCTCCTCTTTGTTAGTGGGAGACGCTAAATTTTGTATAGTACCAACTAATTCACTTTTGGGTTCAACACCTTGCCCTGAAATGGTGTGACCTAGATAATCAATTGAGGGTCTCTTAAACTTGAATTTGTCTAATCTGATAGTAAGATTGTTATGAAATCTCTCTAGAACTTCTCTAAGTCTGGCATCGTGTTCTTGCTCATTCCTCCCATAAATAAGTACATCATCTTGGTATATTTTGACTCCCAATAGTCCTTTCAAAACCCTTTCCAAAGCCCTTCGAAACACCAAAGCTGCTGACACTAAACCAAAGGGTAATCTTATGGACCTGTATGTGCCAAAAGGTGTAATGAAGGCTGTTAAATCTTTAGACTCATCATCCAAATTTATTTGATGGTACGCTGACTTTAGGTCAACGGTGGAAAAGACCTTGGCCCCTTGTCAGCATGTCTGAGACTTTTGGAAGGGGATATTTATCCACAATGACCTTATTGAGCTCTCTCAAATCAATGCATAAACGAAGACTTCCGTTGGACTTTCTGGCGGCTACGACTGGCGCCAACCACTGGGTCCCTTCCACCTCCTCAATTATACCCTCAGCCTTAAGTTTCTCTAATTCACATTTCATTTCATCTCTCACAGAAATGGGCACACCACATACTTTGCCAGCTGCAGGCATGGCTCCAGAAACCAATCTTATTTTATAGACGTAACCACGTAAACAACCTAACTCATCCCTAAAAACACTAGGAAATCTTCCTTAAGGGATGTAGTGAAATCATTTTCACTGTTCTGTGAGGAGTCTTCATTCACCTGAAATTTTTCGGTTAAAATAATAGGAGGGTCATTATTTGGGTTCAACATCACACCCAGGTCTCTCTGGTGGAACCAGCTTAGAATACGATCACCTTTATGTGAGACATACATTTTACCTGACACATACCTTCCTTTGTATTCCATTAACCCACAAAAGTAACCCAAGAGTTTTATGGGCTCTCCACTGTAGGTGCTAGGTCTAATGTCAGAATCAGTAATTTCACTGTATTCAACAGATTACTCATATAAAACTGTTTGGATTGAATTGTAATTTTAGCTCCTGAATCAGAGTACTTTTGTAGTTTTACCTTCAACACATATATCATCTAAAGGACCCTTCTTTCGGTTGTCTGAAACTTGTGACACAATTTGCCCACAGTCAAACTCTGAGCAACCATCATTGTCACTATGACTATCACTTGTGATGACAAAAACATTTCCTTTGTTTTTCTTGGCCTTACACGCAGTAGTAAAGTGTCCAATTGTTTCACAATTAGAACAAGTAGTCTTAAGTGCTGGGCAATTCTTATCATTGGCCAAATGTCCTTCATTCCCACACCTATAACACTTAAGTTGAAACGTACGGACAGTTTTCTTTTGTGGTTTCATATAGATACCTTTCTTCATACCTTTTTCTTTCAAATTCACTTTTACTAAATGAACGCTGTTTTCCTTCGTTTCACGTTTTGTTATAATATCTACACATTTTAAAGAATGTTCAATCTGTTTAGCTGGTAATAACCTCATCTAAAGAGGGATCATCTTTCTGCCATAAGTCACTGCTGACTTTCTCAACATTACATCCCAACATAAATTGGTCTCTTATCCTCTC
Organism: Triturus cristatus; assembly: GCF_964204655.1. NCBI lineage: Eukaryota > Metazoa > Chordata > Amphibia > Caudata > Salamandridae > Triturus > Triturus cristatus. Next base: position 981,875,898 of record NC_140588.1, on the reverse strand, counting down.
ATCTAGTGAGGCTCCAAACTTACATGAGGACGCCAATTTTCTCCGATGATTCTCCATCATTTTGTGTCCTGTGACCAAAATAATACCGTTCAAGGATTGTGCTGACTTTAGGTAAATAATGTTTGTCTAGTTTTAGTATGCATATCTCGTATTCATTCAAGCTTTGATCATCAATTTCAGGCAAATGATCAAACACCTCTTGCCCTTCTGAACCGAGACAATGCAGAAGAAGAGCAGTTTTCCTTTCTGCGCTGAGATTTGTACCACACACTTTGGCATAACTTTTGTTATGTTATGTTATGTTATGTTATAGAAATTTATAGAGCGCAACTGTTACCCGTAGGTGTCCTGGCGCTAGAAAACTTTCTTCCACTTTTGCCACTTAATAGGTGGATCACCAGAAGATGCTAGAAAGAAAGGAGGAGTTGCAACATTTTGCATGGTTGTACACACTGTAAAACAATTAAGGAAAAGGTATCTCAAATGTAATTTCCCACAGACAATTTTAAAAAATGTTGAAGGGGCAAAATTAATAGTAAAAATAAAAAAATGTAAATGAATGGTTAAATATAGTCCAACTACTTAAATGGCAAGTACATAAATAGCATATCTCAATGATAAGTGTTTTGTCAAATCTGAGAAATACATTTCAAGTAAACACTCAAATATGAAGAGGTAAACTTAGATTACTGAATTGTAAATGAAAATATCCGGAGCATAAATAATTCATTCTTAAATCATTAGTGCATTCAAAGATAAAGTTCCAGATAAATAAAAATTACTTGAATCAGAAAGAGAAGTGCGCACAAAGTATTGCACCGGTTGTACCAAGATGACCCTTGAAGTACTTGATGCACTTGTTTACGGTGTGAATCCAACTTCCGGATGAAACAACATGGCCGATGCACGCAACGTGAAAGGTGTAGCTTAGCGTAATGATGAACGCACAATGTTAGTCAAAGATTAGAATGTCAGAGTCGCCACAGCCGTATGCTGAAGATGGAAGCGTCACAGCCGCATGAAACATCAAAAGAAAGTAAAGCTGTGCGGATTCCACGGAGCACGACCCACCGGTAAGTTTGAGGTGGATTCAAACGAAAACAAAGTTGTGCGCGCTGAAAACTAAAAGCTCCAAATCTGTATTCTTCACCGCAGTAACACTGAGATGAACAAAGGTCTAAAAAAATAAAATAAACCCTCTGTGTGTTGAATTAAAAAAGCAGCTAAACCCTCTCCAAGCTGAAAACACGTATGTAGCACTAGTCTTGAGGCATACAAACGCAAGTGCTAGACACAAGATCAAAGTCTTCTCCGCAGTGATTCATAGATAAATCAAATGCGAAATTCTTAAGACAAACTGTACACAATTTTCTTTCTATAGGGCAGCCTCAAATTTCCTTCTGTAAGGCAATCAGTCATTATTCACTGTCAAACCTCCCAACCCGCAGAGCAAATAGGTGAGGTGTAAAATGACAGCTTTTACAAAGTTTAAAATGCAAAAGAGCCCGCACCGGAACCTCTCAACCCACAGAGAACTACAGAGCGGTGAGGTGTGCGGCGGTTGCTCTTAGGATTGAGCTCACACCGAAACCTCCCAACCCAAATGGAAAGGGGAGGTGTGTGTCGAGTGCTCAAAGAGTAACAAAACGAATGCCCAAACAGATGATAAAAATAACTTGCATGAAGCTTGATGTCCTAAGAAACGTAAAGGGTGGCTTCACCTTGTAAAAGGTTAGAAGATGTTGAGACCAAAATTCTTCTTTACCACTGGAAGCACTGGGGTTGACTCCACAGCTCGTCGTCACTGTAAAAATCAAGTTCAAAATAAAAAGAAGTTGTTCCAGTGTTGAATAAAAAGAATGTTTATTGCAATAACAAATGGTTACATCCATCCAGTAGGCAGTGTCAGGTACAACTGACTATCTTAACCTCCAGCCTCCTCACACCAGGTTCTATCACCATGGTGCTACTCAAACATATACACAACAAGTAAAGCTTACAATGATGTGGAAGGGTACAATAAACTATAGTACAATACTACAGCTTGTTATGCCACATCCTCTCAAGCATGTAATTTGTCTTTAGTGTCATAATAAAGTCGTTTTAGAGATGGGCTTGTTTCAGGTTTCTGTTCCTGAGCTGGCCTTATTGTGGGCTTGTTTTTACAAACTCTAATGCTTGTCGGAGTGTGTCACCATTATTTTAGTGGTAAAAGCACACTGGTGTCTGGGTAAGTGAGAAAAGGTCCTGCTTAGTGATGACAACGCGCTGAAAATGGCTCTCATGTTTTCATTCCCGTCCACTCTATTTCACCCCCGTCCACCTTAATCGAGGGTTCAAATGCTGTTGGCAAGTGTCACTCCATTGCTTTCTTTGCCTCGTCCCTGCGCATTGCTCAGACCTGGAACGTGTAAGGGTGAGAGCCTCTAAATAAGCTGCGACAAGTGGGCAGTGTGAATAAAGCTCCATTTGATTAGCATTCGAGCGCCTCTATCCCTTGTCACCCAATTGATAGGTCGAGCCTAACGTTGCAGCCCATGCGCTGCTCGCTTTGCGAGACATATTGAAGAAGGGACAGATGTGGAAGTGCCGTGGAAGCGCCGCCCATATTTTTCATTGGCTGGCGTCATCGTCCATGGTAAATGCTGGCTTCCGATTGATAATGAGGCTTCTTAGTCCCGCCTTGTTACCGCCCTGTCTCCTTTTGTGACTGTAACACTGAACAACCTGGGTCTAGTACTGGGTCAGCAGGGATAAGCAAAAGGCAAAACCACTCATTCTAACATCTCTTGGTTAGAGAAAAGCCCCTGAGGGAACAGAACCCATCAATCACCGAGGAATCAGTGTATTGTCATCATCTGGGTCTGTCTCTCCTGTCACACCACACCAGAGCTAAAGAGAACAGCCTGGTCGCGGGTCAGGGGAGAAGGCGTACAAGGGTTGTAATCAGTACCAGAAATGACAAGGAAACAGTGGGTTCTCCTTCGTGTGAAAAGGGGTTCAAAAAAAGTGCAGCACTGAATCAAAAAATGTGAATAAAAATGGCTAGAGAAACTCAAAAGTGCTTTAATCGGTAGAGCACCTCTGCCAAAATTAAAAAGCAAAATGGCAATTTAGCATAAATACATCGTCATTATGCTCACTGCCCATCAGGTCTGCATCTTTTACTTGCGGCGTTACACTGTCTCCTTCATTGAGTCGGTAAGCACTTTTTTTTTCATCATTCGCGCAATGGCGACAGCTTGTTAATGGTATCTACTTGCAGTGTTCATGTAGTCAAGGAAAAGGTTTGAGAGTGTCGGCATTCTGTGCTCGGATCAGAAGCCTGTTGCCAAAGCCCACACAAGGTTTCTATATTTAGCAGAGATTGTGTTTCCGCCTGTGTTACATATTAAAACATGTTTCCTGCCGCAGAATCTTTACCACACCGGCCTCAGAGTCCCATCAGCCTATCTGATGAAGCCTGTGAATTATCTTGGTTGGATAATGCACCTGCTGAGTGCATTAGTGTAGCCTGCAGGTCAAGGGTTAAAGGCTTGGCGGGCCGGCTCAGATGTTCATCCTTCCATCACAGATCTAAATAAGTGTCATTGAGCTATTGTTTGGAAAATGTTACTGAATGATATCCCCCTCCCTCTTTTCCTGTGGCACCTAAAGCACAGCTGTGTCATCCACTAAGCCCTATGTCGGTGACTAGAGTAAGCAACTGGTTAAGAAGAGGTTTCCTGAGTCAAATAAAAGCCAATCTGCTCCCTTCGAGAATAACAGAAGGGCTGGGCACTAGCCGGGCCTTGTCTTGGTCTTTGTCTGACGAGAAAGGATTAAAACACACGCTTAACACAAAAGGACGCAGCTGAAATATAACACCCCTGCCATCTGAGTGTCTTTCGCATCAGTTGAGTCAGTCTTCTGAGAAGAAGCATTATCTGGCTACCCCAGAAGCATCAAAAGAGCCTTGTGTATACTTCAAAGATGGAAGTATCTTGGGACCAATGACAAAGTATGCTTCATCCCACAGTCCAGCCCTCACATACATGTGGACTCCACCCCATCTGTGGGCTTGTCAGCACCTCATGCGTCAACAACATTGCATAAATATGTGTACTGCCAACATAACACAATTTATAAAACATATGTCAGTCTCACACTTCCTCGTCCATTACACCGGCAAGTGCTGCGTTGTAACACGATTACTGCTCCACGGTGGCCCACACTCATGACATGGAAACACTTTCCACATAAGCCTAAATCAAACACAACACACTTCCAACCACACAAGACACAGGGTGTAGTGTGCTACCTGCATGGATAAGCGCGTCAGCACCCCACATAGTGGTAGTAAGTGCTATACAAGCGCTATAATACAATATAGCAAAAAAATGCAGTGGCATAAACCTGAGAGGCTAAAACAAAAAGTGTGCCTCTGTTTTTAAGCAGTGTTCGTGCCTGGAGACCAAAGCTTCCTGGTGAAAATGCAGCTTCTCGTGAATACCCCCCGGCTCACTGCTGCCCCCTGAAAGCATACCACCCACCGATCTCAGAGGGGGCTCAGAAGGCCCAGGGGAGGTTTGAACACAGAAATCCTAGTGGGTTACAGAAAAGCTTTAAACCAGGAATGCTCAAAGTACAGCCTAAGGGCCATTTGGGGTCGCCGGGTGCACAGCAGCACTAGGCTGCTGGTACGTGACTGTGCTGTAAAATTGAGAAAGATGTTAAACAAATGGGCACGTATTTATTTATACCTAGGCTTTCCTGTTTTCAGTTTCTATTTTTGGTGAATTCTGGAGGGGGTTTTTTAGTGTTTTCAAGTGATTTCAGTACCTTTAAAAAACAGTGGTTATCAGTGGATACACGTTTTCGCGCCATTAAAAACAACAGAATCAGTGTTTTTCTGGTGTTTATGGAACTTTTTGCTTTTATTATTGCTTGCTTTCTGCACTGATAGTGCATGGTATTAGACAGTGTACGTAGCGTGTATATGACGTCCAAATACATTTTTACAAATCAAACTAATTGTAGTACACCATACAATACTTCTTCAGTGAGTCTTTGGTCATGCACGCTCGCTCTTGCCTTCCCATGTAAACTTTTACCTGTGAAAAAGCCCTCTCAACATGGGCACTTGAGGCAGGCAACGGCAAAATAGCCAGTAAACAATTTGCTAACTCTGGCCACTGACATAGCTTTCCATGTCATTACTGGTGTACCTGAAGATTGTGATTCTCTGTGACAGGTTCTGCAACATATGCTTTGAACTGGGCGCATATGCCCTCAGAGTTAAAGAAGCGGTCAGAAATGAGGCAGCACTTTTTAAACTCCGGAGAAAATTTCCCTTTACGGAAGGGATCTATAACTTGTGCAGAGTACCACAGTGAGGCTTCATTGACTTCAAATGCCATGGTTGGCGAAGGGCTATTTCTCATACATTGTAAAATAAAATTCCTAAATTGCTCCTCAACATTTCTTTGCTTACCAAGTGGCAAGCACTCTAACATGGAACATGTTGCAGTGCCAAAGTCACTAAAAGTGTCACCCAGCCTACTCTCAAGGAGATGTTTCACATCCACACCAATTATGCTGAACACTTGGTAGACAAGGGTGTTTTCAGACTTTAGTTTTTTTATTATGTCCACTACAGCAGTCATGCTTTCCTGTAAAAATCTAAGAATGCAGTAAAGTCTACTTTTTTTCAAATCACTATCAATATGTGACCAAAGATCCTCACATTTCTTACCTTTGGCATCATCACTCAGCGAACGTTCTGTAAACGGTTGCTACATGGATAATAGAACATTCATGGCCTCTAGGACTGAGATCCACTAGCTAGGTGACACAGTTGGGATGACTCTTTGATGCCACACAAAGCACAAAATGAGAAATAGTTGCGTTTTAGTTTCGGCGCATAACAAAACAGTGCACCAGAATGGACTAAAAAGTCAATAGCATTCTTCATTAACTCTGAAGATTGTAAAGATGCTTTCAGCATACCATCTAAAAAGTGGCAAGGATCTCTTAAAGGGAAGCACTTCAGCTCAGATATCGATTTTGACAGGTCATCACACAACTTTTTCATATACGTAACTGAATCACTGAAAATATAAACATTGTCACTCCAATCTTTGTTGAACTTGGTAAGACCTTTTTGCAGCAGCATTCTGTATTTTCCAAAAGTCTGGTGTTATGTTTTCACCAGTATCCCAGGTGCTTTGTGACTGCACTCTTTTCACATATACATGTCACTATACCTTGCATTGAATGTTTAATGCCTGGGGTGTTTGGCAATTCACCTACTATCAACGCTGACTCACTAGAAAAGGGGGCTGATGTATCAAGGGTTTTTACCCATTCTGTGTGGGTAAATGTGATGGTACATATTGTGAAAGATTCTTATGAAACCCACATTTTTCCTATCAGTGAAATACTCAAACGTAGCCAAAAAATCTAATATGATTTTGATATTTCCTTATTCTCTACAGTTTATAAAATAAATAAACAACACCTAAAACAAGACCACAAAACTGAAAAAAGGAAGAAGAAACACTATTTTAGTGACATCCCTAAATAACAAAACTAAAGCAGAATAATGTTAGCTCAGTCTTTCTTACTGCTACCTTATATAACAAAGTTACATTGTATTGGCCACTTCTGGAAGAAATTAAAATGACTCTTTCACTCGCCTTTTCCTTTCTTTGAATGGCATTTAGGTTGTTGTTGTGCAGGTTTTTTTTCAGTGTTTATATGTTTACACTGGTGAGAGCTATTTCCCTTCCAGTGGTTTTTTTCAGTTATTATAGGTTTAAACCTTAAACTGGACAGCCTATTTATACCTTAACTAAAGTAACTGAAAAGAAGCCAAAAAGGTGTCCTGCAACTCTTATATTTAGGAACACATTCATTTTTAAAGATATTTTACAACAAACATGTAAGAATAGGATAAGGTCCCGTCAAAATTCGAAAAAGTGTATTTAATTAACATGAAGAACAGTTTCACCTTAGTACAGCAGACTTTATCACTGCCGTGAAGTATTTATTAAAGTGATAGTTTTCAAACATGAACTTAGAATCTCTCCCCCCCCGTGATAACAATGCCTTTAGTGAACAAAGAGGCAAGTCATTTGTCATGTGCAGCTCCTGGGTGACCTAGCTTGCTATGATGCATGGAACAACAAAATATTTTATTAAATCAAACACAATAGAAGGTTTTGTACAGCACACATATTGAACTCATGAATTTCAAGGTGCTCTCACGTGTGATAATGAAGGAAAAAGAGGCAAAGTAAAATAAAACATTTGCAAAGGATCACACAGTTTGGTCAACTGGGGAAGCCGGGATAAATCCCAGGTTCCACATTGTGCAATTCAGCCACTAGATGAGTATCCTTTCCCCCCCTCTCATTTTACATTAAAGGGGAAGAATCTTTAATTCTTGGTACACAAGATTAGAGTGTGAGCGGCGGACAGAAGTCACATGAAGGTTCGGCTCATATTGGGCTCGAGGATTTAAGAGACCTTTAAGACGAGCCAAAAGGAGGAATCCGGAGCTCAAGCCTTGAGTAGCTTGCCCACCTCTACCACAGAATGTCAATAAGGGGACAAAGGCATAGGAAGGATATGATTTGACTATCTTCAATTTAGTGAAGCAGGAGTACCAACACCATAGGACAGGACTCCTTGTTTCAAGATTCATAACTTTCTCACTAAACCGTATTTCAGTATGTGGACTGCGAGACTGGGTGTTCTCTTACCCATGTGTAACAGGAGTGTAAGCTGTTGGCTTACACTCCTGTTTTCTTATTGCATGCTTACTATCAGTGTTTAGTTTGTTTTCTATCTCTAATAAAAAAAGGAGCAGAGAAATATGTTCCAAAAGTAATTACCCAAGAGTACACAATTTGTCAGAAATAGGGGCCAAGATTAATTTAAAAAAAATAACATGCCTTTTATGTTCCATAGTTTACATCTTGCTCGTTACAAAGCCACTGGGGAGTGAGTGGTTCTGATGGTAAGTCTGTGGGACTAATCTCACCAAAGAAATGCCACTGTGCTGTGTAACCTGCCCAGACTTCAAATACAGAGTTCACAACCAACATATTTTAGCAAAGTGGTACAGCCAGGATTAAACATTGTCTTAATGCTATGGCAAAAGCATTCCCAATGTCTCATTTTGGTGGAAGAGCATAGGTGTTTGTGTCTGCCCACGTCAGTGAATTGCACACCTTGTTGGGGGTCATTGTAAAGGATTTTTACCTCGCTCGAAGAGATCCCCATGTGACCTACTATCATTGCCTTCAACGACTGATCCTTCTTCCCTCATCCCGCTCTCCAAACCTCTTGCTATGTTGGTGAGTGGGCAATTGCCCTCCACCGACCATGATCGGTCAAACCCACTCTTTCCTGTCTGGACCGTATCTGACCCTCAGCTCAATGGTCATATCGCCCTCGGTAATGCTCCAACCTTGATATCCAAAGGTCAAGGAACTCCGCTAGTCCAAATTGATCAACTCCCTCCCCAGGAGCCACTCTCCATCACCTTGGACCCCAAGGGCTTACACCGAGGCCCCCTTTCCCCGCTCACTTTCCCAACACACCCTTTACCCCTTTCAGACATTGTTGCGCGCCTGGACGATATATCTCTCCAGCTGCACCTCCTCACTACTGAACTACATGACTTGAAAGCCCTCTCAAACAATCTTTTCCCCGCGATCAGCTCCTTCCTCACCTCTGCGAACCTGCCCAGAGCCTCCCCTTGTGTGAGTGAACGCATGGGCCCGTTTTTAGCCCCCGGTCTCCCAAACCATTCCCTTAGCTAACGCGCCCTCCCACCCCAGAAGATTTGAGACCTATCTGGCACCCAATGATCTCAATGACCTTCACAACTCGTACTCTACTAGGTACAATTCCCACACGATCCCACCGAGCAAAATAGAAACCAGTAAATCATGTTCACCAAAAGTGGATTACTGGTTTTGTATCTTTTTCCTTTTACTTTTCACTTTAGACTACTCTTTGCAGGCTCACATTGTTCATGCAGTAGCACTTTTTCAATAGGTCCTGAAGAAGGCGTGACAACTTTCTGGGTCGATTTGGCTGAAATATGTAGACCTGTTTCATCTGTCACATGCAGTAACCATTCGCGCATACTGCAAGTGTGCTGTTTTTTTAATCCTAACACTAGGAGTGAGCCAATAAAGTTTTATTCATTCTTAGTAGTTAGTTTTAATATCCTGTTAATCACACTTTGAGATTCCTTTCTCTGCACTGTGCCTGTTACCCAACCTGTTTCGTTTCACATCTCGAGGATTTTAGGATATCCTTCATAGAGCAGTAATCTGAAAACACCCCAGAGCTCCTCCCTCACAGTGAGGGGGTTGTAGCCCTTGGCGGGGCTAGGAGTCTCTGCCAAGAGGAGAATCTCAGATGATGAAACATGCCACCTCGGTGGGTGATGGGATTTCGACCTAATGAAAGGACTCCCCCACTAGCAACAAGATATCTCTCCTGTAGTCTCTTCTCGTTGTTTCGCTAGTATTTCAGACCTGAGGATTTTTTGTGTTTTGCATTATTGTCTGGGGAACATATCCTCGACGGTCTATAAATTTGCCTTGGACCTCCCCCTCCTCCTTTATTTTCATGTTCTGATATCAATGGATCCCACAAGGTCTGTTGGGAGGAAGGACTCCTGTACACTGAGGCCAGAGACCCCAAACCTGGTGCCACTAGGAGAGTGGTAGTACCTTTGCTGTATTTTCTACTCACTCTAGCTCATGGCATCACCCCAGCTGGGCATCTGGGCCAGACCAATACTTGGGAAAGATTAGTCACCCGCTACTATTGGATCCAGATGTCCCAAAAAGTGAAGGAGTTTGTAAGCTCCTGTGTTACCTGTCAAGCCAGTGGCAAGACAGGAGGACATCCAAAGTCCCTCTTAATTCCACTACCTGTGGTTGGGGTACCATTTGAGAGGGTATGAGTGGATATATTGGGTCCACTAGAACCTCACGCAGCCCCAGGAAACAAGTTCATACTAGTAGTAGTGGATCATGTTACTAGGTATCCTAAAGCCATTCCCGTTAGGGCTACTACAGCCCGTGTGGTAGCCAAGGCTCTCATTGGTGTCTACACCAGGGTAGGGTTTCCTAAGGAGGTAGTATCAGACCGGGGAACCAACTTCATGTCTGCATACTTAACACACGTGTGGGAGGAATGTGGAGTGATCTACAAGTTCACAACACCTTGCCACCCACGAGCCAATGGCCTTGTTGAACGATTCAGCAAGACATTGAAAGACATGATAATGGGACTCCCTGAAAACTCAGAAAGAGAGGGGATGTTCTGTTTCCCTGCCTGCTTTTTGCCTACAGAGAGGTGCCTCAGACGGGCGTAGGGTTCTCACCACTTGAAGAAACAAGCTGCCAGTGTCCAGCACTTGAACCACCAAGATATGCACACAAGATGTCAAGTTGAACAGAGAGATATGAGTAGCAACCCTGAAGCTGGTCTACCGCTTTACCAATGAGAATAAGTACAGTAGTAAGGAAACAATATCTGGACCAGTTCTACCTAATAGTATTGCTGATATGAGCCACATCTGGGTGAATATTCTGCTCATCAGTCTGCAGGTGTGTTAGAAATGGGTTTTTTGGTAGGCTATGGCATGTGCCAAACCCAGGCAGAAACCACCACTCTAGTCAGGATAAGGGAGTTACACTCCTAAAATAACCCCTGCTCACCCCCTTGGTAGCTTGGCACGAGCTTATCTTGGAGAGAGTGTGTAAAGCATTTGCACATAACCAACAGTAATACAGTGTAAGAACTACAAAAGGACACCACACCAGTTTAGAAAAATATCCAAAATTGTTATATACTTAAGACGAGACCAAAAATGATAAAAATCCACAATACAGTACTTAAAAATCTTCAGATATCAAAATATGCTTGAAAAACAGTTCCTTGATGCCAATAGCTCCGTCCGGGGCTATTACGGCGTTGTGAACAAACAAATCTAAACAGTTCTGGCTGACCGTGGCGTCGTGGGCCAGCTACGGTGTCGGGAAGACCCACAAACAGTGCCTTTTAGAAATGGAGATCGTTGGCGATCTCTCGTTGAGCTGCCGAAAGCACTGCATCCGCAGGTGTCGGTTCCGGAGGTCTGTGCAGGAGTCGTCGGGCCCTCAAAGTCACACGCGTTGCAGATCGATCTCCTCTCTGTTGGATTCAGGAGCGCTGGCGTCGGCAGGCATCAGGTGCTGTGGTGCGTGGTGCGGTGTGCGGTGCCCTCTGGTCATGGTGTGAGCAGCGGCTCGGTGGCGGCGTCAGATGGCATCATTGGTGAGACCAGGGTCGCGGTGCGAGGTGAATGCAGTGCTCGTCGCGGTGCTGGCAGGTCACGGTGCAAGCAGCTGTGGCATCGTGGCTGAAGCGCAGTCATCGGCTGACGGAAGCCGATGGCGCTGGCGTCGGTAGGCCAAGGCTGCGGTGTGGTATGAGGGTGGTGCATCATGTAACTTTACGAGCGGTGCCCTCGAACCATGTTGCAAGCAGCGGCATATAGATTTCGGCTTGGAGCAGCGTCATCGGGGATATCAATGCGTCGTCGTGATGCGTGGCGATGAGGAGTGCGGTATTCACAGTTCGCGGTGCGAGTAGCGGCTCGGCGGCGTCATCAGCAGCCATCGTTGAGTCCAGGGTCACGGTGCGGCGGTGCCCTCTGCGGGAGTTGGCAGTGGCATCGTAGACGTCGTCGGGGTGTTTTTCTTCTATTGCAGCACAAAACACACAGGCTCCAGTGCTGAGGGCAGAAGAGCTTGAAGTCTTTGCTGTTCCTGAGACTTCTTGAACAGGGGGCAAGCTCTACCTCAAGCCCTTGGTGAAACTCACAAAAGTAGATGGCAGAAAGTTCAGTCCAGTCCTTTCACTGCCCAAGACAGAAGCAGCCACTGCAGGCCACAAAGCAAAGCACACAGCAAAGTGGTAGTTCCTCCTCACAGCTTCTCCAGCTCTTCTTCTTAGCAGTCTTCTTGATCCAAAAGAGTTCTAAAGTTCTCCACCAGTATTTATATCCCAAAATCCTTTGATCTTAGGCAGAGAGGGTCTGTGCCCAGCCAGAACCAGTTCTGCCTTCTCTGATGTGACTTCCTGGCAGGAGGTGGAGACGGCATGGTCAGAGGCAGACCAGGACCTTTGAGGTGCAAGGAAATCTCCTCCCCCCTCCCCAGTTGCAGCCCAGGTCTATTCAGCCCTTTCCTGACCCACCTGACTATCTGGAGCCACTCCTGCTCCCCAGCCTTCTGTCATCTAAAACCCAGACAGGCAATCCACATTCCAGCAGAGGCACATGGGATGACTGAGCAAGAAAATACCTACTTTCTTAAAGTGGTATTTTCAAACACAGAATGTAAACATTACCTTCACTTAAAGATGCATCTTTAGATTCTGAGTTCAGGCATACTAAACTTTTTCTCCCTACCTAATTCCTCAGGCCAGTTATGTTTATAAGATGTTATAAACAAACTCCCCATTCTGTCCTATGGGGAACAGGTAGCCTTGCAATAGCGAAAAACGAAATTGGCCTTAATTCGCTATCAGGATATGCCACACACACCAGGGCATGTCCTACCTTTCGCATACACTGCACCGGCCCACAGGGGAACCTTGGGCCTACCTTAGGGGTGGCTGACATGTAAGAAAAGGGAAGGTGAGGGACTGGCAAGCGTGCGCACTGGCCAAGTCGACATGGCAGTTACAAACTGCATGCAGACTCCGCAATGGCGGGTCTGAGTTACCTTTTCAGGGCTACGCACGTGGGTGGCACAATCAGTGCTGCAGGCCCACTAGTAGCATTTGATTCACAGGCCCTGGCACACTCAGTGCAGTTTACTAGGGACTAACAAGTAAATCAAATATCCAATCATGTAAACACCAATCCATAACACCATTTACCACAGGAGCACTTTCACTTTACCACTGATCAGCAGTGTGGAAAGTGCGTAGAAACACGCCAGCAAAAACAGAGTCAAAACCGAGAGGTCAGAGAGCAAAAACTCAGGGGAAACACGCCAAAAGATGCCAAGTCTAACACATCCCCTCCAGCTGAAAGTAGTGAGAACTACCCACCCTCCTGGGAGTTCTCTTCATTAAGGCGGAAGAACCTGGATAGACCATCTGCATTGGCGTCTTCTGTGTCAGGACGGTGTTCCACCGTAAAGTCCATTCCCTGTAGGGAGATGGACCACCTCATCAGTTTTGGATTCTCACTCCTCATTTGCATCAACCATCTGAGGGGTTCGTGGTCTGTCAACCCGGAAGTGAGTCCCAAACAGGTATGGCCTCAGCTTCTTCAGTGCCAAGAGCACAGAGAAAGCTTCCCTTTCTATGGCACCCCACCTCTGTTCCCTGGGGAGTAGTCTCTGGCTAAGGAAGACTACAGGCTGGTCTAGGTCCTCTTCTTTCAGTTGTGAGAGCACCGCTCCCACTCCATGCTCTGAAGCGTCAGTCTGCACGACAAATTCCTCGAAGAAGTCGGGTGCCTTGAGCACGGGTGCCGTGCACATGGCGGCCTTCAGGGCATCAAAAGCCTTCTGGCAGGACTCAGTCCAGATGACCTTCTTGGGCTGCTTCCTGGAAGTCAGCTCTGTTAAGGGGGCAACAATGGTGCCATACCCCTTAACAAACCTCCTGTAGTACCCAGTGAGTCCTAGGAAGGCCCTCACCTCTGTCTGGGTCTTGGGGGGCTCCCAAGCCAGAATGGTGTCAATCTTGGGTTGTAGGGGTGCCACCTGGCCGCTTCCTACCTGGTGTCCCAAGTACACCACCGAACCCTGCCCGAACTGACATTTACTGGCCTTGATCGTGAGGCCTGCCCTCTGCAGCGCCTTCAACACTTCCCCGAGGTGCTGCAAGTGTTCTTCCCAGATGGAACTGAACACTGCGATGTCATCCAGGTAGGCGGCACTGAAATCCTCCAGCCCAGCCAACACCTTTTTGACCAACCTCTGAATGGTGGCAGGGGCATTCTTCAACCCAAAGGGCATCACCCGGAACTGGTAATGTCCTTCTGGGGTTGAAAATGCTGACCTCACCTTGGCCCCATCGGTTTAGGCAATCTGCCAGTACCCAGACATTAAATCAAACGTGCTGAGGAACTTGGCAGCTCCCAACCGATCAATGAGCTCATCAGCTCTGGGGATAGAGTGTGCGTCAGTCCTGGTGACGGCATCGAGGCCACGGTAGTCCACACAAAACCGCAGTTCTGGAGTGGCACCGGATGCAGCAGCCTTTGGGACCAAGACCATTGGGCTGGCCCAAGGACTGTTGGAAGGCTCGATCACCCATACCGCCAACATCTTAGAGACCTCCTCTTTAATGCTGGCCTTGACCCGGTCAGTCAACCTGTGAATCTTGTGCTTCACAGGAGGGCTGTCACCGGTGTCCACGTCATGGGTACACCAGTGAGTAACACCTGGAGTCAGGAAGAACAGTGGGGCAAATTGTCCCAACAACTGGTGACAGTCGCTCTGCTGCTCTAGAGTCAGTGTAGGGGAGAGGATCACACCTTCGACTGACCCATCGAACTCCTTGGCAGATAGGAGGTCAGGGAGAGGTTCACTCTCGTCTTCCACGCCATCATCTGTCGCCAAGAGCATGCTCACTTCGGACCTCTCGAAGTGGGGTTTGAGGCGGTTCATGTGGAGGACCCTCAAAGGGTTTCTGGGAGCCCGCAAATCCACCAGGTAGGTGACAGCACTTTTGCACTCCACCACCTCAAATGGCCCAGTCCACCTGTCCTGCAAGGCACAAGGTTCCACTGGGGCCATGACCCACACTTTTTGCCCAGGTTGAAATTCGACCAGAGTGGCATTCTGGTCATACCACTTCATTTCTTCCTGGCTTGCTTCCAGGTTCACCTGAGCGAGTTTCCGGAAGCGGGCAGTTTGTTTTCTGAAGGCCAGCTTGTAACTAAACATGTCATGGGGAGTTTTCCTGGGAGCTGCCTCCCAGCCTTCCTTCACAAAACTCAGAGGTCCTCTCACAGGGTGACCATACAGAAGCTCAAAGGGACTGAACCCAAGAGACTTCTGTGGTACCTCCCTGTATGCAAAGAGAAGGCACGGCAAGAGGACGTCCCACTTACGCCTCATGGGTTCTGTTAGACCCTTAATCATGCCCTTCAAGGTCTGGTTGAATCTCTCCACCAGACCGTTACCTTGGGAGTGGTAAGGGGGTAGTGAACTTGTAGGTTACCCCACAATCCTTCTACAGGGATGTCATTAACTTGGATATGAAATTGGTCCCCCTGTCGGAAACCACCTCTCTGGGGAACCCCTCTCTGGAAAAGATCCCCATTAGCGCCCGACCCACCACTGGTGCCGTCGTCGTCCTGAGAGGGATGGCCTCCGGGTACTGGGTGGCATGGTCCACCAAGACCAGGATGTACCTGTTGCCCATGGCTGTCTTGGGATCCAGTGGCCCCACAATGTCCATCCCTACCCTTTCAAAGGGCGTTCCAACCACTGGATAAGGTTGGAGAGGCGCTTTGACCTTCCTCCCACTCTTACCACTTGCCTGGCAAGTTTGGCAAGACCTGCAATGTCCATCTGACTGCCTTCGCGTTTGGGGCCAGAAGAAGTGGGGGACAAGCCTGTCAAAGGTCTTGTCATCCTCCAAATGTCCTGCCAAAGGCATGTCATGAGCCAGACCCAGTAGGAAGGTCCTGAAGCGCTGGGGTACCACCAGCACACAGGCGGACCCAGGCTCAGTGACCTTAGGCTCACTGTACAGGGGATCGTTCTCCCAGTAGACCCAATGTGATCCGGACTGATCTCCAGCTGCCTGGTCTGCAGCCTGCCGCCACAGCCCCTCCAGAGAAGGGCACTCTTTCTGCTCCTTGCAGAATTCCTCCCTGGTGGGACCCCCTTCTTGCTGCCAATGGGTCAGCTCAGAGATGTCCCCCAGTTCAACTATCTGCTCCCCTGTAGGCACTGGTGCATCCCCCTCAAGGTCTGCCTCCTCCCAGTCCATGGGAACTTCAGGGGCCGGTTTCCCGTGCCCCTTGCTCTTTCTCTTTGCAGGGACTTGACCCACTGTTTCAGGCTCTAAGTCCTCTTGATCATCCTCTCTGGCCGCCATTGACTGAGTGGTCACGCATGCCCACTCTAGCAACCCAAGCATCTCCAATTGAGACCTGAGCTCCACATCCTTCCATAAGGACTGCTACAGGTCGTTACCTAGCAGACAATCTACAGGCATGGAAGGGCTCACAACCACCCTCAAGGGACCTGACACCCACCCCCACTTGAAGTGAACCTGCGCGACCAAACACTGGCGCTCTGAATTGTCCACCGCAATTACTTGGTGGAATGCCCCTGGGACTACCTGCTACTCAGAGACCAGGTGACACTGGACTGAGGTCACGCTGGCTCCAGTATCTCCGAGAGCCTCTACCCTTTTCCCATTGATGGTCACCCAGGTGCTGTATTTCTTTGTGTTAGGGAGCACCGGGTTTCCTGGGACCATCTCACTGTCCCCTAGTGAGACGAGGGTCCCCACCCTCCTGTGGGTACTCCTCCTCCCCAAGCGCTACACTAGCCAACACCTTGGACTGCCCACCGGTGGGTGGCTGTGCCCCCTTTGGGCACTTGGGGTCTCCCTTCATTTGACCCACCTGGTCACATGCAAAACACTTGCGGAGCCGGTCTCAGCAGGCTTTCCTGACAAGAAACCTTGTTTCTTATCTCCGGGGGGATGGGAACCTTTACCCTGGGTGTTAGTTTGGGGCCCTTTAGAGAACTCCTGTGCTTTACCCTTGTCCCCCCCACTTTTCTGCTGGGGACCCTGCCCACCTTTAGCTGAGTCTCCCTCAAACGCTTTCTTGTGGACCCTGGTACTCACCCAGCGATCCGCCTCCATACCAAGCTTCCTGGGGTCAGCCAGCTTACTATCAACTTGGTGATAGCGCAGATCTGCAAAACATAGACTAGACAAGTGCTCCCTCGCAATCAAATTGTAGAGCCCCTGAATATCTGTCACATTACTGCCTTTCACCCAGCCATCCAGTGACCGGCAAAACACATCCACACTCTCCAACCAATTGTTCTTACTGGACCTGAACTGATCCCTGTACTTTTCAGGAGTAAGACCATACTTATTGAGAAGGGCATCCTTCATGTCGGGATAGGTAAGGTGATACCCCTTACCCAAAGCTATTAAAGTATCCCGGGCTTCTTCTGGAAAGAGAGGCCACAATCCTGCTCCCCAATTCTCCTCAGGGACCCCATTCATGTGTATCGCTGCCTCGTAACCCTGAAACCACCTTTGTATGTCGTCCGCCTTCTTGAATTCCTTGCCTACATTCTTAGGGATGTGTACAATTCTGTCTGCCTGTCTTGACGAATTGCTGCCACCATCTCAGCTGGGCCTATTTCTTAGCTCCAACTCCTTAAGACTTCGCTCATAATCTAAGATCATCTTCTTTTCCTCCATGGCTATTCTTTTGTCTTCCCTCTCGCTTTCCATCCTGAGTTTCTCCAACTCAAACTTCCTCGCTCCCAGCCTGTCCTCCAGCTCCTCTGGGGACAGGCCACTGCTTCCTGGCCTGGAGGGCTCTCCCCCTCCCAAAAGCACATCCACCCTTGGAATAGGCTCCTACGCCTCTCCACTGAGATCACCAGACGGCTCGCTGGCATGTCTGGCTGCTACCCAGGACCTCAGCGCCTTTTGTAGCTCCTCCTTCCTAGTGAGGCCTCTGACTTGGACTTTTAGGTTTTTGCAAATTGTTTCAATTCCCAAACATTATAGGATTCCAACCTATCCTCCTCAAAGGCAACTTCCAGGGATGCAACAGATGATACTCTTGATTCAGGCATGATGAAGTAGCGAATTCAAACTGGCAAGATCAAAAATAGGCCAAAAATAAAAAGAACCAGTATGTGGAACGTAATGGTCTGCGATATGGTAGTAGTGCACACCAATCCCTGTAAGTCGAGTACAAACGCAAGTCTTATCCTCACCGCTGACAACCACTAAATTGGATTTTTGGTAGGCTAGGGCATGTGCCAAAGCCAGGCAGCAACCACCACTCTAGTCAGGATAAGGGAGTTACACTCCTAAAATAACCCCTGCTCACCCCCTTGGTAGCTTGGCACGAGCAGTCAGGCTTATATTAGAGGCAGCGTGTAAAGCATTTGGACATAACCAACAGTAATACAGCGTAAGCACTACAAAAGGACACCACACCAGTTTAGAAAATTATCCAATATTTGACAAACTGGATTCAATGATGCCGCGTCGGTAGGCCAAGGCTGCGTGCAGGATGAGGGCGGTGTGTCGTGTAACTTTACGAGCGGTGCCCTTGAACCACGGTGCAAGCAGCGACATAGATTTCGGCATGGAGCGGCGGCGTCAGGGATACCAATGCGTCGTGGTGAAGCGAGGCGGTGCGGAGTGTGGTGCCCACAGGTTACGGTGCAGGCAGCAGCTCGGTGGCGGTGTCAGCAGGCGTCGTCGGTGAGACCAGGGTCGCGTTGTGGCGGGGCCCTCTGCGGTGCCTTCAGTACATGGATCGGCAGCGGCGTTGTAGACATCGTCGGGTTGCTTTTCTTCTATTGCAGCACAAAAAACACAGTGCCCAGTGCTAAGGGCAGAAGAGCTTGAAGTCTTTGCTGTTCCTGAGACTTCTTGAACAGGGTGCAAGCTCTACCTCAAGCCCTTGGAAAAACTCACAAAAGTAGATTGCAGAAAGTTCAGTCCGGTCCTTTCACTGCCCAAGACAGAAGCAGCCACTGCAGGCCACACTGCAAAGTACACAGCAAAGTGATAGTTCTTCTTCTTGGCAGTCTTCTTGGTCCAAAAGAGTTCTAAAGTTCATGGGTCTGGGACACAGTATTTATATCCCAAAATCCTTTGATCTCTTAGGCAGAGAGTGTCTGTGCCCAGCCAGAACCAGTTGTGCCTTCTCTGGTGTGAATACCTGGCAGGAGGTGGAGACGGCATGGCAGACCAGGCCCTTTGAGGTGCAAGGAAATCTCCTCCCCCTGCCCCAATTGCAGCCCAGGTCTATTCAGCCCTTTCCTGACCCACCTAGACTATCTGGAGCCACTCCTGCTCCCCAGCCTTCTGCCATCTAAAACCCAGACAGGCAATCCTCATTCAAGCAGAGGCACACGGGATGACTGAGCAAGAAAATACCTACTTTCTAAAAGTGGTATTTTCAAAAACAGAATGTAAAAATCACCTTCACTAAAAGATACATCTTTAGATTCTGAGTTCAGACATACTAAACTTTATTTTCCTACCTAATTACCCAGGCCAGTTATGTTTGTAAGATGTTATAAACTAACTCCCCATTCTGTCCTAACAGGTAGCTTTGCAATAGCGAAAAACAAAATTGGCTGTAATTCGCTATCAGGACATGCCACACACACACACCAGGGCATGTCCTACCTTTCACATACACTGCACCCGGCCCACAGGGGAACCTTGGGCCTACCTTAGGGTTGGCTGCCATGTAAGAAAGGGGAAGGTGAGGGACTGGCAAGTGTGCGCACTGGCCAAATCGACATGGCAGTCACAAACTGAGCGCAGACTCCGCAATGGCGGGTCTGAGTTACCTTTTCAGGACTACTCACCTCGGTGGCACAATCAGTGCTGCAGGCCCACTAGTAGCATTTGATTCACAGGCCCTGGCACACTCCGTGCACTTTACTATGGACTAACAAGTAAATCAAATATCCAATCATGGAAACACCAATCCTTAACACCATTTACCACAGGAGCACTTGCACTTTACCACTGATCAGCAGTGATAGAAGTGTAAAGAAACACTATGCCAGCAAAAACACAGTCAAAACCGGGAGGTCAGAGAGCAAAAATTCAGGGGAAACACGCCAAAAGATGCCAAGTTTAAAAAGGTGGTAGGCAATAGAAAGGGTATATCATATGTATAATAGACGTGGCAATTCTTTACAGAATTTAGAAGTAAACTGCACCAAGGTATGAAATTATCTTTGTCTGTAATCCATGTATGTATACTTTATAAAAAGACCTTCTAATTCTTTTGGAGTAGGTATTTTAGCGGATGCCAAGAACTTAGCTATGTTGGAAGTGTGATTAACAGTCTCTGTAATAGTTGTCACCTTTCCTGAAGGAGATGGATCACAGAAGTTCATGACCAAGGTTGGTTCAGTACTCTGCTGGATTTTATATGTCTGATAGTCTGTGTGCTGTTTTAGGAAACAACAGAAAACCGAACAAGTATCAACATATGCACAGCCTTCATATCTGGCCACCAAAGATATCCCAAGTAGTCAATTTCTTCCAAATTAAGAAAACATTGTTTCCTATTTTGCTCTCATAGTAGTTGCAAAATGTCTCTTACTTGTTGACTACAATAGATCAAGGGAATAGATCAAGATATCATCCAAATAGACCACCAGATACTCCCATTTAAGGTCTTGAAATACTTCATTAATGAACCACTGAAATGTCGAAGGAGAGCATTATGTAGCCCATCGGGCATTAGATATTCAAAATGCTCAAACTGTGTATGGAAGGCAGCCTTCCATTTGTCTCCTGGATAGATACAGAAATGGTTTCATGCCTCTTTGAGATGTCATTTTGTCTATCATCTTGCGCCTCTTAGGCTTTCTAGTAATGTCTGAATACATGGTAATAGATTAATGGTTCTTTATTGTATTTTTGTTTAATTCCCTAAAATCAATGCAAGATCTTAAGTCTCCAACACTTTTCTTTTTTTACAAGACAGCGAAGCCCCTGCAGGAAACTCGAAAACTCGTATGAATCCCTTGCATAAATTACTTTCTATGTATTTCTTCAAAACTTCCTTCTTCAGTCCTAAAAGGGGATAAATCTTCCCCTCTGTTTTGGAGCTTCTGGCTGATGTTCAATTGCACAGTCATATGGACGACTGGAAAGTAAGCTCTCAATGTTTTCCTCATGAAATATCATTAGAGGCTGCAATAGTAGTACTTGAGGTAGCCTCCAGAGGTTGTATAGTAGCAACTACCTCCTCCTCTAGGGGAATTTGACAATGCAAATGGCAGTATCCAGAACTTCACGTAATAGTATGTTGTTGCCATTTAATTTCAGGGTTATATTTATTTGACTTTGAAGAAAGGGAAGTGCAGGTTTAATTGTGGAGGTGTTGACTATTTAGGACACCATGTGTTGAGTAAAGAGGCTGAACCTAAAATTAAAATTCTGAAAGCTTTTGAGGTTGCACCTGCGTTCAGCAACAAGGATCAGCTGAGATCTTTCCTAGGACCAATTGAATATTATGCCAAATTTGTGAAGAATTTTACTTCCAATACAGCATGCTTATAAGACCTATTAAAAAATGTGAGGTACGTGTGGAGTGACGATCGTGACAGTGTTTGAATCTATTAAAATGGACATTGTAACAGCCAAGCCCTTCAAATCTTTCAACACTGATGCTAGCAACCATGGTTTTGCGGCAGTCTTGATGCAAAAGGGGGAGAACAGCAGGGCAGAAAGTATTGCATTTGTGCCCAGAGCTCTTCGCGGGGCAGAACAGATGTATTCCACCATTTAAAAGGAGGCTCTTTGTTTATGGTGGGGTGTGCAATATTTTAGAAATTTTATTTGGGGGAGCCAATTCATCCTTCGCACCGATCATAAACCTTTAGTAGAGTTATTTAATAATGGGGGAAGGACTACCCCGCATATTGCGAAGTGACAATACCGCATCCAGTACCGATATAGGTTGTGGTATGTTCCAGGAGTCCATCATTTTGCCGCTGACTGTCCTTCCAAATTACCAATAGAGGAGACTGAAGACAGTGAGAAAGGAGAAAGTGATGATGTATAATTTGTATGTGTTGTGAACGTGGTTACATCTGGGGTATTGTCTGAGGAAGAGCGGCGGGCTGCTGCCTGCATGGATAAGGTGTTGCCAGAAGTATTTTTTTTTTTTTTTGAAACCGTTTATTACAGAATCCAAAAGATATACAAAGATGGGCCTACAACCTCCAGGCCGGCCGCTAGCAAACAGAAGGAGCATATAATACAAACAGTAGAACACACGCTGCGGCAGAAGAGAGATCACAGGAGTTGAAAGAAGCGTTGGCAGCCACACCATCCGGACCCCACACAACGGTTTCATTTTTATATAAGTAACAACAAAAAACAAGTCCACAAGGCAATCCACAATCGGAAACAACAGCATGTGCTCCCCTAGGGGGGGGGACCCTACCGATCCATAAGAATATCGAGGGGGGGGATAAGTTGGGACGGGGACAAAGTGGACTCAGTGCCCAGAACCAGGAAGACAAGCAGGCTAAGGAGACGGGGCCGGTGACGGATCAGGCATCAGCGGCGGGGTACAGATTCCCCCACGGTAGGCGTTCCAGGGGCCCCACACTTTCACCCATTTCCCAGGCTTACCTCTCGCAACATACACCACCTTTTCCCGAAACATACACCAATCCATGTTGTCCTTCCACGCCGAGACAGTCGGTGACCTCTGGGAACCCCACAGTTGCGCAATGTCACGTTTGGCCACCATATATCCCAGAGTCACCCACCACGTCTGCGGCACTGAGTAGTCGGTTGGCTCCCACACATTCAGAAGACATCTCCTCGCCTCGGGCAGCAGCGGCACATGCGTAACTGCCTGCAAAACCTCATGCACACCACGCCAGAATCGCGCCACCTCCGGGCATTCCCACAAAATATGGAGAAAGGTCCCCAAAGAACCACACCCACGCCTACACAACCTGTCCACCGCATAGCCCATACGCATCAGACTCGGCCCCGTAACATAGACCCTATGGAGTATCTTGAGCTGGACGAAGCGAAGGCGAGCCGGTATGGCCACCTCTTTCGGGGAGGCCACCGCAGACACCCAGTCCTCGTCATCCAGCTCCAATCCATCAGCCCCCCACGCCTCACGAAGGCTAGTCAGCAGTCCCGAACGATCATTGATGAGTTTTTTGTAAATTAATGAAATCGTGCTGTCCGGTACATGCCCATCGAGCACTCTATCCTCCAGAGGGGAGTACTCCGGGATGGAGGCAACGTCCGGAAATACGGAGCACAACGCATGACGGATCTGCATATATCGAAAGTACTCCCTGTCCTGCAACTGGAATTCCGTCTGCAGCACATCGAACGTTTTGAATCCCCCCCTCGTCCAGAGATCGCCCACCCTGCTGATGCCTATCATGTCCCACTTCTCAAAGCCCTTCGAGGTCCACAGGGAGCCCAGCCGCTCAGATGCGTATAGTGGCGTCGCCCGGGTCAAACGATCCTTCCACCCCATCGCCACGTTAGCCGCGTGCCACACCCGTACCATGACCCGCGTGGGGCCCGTCAGACGTGCGTCATGCGAGCTAGAATAAAGCGCCCGATTATAGTCACCACCCGGCAGTAACATTTTATCCATCGCAAAGGCCGGGTTTAGAGCGGGCCCGTAAAGGCCGTGATTTATCGCAGCCAGCTGGGAGGCCCAGTAGTATCGCTTGATATCTGGGAGGGCAACCCCCCCGTCGTACCACAGGAGCGTCAGCTTCGCCAGGGCGATACGCGGTCTACCCTCCCAGAACAGGCGGCGCTGCAAACTCTCCACCTCGCGAAAGTAGCGCGCCGGGACAACGTCCATTGTATTCTGTAAAGCGTACAGGAAACGTGGCAGCGACATCATCTTAAACAATGCCGCCCGGCCGAGCGGCGAGAGCGGCAAGCGCCTCCAACGCGCGACGTCCTCCTTCAGGCGCTGGAGGGGGGGGAAGTAAGTTCTGTTTATATCAGGCCTCCGCGTCCAGGGTAATGAAGACACACAGGTACCTAAATCCCCGCGGGGCGATCTGGATAGGGCAACCCCGCGGAAGGATAGGAACCTCCCCAGAGAGGATATACACACACGATTTAGCCCAATTGATGACAAGGCCGGAGTTGAGGCCAAATGAATGCAATACATCAACCAGTACTATCAGTGATTTACGTGGGGAAGCCAGGTACAGAAGAATATCATCAGCGTAAAGAGATACGCGGTCCTCATACTCGGGGGTCCATCGGAGACCACGGATAGAAGGATGCCACCGCAGCCACTCCGCCAGGGGCTCCAAGGCAAGCGCAAAGAGGAGCGGTGATAACGGGCAGCCCTGCCGCGTGCCCCTGCCCAGCTCAAACGGAGCCGATACTCTACCGTTCACGGCCACCTGCGCCAGCGGTCCAGAATACAACAATTTCACCCAACCGATGAATCCCGGGCCAAACCCAAACTTCGCCAGTGTCGCCCAAATATATGGCCACTCAAGTGTGTCAAACGCCATAGTGGCGTCCAGGGACGCCAAAATGGCCGGCTCCCGTATGAACGGGACACGCGCGAGCACCCCATGCAAGCGCCGCAGGTTAAGCGCAGTGTTGCGATGAGGGATAAAGCCGGACTGATCCTGGTGAATCAAATCGCACACCACGCCAACCAGCCGATTGGCCAACACCTTGGCGAGAATTTTGGGTTCCGCATTCAGCAGCGAAATAGGCCGGTAGGACGTGACCCGGTCCCGCGGCCTCCCCTCCTTATGAATAACCACGATAGTAGCCAGACGCTGGTCTAGCGGTAGGGAACCCGCCGAGTGGGCCGCGAGGAACATAGCACGGAGATGCGGCGCCAGCGTATCCGGTCGCAGCTTGTACAATTCGATGGGAAGACCATTAGGACCCATGGCCTTGCCGGAAGCGACCGAACGTAGGGCGAGGGCAATTTCCTCAGAGGTTGGGGCGGCGTCCAACGACACTCTGTCCTCCTCCGAAAGGGAAGGCAGCGCGATGTCCCTAAGCAGGGCATGGGAATCTTCTTCCGAGCGGGAGGACACCGGGGAATACACCCCACGGAAATATTCTGCGAAGCAATCAACAATTTCTTCCGGTTCAGTGACACACACACACCATCCAGTTTCTCAATCGACGGGACAACTCGACTCGCTCTCTCCTTTTTATCCAGCCACGCAATCAATTTCCCAGCCTTATCACCCACATCATACAGTCTCCCCTGTTGCTCTCTACTGAGGCCCCTGGCCGCCTCCGTGACGAGGGCCTTATAGGCCGCCTGCTTGAGTCGGAGAACATGTAATTTGTCATCCGTCACCCCACATTCTAGGTCACTCTCCAACTCGGTTATCTCAGTTTCAACACGGGTCACCTCCTCCCGCTCGCGCCTCCGGGAATGGGAAATAAGGGACAGGGCCTCCCCCGTCTTGAATGCCTCCCACAGAGAGACCGCCGATGACACAGACCCCACATTATCGTCAAAATATCGCTTAAGGGACTTTACCAACTCTGCGCGAATGGTGGGGTCACGCAGGTACCAGGGATTAATCGGGACCACCCTACCCTCTCCCCTCGGGAGAATGTCGAAGTGCAACAAGAGCGGGGAGTGGTCTGAAATACCCCGCGCCAAATGGCGCACCTCCCCGATCCTCCCCGCATGCGCCGCCGGCACCAGGACATAATCTAGCCTTGAGAGACTGCCATGGGCCCCGGAATGAAAGGTGTACTGTATCTGCGTGGGATGTTTCAAACGCCAACAATCCACCACCCCCAAGGTATCCAAGAGGCCAGACAACCACGCTTGGGCACGGGGGAGATCCCTAGGGGGGTGACGGTCCTCAGTTCCGGAAACCACAGCGTTAAAATCCCCCCCAATCACTAGAGTCCCCTCCGGAAGGCCAAGGAGGAGGCGCCCCAGATCCGCAAAGGTGGTCGTCTGCAACCCTGGCGGGACATAGACAGAAACAAAAACAATCACTCTGCCCTCCATTCTACCCACCAGAACCGTGTAACGTCCCCTGTCATCATGGAGCACCTCATCAACTTCCAACGGGAGCGAGGTCCTGGCCATGATGCCCACACCCCTTGAACCAGACGTGAAGCCCGAATGGGCCAGAAGGCGGTAGCCCCGTCGATTCATAGCACGAAAGGAGTTGCCAATGAGGTGTGTCTCCTGCAGAAAAACTATGTCAGGTGAAATTCGTTTCAGGAACTGCAGGACCACACCCCGTTTTATCCTGTCCCCCAGTCCATTAACATTCCAGGACAAAAGACTCAGTCCCCTACCCCCCATCATAGCCGAAAGCGATCAATCGTCCCCCCGGGAGCACTTTAGGAATAGCACAACGATACTTTTGCCTTGTGGTACAAATGAACAATACCCCACCCCAACCCAACCGCCCCAACAAAACTCCCCCCTCCCTGCACCCCTGCATGAGCCCAGACAGCCCCCCCAACTTGCAGTGTGCCTGTCGCCCCTATATAATTGGAACTAGTTAGACCCCCTAGAGGAGGAAAGGGTACCCCCTCAAGACCCCGCACCGCCTCCAAAGGAGGGAAGACGAGTACAACAAACGAAAGACCCTAAGCTTGGCCGAAAGTGGCAACATCGTCGTCCGGAGTGAGTCCCAGCATCGGCACCTCAGACCCGGTCCAGTGGGCCGTCTCCTCCCGCAGCCCCCCTCCCCGCCATCCCGATCATGACCCCCAGACAAAGTGTCCAGCCAGTCCCCGGCCGTTTCAGGACGGTCAAAAAAGTGAGTGCGACCATCCACCTCCACTCGCAGCCTGGCCGGGAAGAGCATGGCGTATTTTAAGTTCATGCCCCGAAGCCGCCGCTTGACGCCCAGGAAGCTCAGTCTCTGCTTCTGGACCGCTTGGGTGAAGTCAGGATAAAAGTTCACCTCCATGTTCTCCAGCTTAATCGGCCCTTGCAGTCTGGATGCTTGCAAAATCGCATCCCTGTCCCGAAAGTTAAAAATACGGGCAATAAGAGGCCGCGGAGGGGCTCCGACCTTCGGTCTTCCACCGGGAACTCTATGGGCCCTCTCCACGGCAAAGAATTTACTCAGTCCCCGAGGCTGGAGATGGGTAGTGATCAGGTCCTCCACAAAGAGATCCGCCGCCGACTCCTCCCGTCCCTCGGGTACTCCGATGATGCGGATATTATTCCTCCGGGCCCGGCTCTCGGAGTCCTCCAGGCGCCGATCCATGAGCGCACTCGCCTGACGGAGACGGTGCACCTCCGTTTGAAGGGCCGCCACCTCAGTCGTGAGGCCCGACGCGGTGTGGGCCAAAGAATCGACCCGGTCGTTAGTCTTAGAGAGATCAGCTCTCACAAGGTTGACATCAACGAGGACCGCGTCGATTTTGTGCGCTAAAGTGTCGAACTTCTGGCCCACCGAGGCCTTCATCTCAGCAATGGCGCTCATGACGTCTTGCAGAGTCAGATCCGTGGGCAAATCCGGGGCATCCGGGGGGCACTCAGAGGACTTGTGCGGTCCGGCGGGAGACCCCTTCGGGAGGGTGTAGCGGTCCATGATGTTGGCCTGATGTGCGGCGCCACGCCGGGTCGACTTGGCCTTCAACCGATCCCCATCCTGTTTCGTGGCCATCGTCGCGGGTCTCACACCCGCACCAGCCACGCCGTGGAGGGCAAGCAATCAAGGCCACGAGCTCCGGGGGGCCACCCCAGGACGGCAGAGCGGGCCACAGCAGGCAGGCAGGCAGGGTCTCCCAGCGAGGCCACCCCAACACAAAGAGCGCCGCGATCCCACTTGCGAAAACGGCAAGGGGGCGCGAAAGTGAAAGTGAAAGTGTGGGGTACGCGACTCGCCAGGCCCAGCCCGCCGTTGTTGTTCACTTTGCCACTGGGTCACCCCCAAACGCGAATCCGGGGTCAGGAGAGAAGTAGGCCGCAAACTTCAATCGGTGCTCACTCCGGCACCCGAGGTCCGATTCGAAAACGGGAAACGGGTACCACCTCGGCTCAGGCTCACCGACACAGTCCCCTCAACCGATGCAGGATGAAGACAGGATAAACGTAGGAGGTTGCGGAGGTCCTCGGGAGCCCTGCACCTACGCGGCCATCTTGGTTGCGCGCTAGGCTCCTCCTCCCTGTTGCCAGAAGTATTGAAGTGAGTTACTGATTGTTGGCTTAGCGCTCGAGACATGAATAAGAAGCTGGTTCAGTTTTGGAGAACTGCCAACGAACTGTCCATTATGAATGGCATATTATTAAGATGTGTACGTTTGGTGGTTCCAGTGGAAATTAGATTGAAGTTCCTCCAGTTGGCACGAGGGACATGTGGGCATGTGTGCAATGAAATGCCGGATCAGAGAGGATGTTTGGTGGACTGTAATATACAGAGCAGTTGAGCACTGTGTAAGGAAGTGTAGTGCATGTATTTTCAGTGATCAGTCACAAGTCACCATACCATCTCCTGTCACTACTATGGTCAGCAATGGGGTGCCTTAGCACAAATTAGCATTTGATGTATATAGGCCTTTTGTGGTTTTGGGCAATTTGCCTAAATATGCCTCGTTACTGGTTGACTGCATGTCCAAGTGGATGGAGAGATAATTTGTCGACGGTGTAAATTCGAAATTAGTCATTGATTTTTTTCCAAGATTTTTTCACTTGGGAAGGTTTTCCAGAGGAATTGATATCGGATAACAGTAACCAACTGGTGTCAAATGAGATGTGTGACTTCTTTAAATCGTGTGGAATCAAACACATAAGAACGTAATTGTATCACACCTGCAGCAATAGCCTGGTAAAAGAGTCAGTCGTGTAGTAAAAGAACAACTTCAGTTCGCCCTAATGTCTTAATTGGGAGAAAACAGTCAAGGACATGTTGTGGATCATGAGAACCACTCCACATGTTAGCACCGGGATATCTCCTATTTCCTTGCTGAGGGGCAGAGATGCTGGTGCACATTTGAAAAAGGAGTGGATCAAGAGGAAGAGCCTGGATGGTGAGAAGATGAAGAGCGTTTTGGATGTGTAAAGATGTGTACAGGAGAAGTACACTTCGAAAGAGGATGGAGGCAAGGAATGTAAGGTTCAAGCCGGTGACCGTGTAAGAATACGTATTCTCCGGCATGTTTGTAAAGGTCAGTCTAGGTTTTCATCACCACTTTTGGTGAAGGAAGGGAGTGATCGGGTTGTGGTTATTGCGAATGGCAAGGTTTGGAACAAAAGCAAAGGGGTTGTGATACCCAAAGCCCAGGCTGAATATGTATGTGAGAAAATGGGTGCTGAGCCACCTAAGGGGTCACCGAAAGTGACTAATACTCTGGGATTTCGTCCTGGTTCTACACGGAACAGATATTTGCCATGCTAATGTCAACATTGCATTTTCATTAACCATTTTTCCAATGCAATGTTTCATAATGTAATTTTTTGTATCTCATTTATTATAATACATCTAGTAACTTAATGTGTTTGATTTAGTTAGAGTTAAACCTTGTATATAGTCTTGGATGTACATTCCTGTATTGAGTAGCAGATATGTATTTTTTCTATTTTGTTCTGTGGGCGTTTTGGAAGAGAGAAGGATATGTTGGAGTGTTGTCTGTCCTCATCCCAATCCTCATGTCTTGAGTACTGGAATGCTGTGGCAATTGTGGAATGTAGGGGAATTCCAAGATTGGCGGTTGCTGCCAGAGGCTCAGTGCTGCTGGATGAATAAACTTACCTTCAAACACCTACACAACGCCCATGGAATGCCTACCCAGGGCAGAGTAATGCAGCGATTTGCACTGCATTGCAGTACTCCATATTTTTGGAGCCACTCAAAGCCACACAAAGTATCTTTATGAGGCCTCAGAAATATGACCTAAGGTTTGCGTCGCTCTTGCACTAAGTTGCGTGGTGCAAGAGCTATGCCAAGCAGGTCATAAATGTTTAAAAAAGCAATATAAGTGATTAGATCTTGACTGTCTTGTCTTAATTTCAATAACTCTCCTTGAGCAGCATATTCTTTTATCCTTTCATAAAATGAATAACAGAACTCTTTCTCGAGGGCTGCAAATGAGTGAAATAATGTGGATTAGCAATTATTGGAATAGCCCGAATAGCTGCGTCACTTATCAGGTTGCCCTTAGCATAAGCTGTCTTGACTTGATCAATAGGAAAAGCTTCTGCTTTAAACATAAATTGAATCTGGCTCTAGTTTACAAAACCTAGCAAATTTCAGGAGTTGCCATGAACCTCTCTGGTGGTTGTCTGGACATGGAAGACCACATATTAGATGGAAGACATGGTGTGGAAGCTTGCCATTGGGCATCTTCGACTATTATACTTAGAGCTTCAATCTCTAATTCCAAAGATTCATTCTCTCTCAGAATTGTTAATCCTGCAGTATCCATACTTGTAGTATCCATGCTGCTTATACCTTATTATAGGGGTGGCTTCACAATCTGTCAGGATGAACACAGAGATATCAGCAACCTTAGAACTCTGTGCTTCTCTTTACCAGTGAGGATACACATACTTTCAGTTCTGCGAAGGAGAATTGCTGATCTGAGCAGCAAGTGGATGAAGAGCTGGGATGTAAAGAGGACTGAGCTTGGGCAGAGGACTATTAAAGGTGGCTCTGAAACAGAACACAAGTTAGAGCAGTAGATGGCTGATTGCCAGATGAGGTACACTAGAAACTTGCAAAAACTAAGATGCTGGTGACTTGAGGGGACTGGAATACGGAAATAGCCTGCAAGAGACTGGAGAGCAGTAGATAAGAGTTTTGAGACCTAGAAGAAGGTAGGTAGGAGTCGAGTGGAGATTACAAATATCAGAGAGATCGTTACAGGCATGACAGGCACAGAGAAAATAAACCGAAAACCAGAAGGCATGAAAACGGGGGAAATGCAGAAACAAAATGCTGGAGAGAAAGTATTTTTGCCTCTAGCTGAAAGCAACATTAAAATGGGGTGCAGGAGGGTAACTCACTTTTTATAGGCATGACCTGCTACTGGCTTACATATGTGCTATCGTCCTTGCGGCTTCTCAGCATGCACGACACTCTTGTCCATTGCGCATCTACACTTGCTAGTGTCGTTCTGACTTGCTGCCATTACCCGCTTTGTCACTGTGTTCACCAAGAGAAGCCAAATCTGCTGAAATTCTGGTCTGCACTCCATAGGATTGTCTTCTGGGTATTACTAATTGCTTAAACCAATGATATTCCACCGTGGAGGGCCAGGTGCAGACTTTCCCTAAATACTGGGATTACTCATTCAGTCTGTGCATTTGGCTTGGGATGGTACAGTGAAGTTGCTGACACTCTGCCACAACCATTCAAAAGTCTTGAATTTTTATATATAGTTGTATAGGAAAATGAGTAGACTAAACTTCTGACAAATCTACTTCAAGCCAGGAGAACACAATGAACTACTGATGTATATGGCAGATATTCCAGGAGCACCACAATAACTTTGACATTACTGCCGCAAACAGTACTGCTCTTCACCACCACACGCCCATTGATTTTACTATTAGGCACGGCCCTGCATGTAGCTAAAATGCTAAGCGTATTAGTCTCTGCTTCATTCCTGGTCCACACGCCTGTAGGTTCATCTGCTAAGGACAGTTTATCTTTGTAAGTGGAAACAGATAACAGCAGAACAGAGCCACACTAATTTAGCCCACATTGTAACCGGTACTATCATAGGACCTTTGCCCACACTCGCCAACCAATCTTGTTCTGTCAACACACTATCTGACGTGATATGCATATCTGAGACTGGTCTCCTTCCCCTTCAAAGGTGTATATTTCAGTAAGGCCCCCACAGTAGGCCAACCCTCTGCTGCGCACAGCCTTCAGCAGTCCTGTGGCAACCGCCCCCCCCCCCCCCCCCCACCTCTCCATAAGTACCCAACCCTAGCTGTGCATTGCCTTTGGCCAGGCACTGCGAACCCCCAAGCACCCAACTCCCTCCCGACAGCCAGCCTCCTCTGCACACAGCCTCAGTAGTGTGCAATGGTGGGGTGGCCCTGCACCCAACCCACTGCAGGCAGTGAACCCCCACTGTGCTTGCCCTAAGTCCTACCCTATGGAGGGCTATGACCAGACACTTGTACAATTTTATTTTAAATGTTAGTTTGGTAATGCTGGGAGACATGTCTGGAGAAATTGAAGGCAAACGCAGATGACTATCCTCTATGAGAGCACCGTTACTCGCTATACGCGGATGAGGGGTGCAGGGACCACACTTAGCTTATACTGCTGTTTGCTATTTGGAAAGGGCGATGGGTCAGGTGGACGTGGGTACCAGCTAGGCTTCAAGGGACACCTCTAGTGTCGCTGACCAAAGGACATCCTGGCAAGTGATTGGGTAATGAATGTGGTCTAATGGAGAACCAGGGTGTGGGGGTGGAATGAGACTGATTACACATACACACGAGATTTGTGGGGGGGGTTTCAGCATTTGCATTTTCTCTTTTTGTATTGTTCATTTTGAGTCGTGAATGTAGTTGCTGCAGTTGCCTTTACTTCTGTGACGTGATTCTCTCCCTACTTGTCATAGGCGAGTTTTTAATGCTATCCGGGCTCGGCAGCCCCGCGCCCCCAGGGTAGTGGAGTCTTGTTGAGGGAGCATGCAAACCCTGCATGTTGTGCTAGAAGGGTATATAAAAAAATACCAATAAAATGTAACTGACTTCCTTCCTTCCTTCCTTCCAGAGTGTTGTTATTGTATGCCATAAGTGGATAAGTTGACTATGCAAAAAAGCAATAAACATATTAAAAAATATATATATATTTTCGTACCACAGTGGCTACCAGGTGCTGATACCATAGTACCTGCAATCCAATTTATTTTATTTTTATTTAAAATTTAACTTAATGGAGGGTACCTTTGGAACCGTTGGCCCTGGGAGTCATGGTGAGTCAGTCCAGCTCCTTTATGTGGCTTTTTGACCATTTTCCAGGAATTAGGGACTGAGCCCTCAATTCCTGATATGACCGCCGCAACATTTTTTTCAGTGGTGTGGCCAGCCCCTCAAATTATTCAATGCTACGGTACCAAAGTGACCAATGGGAGAAAAAGCTCCTTTAACCGATCGGAATGGCCTATTACTTAATTTTTGTGATACCTCAGGATTCTTTCACGACTCCTGCACCACCAACCGTCGAGATACACAAAAAGATTTTGAGGGTTAACCCCGTCATGCCCAACTCAATCCCCTCTTTAAATGCTAATTTCTCAAAAACAACTGAACAGATTTACACCAAATCACAAAAAGCTTGCTCTCTTAGTAAAGTTCGAACTTTTTGCCAAATTTGGTGTAATCCGGTTCAGCTGTTTATGCTGAACTTGAGAGCAAAATTTACTATGGGAATTAACATTAGAAATCACACTTTTGGGATCCCCCTTTCTCTTGGACCTTATTATTGGCTTGATGGATCGGCACAAAACTTTCAATGAAGCGGCCAAAGTGGCTAAGCTTTTTTTTGCAACGTTTCGTACAGATTTGCAAACAGTACAAACGTTATTAACAAGAAACTCTGCCCTAACAACGGAGCCTGCCACAGTGTAACATATGTACATATAATTGTAGAAAAAGCAAAAGAGTTTGGTGTTATTGCCAAACCTGAAAAAGCGATTAGCAGTGGAGGATCCGTCAAAAACCATTGTGGGCAATATGAAAATATAGTAGGGGCCCGACTCTTCAAGAAGGGAACATAAGTGCACCCACAGGTACATGTCTTTGACTATTGGGAATACACAAGAGTTTACAGAAGTAGCCCTTCAGGCCCTTCTCCTAGCAAACATCTGTGAGTTTCATTTTGACATGAGCAAATATGCACACGTATATTTGCTCATGCAAAAATCTGCTGATTGAATGTGAATTTACTTTCCCTATACCCCTTTTTTCCACCCTGGAATAAAGTTTTACTCCTGCCCTTGTCATGAGTGAATTTTCTACCTTTTCATGTTGGGAAAAGATTGGAGAGGAGTTGGTAAATACCTTTAAACAAGTAAGTTTATGGGTGCACACAGACTCACAGGGAATTCCAATCTGGGAACAACTGCTTCCCCCCTACTCCCCTATGTAGATTTGCGGAAAAGTGGTGTAATCAAAACACTACATATTATGAGTCCTAACATAATCAGAAAATCTATTGTCAGAGATCTGATATAATGAGAATGTTTCACTGCATGACACCCAAAGAGAAGTGGAGTCTTTAAAGAACAAGTACATTTTTGAAGCAGCCCATCTCTTGGACAGGAAAATAATGATATATAAAAACAAATTAATCTGCACAGACATATCAATTTTGTGACCCAGTGCAGTTCAGCATGAGGTAAAAGGGAGTGGGTTCCACCCCTGCTGCTATCTTTCACTCTACCAGATGCATCGACCGCTGAGCTTCCCCTACCTACCAGTGTATTACACGATTTTATTGATCTATACTTGCAGCAAGTTTTTATTTTTACCATCTTGCAGTTGCAATCTTCCAAGTTGCCTGATGGTTGGCACAGTTCCTGATCTAGGCTCTCTCACTCCCAGGGGCACCAAACAAGCAGGCAGAGGTTTCAGCAATGTTTGTCAGTGAGTTGAAAAAGAAAATGAGTTTCAATATACCACCAAAGTACCGGTATATGTACGATATCGGGCTATTACTTGTGAAGGACTCACATTCTTCGCAACTAATAAGTTCACAATTGTCTTTTTGCTGGGAAGCAAGTACCCCATTGCAGCACTTGATTCTCTCAAGGTAGAGCAGCCAGAGGCCTACTTGGGGGCGATATGGTGGCAACAAAAACAAATAGGAAAAGTACTTTCTCACACACACCCTCCTAAATAATATGCATTAGATGACAAATATGTTCACCAGATCGATGGAGATATCTTTGTTTTTAATGTATTTATTGATTTTCAAATACAACAAACTAAATTGCAATAAAAATTATCAAAAAAGCACATCATTTATATATATATCCAGAGGATACATCGAGGAATAGAGAACACCATCATAAATTAGCGTAGGAAAAGATATCACAAATCTACATGGTCAATGGGTATATTAGAAAAAAAAAGAAATAGAAAAGTAGTGCATGGAAAGGGTAAGCGTTGTATTGGGGTGGGAAGGGACCCGAAAGTGAGTGGAGGGGGAGTGCCTAATTCTATCTGTAAAATCATGTTCAATGGGAAGGTGGATAATCTCGTATAGGCTGCTAAAATTCTTTAGGGCTAGAGTCGCATTGTCCTTGTGAACGCTATCACAATATGTCCTACTTTTAAGCCAGGCTGAAGGGGTAGGAACCTAGTTACTGCCCCAATGAGTCGCTTTCTTACACTTGTCCAATAGGAATGCCATTGAGGTCAATCGGCGCATGGTCTTCAGTATATTCCTGGTGTATTCTAAAAGAGTTAATTGGGGATCTGGTTTAATCGCTGCACTGGTCATGGCCGAGGTATGGTTAAAAACAGATGCCCAATATACAGATATCACTAGGCAGGTCCATGTCAGGTGTGTGAAATCTTCCTTCGGGGCAAGGCATTTGACACAATGGTCAGACCGTGCAGGGTAGATGTCAGAGCGGGAGAGATAGGTGTGATGTAGGAATTTAAAAAGTAACCGCTTGTGTCCATAGTTAACTGAAATTCGTTGGGTCTGTGAACAACAGTAAGACCATATTTTATCTGTGAGGGGGACTCCCAGCTCAGATGGAGATATCTTCAGTGATACCCTCATATCACTTTACCCGCACGTACTGTTTTAAATTGGTTTGGCTCATACCTACAAAATGGATCTCAAAGAGCCCTACTCAATTATGCCCTATCTGATCAGACGCCTGTCACGTTCGGCGTGCGCCAAGGTTCTTCACTTTCCCCAACTCTGTTCAATCTGTACATGGAACCTCTGACCGAAATCCTTAAACTCTCAAACATCTCCTACCAAATGTACGCTGATGATACGCAACTTAACATGAAAATTACCTCTCCTGATGACATCGGCACCCTCAATAACATCCTGACCAAAACTCAACACTGGTTGACTCGTAACCACCTCAAACTTAATGCCTTCAAAACCGAATTCCTATTAATCTCTCCACCCAACTCCACCTCTAACATCAAAGATTGGCTCCGACTTCTCACCGCCTTGAACTGTCCTCCACATATTGTTGAGTCAGCAAAAGCCCTAGGAATAACACTGTGCAACCTCTCCATGCAGAACGACACCAGCGCCTCAACCAGAGGGGCCAATTACCACCTCCACGCCTTAAGGGAACTAAAGCCCTTCCTGCCATTGCAGATCTCAAAACAGCAGTACAAGCCCTGGT
Organism: Triturus cristatus; assembly: GCF_964204655.1. Taxonomy (NCBI): domain Eukaryota; kingdom Metazoa; phylum Chordata; class Amphibia; order Caudata; family Salamandridae; genus Triturus; species Triturus cristatus. Next base: position 981,839,802 of record NC_140588.1, on the reverse strand, counting down.
GATCTTCAAAGTTGACTATGCAAATGAAACCCTTGTTGGCCTTCCAAAAAAAAAAAAAACTAGCACCGCTGAGGGCTACCCGCTATACGTCTGCCCGGCTCATTACAGGCACAAAACAAGTGATCATATCACCCCTATCCTTCATTCACTAAACTGGCTACCTTTTGAATTGAAGATCCATCTAAAAATAGCCTGCGTGACATATAAAGCTATCCATCACAATACTCCTTGCTACCTGACTCAGAAACTGGTTATATCTGGAGAGAACAGATCTTCTCATAGCACAAGCTCCCTACTGCTGAAACCTCAAAACGTTCAGGACAGAAAATGTACGAGAGAACTTTCTCCAGAATTGCTTCAAAAATGTTGAACTCTCTTCCTCCGGAGACTAGGACCAACCCTTCATTTACTCTTTTAACAAAAGAAGTAAAATTGAGATTACTGAATAATTTCCTTCCTATCTTATGCGAATAACTGTACCATTTTGAATCCTTTTGTTTCCCGGCACTTCCTTTATTTTTGTCTACTCTCATTCATTATTCTTTCATACCTACCAATTTTGCTCTTGCTGCTCCTCCCTCAACACTACCTATAGGTACTCTGCATTACACAGCCCAGGTGGTCATGCTTGTGTTATCACCTTCTGACTCTTTGTAATATTTGTGCACTCTATATGTTTGTCTCCATTGTAGAGCATTCTGACATCACCCCTGTGATCCTATAGATTACTCCTTGTACATTCTGTGCTATTTTTATGCAGTACGTTGCTCTGATACCTGAATTGGTCTTGTTCGCGCTATGTAAAACTTCATAAGTAAATAAATACATTACAAAATATACCCCGGGCCCTGAGCCCATTAATCACAATGCTCCCACCTATACCAGATGCAATATCACAATATAAGGGGGTGTAATTGTAAATAAGACAGGCCTACTGGCTTTGTGAGGGTGTCAACACAGTAAAAGCAGCCACATTATAATGTAATGTTGCAACCACATTTAAATCAATGAAAACAATGTTAATAGTCCTATCCATTCATTATAATAGTTAAATGTTGCACTGTAAATATCAATGTTACCAATAAAGCTTTTCAATACAAAACATATGTCTTAGAGTTTTCTTTTTACTAATATTGGACAGCAGTCATAGGACCAACCACAAGGGGTCCCCATACTCCATAGCCCAAAAGCAAAAGCTCCACCTCTGGGAGTGTGTAAAAATAAGGTGAACCTTTCCCAGGGTCATGGATTTGAATACCTGGGAGAGGTAGAGTTGGTATCAAATATCAGCCGATGCCATTAACATGTGGGTGTTACAACATATTGACCTTTACAATGTGTTGTTATACCACACATGGTTTCACAACTTTTGCCATTATCACGCTTTTTAGTGTCGTTATCTAACATATCTCTATAGATATATATGTATATTTATATAGGTGCATAAATACATACATTTATATACATATGTGCATGATTGTATCTATATATTTGATATACTTTCTTTATTATTTTTATTTGGGGGTAACCTTAATCTCTCTTTTTTTGTAGTGTTTTTAAGCTCCCCCCAAATCTCCCTCTTTTTTCCCATTAACCCTTATTTTGCCCTTACTTTTCTTTACCTTTACCTATCTCTAACCCCTAAAATCACTCTTACCTTCCTTTATCTCTACCAGCCCCTCAACACTAAAATCACCCTTACCTTCCTTTACATCTACCACTTCTAAACCCTATACTCACCCTTAACCTTTATCCACCCCATAACCCTAAAATCACCTTAATTTCCTTTTAGCTCTAAAAACCCCATAACCCTAAAATTACCCTTTACCTCTACCCACCTTAAACCCTAAAATCACCTTAATTTCCTTTTAGCTCTAAAAACCCCATAACCCTAAAATTTCCCTTTACCTCTACCCACCTTAAACCCTAAAATCTCATGAACCTCCCTTTACAACTACTCGCACCTAAACCCGTTATAGAAAATAAAAAAAATGCATAAAAATTGTTATTAAGAAATACACCTAGGATCAGCTAAGTATGGAAATTGGCTCCGGCGGGGTATTATTAGGTACTGTTTTACCAGAATTTTGAGTATCTAATGAGTGAGTTCTGAACAAAGAAAATCAGTCAGGGACAAAAAAGCTGCAACACCTGGCATAGTCACCTCTAATGGCCAGCAGCTTATTGACCATACATTTAACTACAAATACAAGAAAGAGAGGAAACTGAAACAACAAGTATGAATTAGTAATTAACAGAAATCAAAAAATCACGGGCACAATTTGTATGTCAGACGGTTCTTCACACAGACGCAAGGTGAAGAGAAAGATCAAACAATATGGGTAAGGGCAAGTTGCCACCGTTATTTGTGGATTGAATGCTGAAAGAACGTTCAGGTGTAACGTGAACAACGCATAGTCCAACAACGGGACAAACTGCGGTTCCACTCTAAATATTCACAAACGCCCTGGACGGTCTGCAGAAGTCCTTTCTCGCAATCTTCAGTCACAGTGTACCAAAGCTCTGGGAAGTCTTTGTGAGGAAAAAACGCGTTGGCTGCGTGTTTAAGTGTGGTTGAAGAAGTTACAATAAAGAAGATTTATCTACTACTTTGACAAGGACCCATGATTTTTTTATTTATGTTAATTACTAATTCCTACTCTTTTTCATTAGTTGCTTCTCTTTCTTGAATAACTAATGAGTGAGTTTGCCTGTTCTCCCATCTTTATTTGCGTGGAAGTGTGCTTGGCTTTCAATTCCCTTTTACCATGCTTTGCAGGGAGACTGGGTTCTGGTGATCCGCAATCAATGCACCGGCCCACTGGGGCAATACGGACTTGGGAGAGGGGGCCACACACAGCCTCTTCCCCAGGAAAGATCATACTTGTTGCGCTAACCCCTTCAGGCCCTGGTATAGGGGGATTGCTAAGAACGTTGGCAGGAGTGTTACGCGCTTTGTTTCGTTACAATTCTTTTCCCCATGGGACCCAGACCCTCCTGGCCTGTTTCTCAGGCCCCCTGGGTCCCACTTTTCATCATCTTTGGCTTGTTTCACTCCTGGTGGCCAGCCCTGTCAACCAGGAGCATTCTCGTTAGGCCTCCTGGCCTCTAAAGGTGTGAATTTTGGAGGAAGCAGGATTTTCTGGCTATCTGCACTACACCTGTCCTCTGCCCGGCTCCTAGTGCTCTTCTGCTGGTAGGAGCATCTTGCACTGCCCTTCTGCAACCAGCCAGGAAAACACCCGTCCTGTTGCACTCCCCCCTCCCCCCCAGCACCAAAGCCTCATGGCTATTTCAAGGACACCAGCATGTCAGCGGAGTTCAGGACCAGTCTGCAGAAATCCTAGGGGAACCATCCATGCTCTCCCATCAGAACCATTTTCCCAACTGTTCCATCAGGGGGGATAATGAGATCATTACTATTGGCTCTGGAGAGGCCCATCCTAGAGGTCAGTGAAGTCAAATGCCTTAGTCCAGTCTTGCAGGGCATCAGGTGGGTTCTCCCTCCAGCTAGGCATCCTTTGTGCAGGGGTTTTTGAGTTGAGGTGGACATTTTTAGAGGTCAGGCACCCCTGGCCAATCATAGGATGACTCATCAACCCTCCACCCCTGTAGCAACCCTCCTGCACAGCATTCTGGGACAAACCAATATGCCAAATGTAGTTCCCAGCACACACTCCATTAAGGATTTTTGTTTTTCAGCAGTGTACAGCCAATACCACTTGCAGAGGGGGTACGCACGTCACAGCAAAAGAGCTTACTACTTTGGGAGACAGCAAGGAGAAGACAGTACTTACACAGTGTATGCCAACTAGGCAGCCACCAAGGTTTTGGAGTTGAGTGGGTCGACAATGGGGAAAGGCCAAGCCAAGGGGGAGGCAACTGAAAGTGCAAGGGAAAATTGTGGCAGGTGTTCCAAGGGAATAGGGAGGTGTTTATGGGTGGTTGAGTAGCAGGTAGTGTGGCGGGTGAGTGAAGAACAGGCTGGAGCAGCGTTTGGGGCACCCAGATCAGTGGGACCTTCAGGCAGGAGCGGCCGGGGGGGGGGAGTGCATATTAGCTCGGTATTTGAGGCTAAGGAGAGGTTGAAGTCACCAGTTGAGCTCACTATGGCTCAGTTTTCATTGGCCCAAAGAAAGGAAGGGGTAGTTGGTGACCTTTTCAACATCAAGGGGTAGTTTGTGACCTTTCCGACATCAGCATTTGTAGAGGCCCCAAATATTGGTTGGAATGGTTGTCATATGATAGTGGAGTGTGGGATGTAAATAAACCAGGAGCGAGCGTGGTTGTTTTGCATGGTGATGTTTGTGAGGCTTTGGTGTTGGATTATGATGAAGAGAATGATGAATGTGAGAGGGGTGAGATCACAGAGATGAGTTTGATGGATGAAAGGCGGGCTTTGGCATCGTAGTATGATGGTGGTGGGGTTAATGCAAAGAGACTTTGTGCTTCTCAGGTATCAAGTGTGCAGACAGAGGCAGACTGATGGCGTAGACTCACTTGGAGAGACAGAGTCAATCTGATTCTAAGGAAGGAGCAAGAAAGAGAAGGCGGGGAAGGACATTACAGTCAGGTATAAGTCATTGGTGGTCAGCGCCGGATGTGAGAAGGTCTGTGGGCAGGGAGAGAGAAAAGATGTGAGTGGGGCTAGGGAATGGAACAGCTCTATGGAAGAGAGCACAGAAGGAGCACTTGATGGCGACATCAGCTGTCACCATCAAGTGCTCCTTCTGAGCTGTCTTCCATAGAGAGAGGCAGAAAGGCTGTGGGCATGGCCCTTCTGAGAGAGGTTAAGGGTATGAGTACTGCGGGTGATAATGTGGTTAAGGTTGATGAACAGAAAGTTGACCACAGTACTAAGTTAAAAGCTGGAGAAAACCTCACCCTTCAAGAGCCAGCTTTAATTGTGTCCTTAGACGCGACCATGGCCTTTGACACTGTTGAGTGGCCCTATTTATGGGCAGTTTTGGTTAAACTGGGATTTGGTCCGGAATACATCCAATGGGTGCGACTTCTATATTCTGAACCACTTGCTCAAGTGGTGGTAAATAACAAAGTATCAGCCACATTTTTACTCAGTCGGCTAACTCGTCAAGGTTGCCCGCTGTCCCCCCTTCTCTTTTCCCTGGCCCTGGAACCCCTTGCGGCTTGGGTCCGTTGGGATCCAATGATAAGGGGGCTGCGGTGGTCCCCCGGATGGGAGGACCGCATATCATTGTATGCAAACGACATATTACTCTATCTGGCCTCCCCTAAGAAATCCCTTACTGTAGTGTTAGACATCCTTGCAGTCTTCTGTAGATTCTCTGGACTCTCCATCAATTGGGGTAAATCCTTATTATTTGTTTTAAGGGGGGACCTTACTGTCCCTCCTTGAAATTGTACATTACAAATCAATACAGTTGGATTTAAATATTTGGGGATTTTTATCTCACTTGACCCCTCGGTCCGCTATGCCCAAAATCTCCTTCCCCCTCTTCGCAAGCTCAAAAGTGATATTGCCAACTGGAAGACACTCCTCATCTCACTCCTGGGCAGAACAGTCCTATTCAAAATGATGTCCTTACCAAAATTTCTCTACACCCTACAAAACACTTTAGACCTAGTTCCAGCACATTACTTCAGGGAGATTGAGGGCTTGCAGAGGGACCTACTATGGGACGGCAGGCCTCAAATTGCCCTGAATAAACTAACACTAAACTGGTACGATGGAGGCATTAGCCTCCCGGATATCAAGAAATATTACTGGGAGTCCCATCTGGCAGCCATCAATCGTGGCACATATGGACGTGCTGACGATCCGGGCTATGCCATGGATAGGTGGCTCCTTCCGGGTGGCAACTATGGTAGAGCATTGTACTCCCGTCCTAAACGATTCATGCTAACGGGCCCCACGAAACACTCCGTTCAAATCTGGCACGACGCTACCAACTCTCTTGGTTGGAGACACAAACTAACATTGGCCACCCCTCTTTGGGATTCAGAGAAACTGGGTGATTTGTGGAAAATGAAGGGATTCGACAGGTGGGACCTTATTGGGATTTCATCTATCAAGGATATTTGGGGAAGAGGAGGGATCAAGTCCTTCATTACGCTTCAGAGTGAATATGGGCTGGCAGACACAGAGTATTTCCGTTACATACAGGTCCTACACTCACTCCAGTCTTCGTTGCCTAGAGGAACTGATCCCCCAGAGGCTTCTCCCTTGGAGGACAGAATTTTAGATGGTCACCTCCCTGACAAAACGATCTCATTAATATACAAAAAGTTAATCAATCATATGACAGACCCCCTCCTGACACTGCGGGATAAGTGGGTGCATGATGGGATAGAGCTGGACGATGAGGATTGGCGAGTAGCAGTGTCCTCCCCTAAAGAGGTGGCTATCCCAGCATGCCTGCGACTGGTTCAGCTTAAGATCCTTCATAGGATCTACACAACGGGGCCCAGGTTAATGCGTATGGGGTGGTCTGACACCGGAGAATGTAGAAGGCGCTGTGGCCTTACCGGAACGTTCATACACACTATTTGGGAATGCACACATATCAGCTCTTACTTGCTCCAAAATACACGATACAATCAACGAGGTATTGCGTGTTTGCCTCCGTCCAGAGGCAAGGCGATGCCTCCTAAAATCTGGGAGCCTACGGACTTAAACACTTCCCAGACGCAATGGGCCACTCTAGGGTTCATGTTGGCAAAAAGAAACATCGCCCAACTCTGGGGGGCAGCACACTCACCCACATTAGAAGCCTGGGAAAGACACCTTGGTTGGTGCATGTTTAGGGGAAAACAATGTATTTGGCAAGGGGTTGCCCTAAGAAGTGGTCTCGCGTTTGGAGCCCGTGAAATACTTATAGAGGAGAGATCTGTACACCACCTCTGAGTATCGAACATGACAACCCTATTTCCCCGTAATGTTCCTCTCTTGTGTAATGACTGTATATACTTCCATCAATATGTATTGTAATGTATAAGCTGTCTGGTCCTCTGTATTGTACTATCTAAACGGATGTTTGTTTAATAAAAAGATTTAAAAAAACAAAAAGCTGGAGAAAACCTAAAGATGAATATTAAAAAGAGGTTACCTTACATGGGAATATAAATGCCACTGGAGGCTCATGTATCTGCATATAGGAAATAGAAGATTTGAAAAGGGGTATTGTTGGGTCCTTGCATTCTTCTCTGGAATGCAAAGGTTTGCATGGGAAAAGAATGTGAGGGGACTGTGGGGACCGACGGGTGGCGGTGAGACATGGTAGCTAGAGGTGTTCTTGTGTCCATCTGTCAAGATAACTTAAATAAAGAGAATACTACTGACCTGCTTCCCTGTAGTAGCAACGAGTTGGTAGCAGCACGGAGGACCCACATATCGAGTCATCGTGGACTTTGTTGTGTACAACGCTGCACGGCTCCTGTGATACCGGGAATCCCTGCTGAGCATCACAACTGCCGTGAACCAGCCTGCACTGATGAGGGAATCCAATTTGGTATACCTGCCGTGCTATACAAGGTACTCAGTTATTATTTTTACTTCAGGGGAAATGCTGATCGTTGTTAGTCTTGCTTGCGCCCTGTCGTGAGTGGAAGTGCTACAAGCTCTTGCTTCTGCTGGTGCATGTAAGTGTCACGGGAGCTTCTTTCTCTGCGGCAGCTCCGTGGTCATCAGCAATATTCCTGCAAGTGTGGCAGCCATGTTAAATATTTTCAGTGACACGCACACTATCTTATCCATTGTGTGTCATTAGACCAGTGAGACGCACACTGCATGCAGTTGGATCCATTCCTTTTTACAGTTATGCGTGACAGGCACACCGGATTTGCTCAGCAATTAAGTTCACAGTAAAGACATAGCTATGCCTGCATGTACGGTGACAGGCACATCGATTAGTACTGCAATTGTTTAATCACAGACAGCTGCCGTATTTGCATATTACACGGTGACAGGTACAACTTCTCAAATAATTTTTTCGACTTTCTTCAGCACGTTTCCAATTTTTAATTTCAGAGATTCGTCATTGTTTTTTCATATTAATGACCTTGTTCATTAGTATATTATTATAATAGTTATGCAGCATTCATTGGTTCCTCCCACAGGTTTTTATTCAAGTATAACAACCCATGAATTGGATTGGGAACAATGGACAAAAGTGTTTGAATCTTAATAGGACACTTTGGACGGGAGATTCTTTCACCCATAAAAAGAAATTTGCAATTCTTCGTCACTGTCTTGGCTCAGAAGGTTGGAAGATTCTAAATCATATTCCCAGAGAGGTTGTCTTTTCTATTGATGGTGAAGGGGAGGGTGATGGAGTCATTGATAATTTTGTAATGGCCATCAAATCCTTGGATATGAGGTTCAAAGCAAGGAAAAATTTTATAATGGAACGCCACAAGTTTTACAAAAGGGCCCAAATTTCAGGAGATTTGGCTGCTAGTTATGTTGGTGCTATACAAATTCCAGTAGTTTTGTGCGAGTACAGGGATTTTGAAGACGAGATGATAAGAGATCAACTGGTTGAAAATACTAACAAAAAAACAATCCAGGAAGCTTTATTGTCGTAACCAAATCTCACATTAGATAAAGCTGTTGAAATAGCATCTAGAATTGAAAGCACAACTTTGTTCATGGATCACATGACAATATCAGGTGTAAAGTCTCAGTAAACTCTCATGAGGTCCTAGCTGTAAAACTGAAATATAAGAAAGGAAAGATCAAGGAGGACCCGGGGAGAGCATCTGATAAGACAAACAAAAGCCAATCTTTCAGACAGTTAGAGTATTTCAGATGTGGCAGCACATCTCACCTTGGAAAAGCAAACGTATGTCCTGCCAGGGAACGTGCATGTACTAAATGCATGCGTGAAGGGCATTTTTCAAGAGTTTGCAGGTCGTGTAGATCACAACCAAGCAAAATCCACAGCGTAGGGATTGAGAGTTCCACTCGTGAAGAAGGAGAAGTGTTACTGGTTAAGGATGCTAATTGCATAACTGTATAGGGGGTTCTGAGAATACCATAGGCCTCTTTGTACCTTGAACATCAATGGAATTTCTGTAAAGGTTGTCGAATACTCAAGATACCACTCACTAAGTTGAGTGAGAATGTGTGGCACCACAAATTCAAGAGTTGTCTTTTAAGAGACTCTAAAATTCGTCCCATAGGGTATGGAGGAAAGTCTATAGATGTAGTGGGGGAATTATTTAAAGTGGAATTTAAATTCCAAACAAGCAGTTCGGATGGAGTCTTAAATGTAGCCAAGTACGACGCTTGTTTACTAGGCTGGCATGATCAGAAGAATCTAGGAATATTGTTGGATCCCAACAATCCTGCTCAAGTTGTGCTAAGGAATGAATATGTGCCAATTCTTCTGGTAAGGGAGAAGAATACATGGAAAGAGGAGTTCCCAGAAGTTTTCCAACAGACGTTAGGTAAACTGAACAGTTTCACGCATAAGATAAAAGTGAAGGATGGAGCATGGTTTGCGGTTCATAAAGTTAGGAGAGTACCCTTATCCTTGCATGCTGAGTTGAAGAAGGAATTACATAAGTTATGTAATGAAGGTGGAGAAGTGTGGCTCAATGGTTAGAGCAGCAGACCCTGATGCAGAGGTCCGGCCCAAGACCAGGGTTCAATTCCCGCTTCGGCGGGTCTTGGGCTTAATTTCCTCGGACCTGATATTTCTCCCCTCGTGCCTATTCTAATCATGGGTCCCACTCTGCAACTCTGAGCAATAGCTTGCTTAATCTCCACAACGGCCCCAACAGCGCAGGGGATGCCTGGCTGCACCTTGGGGGTGCCCAGGAGTGGACATTTCACAGGGAAAGCCAGGATGGGTTCCTCTGCGGTATAAGTACAGCGCCGGGACACCTCCGTTGGTAGGTAGCTGCGCGCTTTACAAATGCCAGATTATTATTATTTAAGGTGTCATCGAGCCCATAGAATATTCAGACTGGGTTGCCCCTATTGTTTTGGCACGCAAGGCTAACGGTTCTGTTAGTATGTGTGTGGACTTACGTGATCTTAATAACCAAATCTGAATTGATCGTCACCCTCTCTCCCCAATATCACAGAAATGGTATCTACTCTGAAAGGGGCAGCATTTTCAGTCTACTTGATATGACTTCAGCATATCATCAAATTATTTGCATTCTAGTTCCTGGCATCTGACTTCTTTTATAATCCCAGAAGGTTTGTTCTGTTTCAAGCCCATGTAATGTGGATTGACATCAACCTCAGCAGTCTTTTAGAGAGTGGTGGAGAGTTTATTCAAGGTTCTGGAAGGTGTCATCGTGCTCCAGGACGATGTCCTAGTATTTGGCAAGGACCAGGAGCAACATGATAGCAGAGTGCAGCAGGTTTTGTCTATTTTAAGAGAGAACGGGGTGACACTGAGTGTGGACAAATGCAAATTTAACTCTCTCAGTATTGACTACTTAGGTTACAGGTTGTCTTCTAAGGGACTAGAGCCTAAGTCCAAATTGGTAGATGCCATAGGTCATTTTAAACCTCCTGAGAACAAAGATCAATTGCAATCCTCTTTAGGTCTAATTGAATTCTATACCAGATTCATTCCTAAATGTGCAGAATACACATTTAATATGCAGAATTTACCCAAAAGAATGCTCGATTTATGTGGTGTGAGGGGTGCAACTGAGAATTTGCAGATATCAAAAGGGTGGTTATGTATGCAATACCTGTGAAACCATTTGATACTCAAAATGAAAGTATTATTTTGACTAATGACAGTCAGATAGGCCTTGGTGCTGTACTTCTGCAACGCAGGAATGGCAAGGATGAAGTTGTGGTATTTGCCTCTAGAAGATTAAGAGGTGCAGAGTCATCATATTCTGTAATCGAGAGAGAGGCATTAGCGTGTTGGTGGGGCATTGCACATTTTAAAATGTATTTGTTTGGTACAAGTTTCACAGTGCGAGTCGATCACAAACCTCTAGCTTAGCTGTTTACCACCAAAGCTATGGAACATGCCACGCCAAGAATTGCCAAATGGCAATACAGACTTCAACAATATTGGGGAATATTGGAGAGAGGATGTAGCCTAACGGCTTGGGCAGTCGATCTCAAAGCTGGGACACCAGGTTTGAGTCTTTGGCAATAACACTCAGCATCCTGTGATTCTGGGCAAATCACTTAATTTCCTCGTGCCTAAAAAAAATGAATGTGTCCTTGTGTAACGCAACTGGTGCTCATGTAAAGCGCTCTGATACCTGATACCTTCGGGTCAAGTTTGCTCTATATAAAACTATGAAAAAAAATATATATATATGGTTATTGTGTGGCGTGTGTACCTGGAGCTAACAATGTGCTGGCAGATTGTATGTCTCACTTTCCTCTTGGTGATCAGCAGGGGTATGATGAAACCATGGATGCAGAAGGCCTAGAGGCTGAATTAGTATATGTGCTAGAACAACAGTGTCATGGGACCATATCTGAAGATGAATGGATCACTGCGTGTGAGCTGGATGAGCAATTGAAGGATGCTAAAGAGGGCATTCTTCAAGGGTGGTCAAAATGGAAATCTGATGGGGTGAAGAGTGAAGTGTACAAGCATGTCTTTGAATAATTATCCACGGTTAATGGTCTTGTGTTCCCGTCAAGTGTGTCGGTAGTGCCAGAGGGGATGAGATGTAAGATTATGGCATTAGCCCATGAGGGACACATACGTATGTGAGCTATGAAGAGAAGGATACAGGAGACTTTTTGGTGGCTGGGGTTGGACAGAAGCGTGGATCACTATGTAAGGGATTGCATTAATTGTGCCACCAGTGATAAATCCCAAGTTACAGTCCCCAGTCGGGTGAAAGCACTGGCGGTACCATCCAAGGCTTGGAGTAAATTAGCAATAGATATTATTGGTCCTGTGGTTTTAACTGATAGAGTGTCGGAGTATGGCATTGTTGTTGTGAATTTTTATAGCCATTGGCCGGAAGTTAAATTTGTGAAATCTCCAAATTGCTCTAAGATAATTGAGTTTTTTTATTCCCTTTTTGAGAAGCAAGGCACACTTGAAGAAATCCTGTTGGACAATGGTTGCCAATTTACGTAATCAAGCACAGTAGAACTTCTCTATATCATCCCAGGAGTAATGGTCTAGTTGAAAGATTCAATAGAGTTTTCAAGGACAATATTCAGTTATCAAGAGTGAATGAATTGAATTCTAAGGTGGAGTTAAGAAAATGATTGTGGGCCGTTCGCACCACTCCCAATTCAGAGACGGGTGTGTCACCTTTTGTATTGTTGAGAGGTCGAGTTCCTGCATCTAAAATGATGAGACAGTGGATGGGGGAGTTCTCCATTCTCAAAGAAAAGTTGGATGATGTAGGAAGGAAAAGACCGCAAGCTCAGAATAAATATGTCGGAAAACAAGCACGGATGTCAAAGGTGAAGGTTGGGGACTTCGTGCGAATTAAAATTCCTAGATTCATCGCTAAGGTTGCATCTAAGTTCTCGGCACTCAAGAATGTGGTGATGGTGAAGAAGTATGTCGTCAAATTGTATGATGGCAAGTGGTGGAATATGGACAAACTTGCCATTGCTCATGATGTTGGTCAAAGTCAGAAGGTTGCTCGAAGTAATGATGAGAGGTGTGATAGAGCTACAGATGACGGAATGAGTAGGACGGTGTCTACCACGAGAAGGAATCTTCTGAAATAATTTGCAAGATTTTATTCTTGGGTCATTTCAATGTAGCATTACCATACATTGTATATAGGTTAGAATGATCACATCGTTTTTATCTCCTTCTGTTCAAATTTATTTTTGGGTAAGTTAAATGTGCCTTTTCCCACAATGTGTATATGTTATAATGATGTTGTCTTACACATACTATGTTTTCTTGTTTTAATTGTCTACTATGCAATAAGGGGAAGGATGTGTTGGGTCCTTGCATTCTTCTCTGGAATGCAAAGCTTTCCATGGGAAAAGAATGCAAGTGCAATGTGGGAACCGACGGGTGGCAGTTGGTGGTGAGGCATGGTAGCTGGATCTGTGCTTGTGTCCTGCTGTCAAGAAAACTCTAAAAAAAAGAGAATACTACTGACCTGCTGCCCTGCTGTAGGAATGTGTTGATGTGTATACATTATTACACAGAGAAATGCAGGCAAAAAAGGTGTCAAAGGAAGAGGAATGGGAATTGCCCAAAAGTCCTAAGGTGCCTGTGAGCAACGAGACAAGGACGTCAGCTTTTCTAATTTATTGGAGTGTTTATTGTGAGCGCTATGCAGATAGATCAGTCACATTATTTAAATAGATTGATGTAATTAGTAAGGCTGATTTGGATTTTGGGGGCCTTGCATGGTTTAATTGTGAGAAATTTGGGTCAAGTTTAAGTATGAATCCAGAGAAACCTTAGAGTGGATTCAGCTGTGACTGAAATGGATGTTGCCCATGCCTCCAGCTTCAGCTATGCATACCCATTACCCATTCAATAGCAGCCCTTTAATAGCCGGCCTGCCCCTACGCTGCAGGTGGTTACATAAGAGGACACATCCTTTACCGAAGGGCGACTACACCGGTTACATTAGATTGATAGGATGCCGAGGTGGTTGATGAGGTACAGCTGCTAGGATTGAATGGGGTTTTAGGGAGAGGATTATTTGGGTTATCAATGACTGTTTCATCAGCAGTGGGTGGAAAACTTGAGATCAGCTAAAGAATTGAAATGGGTGGTGGCATGCGACACAACTCCAGCAATGCGTTGCCTTTACGCCAACATATGCGTCGCGTATCTGTCAATCCTTGCACCAAGGTGCGCCACATTATAAATGCGACGCATCCATGGTTGCCGGAGGTTTTTTTTTGTGTTACGCAAATTAATTTCTGCTGATATGCAAAGATGCGTCAGTTCTTGTAAATCTGCCCCAATGTTGGGGTATGTGTGAGCTGCGTGGATCGGTTGGCACTTCGGGGGAAACTTTAAAGGAGGAGGGGGGTGTCAATTTCGTACATTGTATTGCATTAGTGAAGCCAGGGTTTTTAAATCTTAGGATTCTATGTTACGTCTTTATGAAGACCTGCCCTAATAAATGTGGCCTTTTACACTACAGTGTGGTCTTTGGTATTATGTGCAATCTCTCCGTATGGGGAGACGGGGGGGAGGAAGGTTGCAAGGCAAGAAGCCTGCAAAGTCTTCTATGGTCAAGAAAACAGCTTTGTATTCTCTAAATAAACTCCAAGGCAAGAAAGAAAGAGGAGGCGTAAATGTCCCTAATTCTGAGAAATGCCACCAGCACATAGATAGCAGCAGGCCCTGCTTTGGTCCAGTGATGTAAACAAAGCCGGAACACTCACTTGAATAAAGCAAGGAGAAGCAATTATTTAATTTTAACCGATTCCTCTCTCTAAGGTTAACAGCATGAAACCAAATCGACTAATGCAAACCAAGGAAATGATAAAAAATACTCAAAAAATAAAACGTTTCTTAAGCAGAAGAGAGGATATCACTAAGGCGGAATGGCTCAGTCAATCTGTCTGGTGTAATGAGAAGATCGAAATCAATATGAACAGTAATAACTGGAATGCCCTGGTCAATAGTGACATTTTAGAATAGACCATGTGTTCATGTGGAACCGAATACTACATATTTCCTCCCTCCAGCTTCACTTCGAATTCACTCCAGTCTTCTTGACAAGGAAATGACAAAATAGTCCTTCTGGTTTGAACAAAACATGGGTGCAACAGCTAGTCATTAGGCTGTACACAACCAACATGTAGGAAATTGAGTAAAGCTGTGCAATTCTGTGCCGCTTTATGGGATGAGAAAATACCACAAAGATACAAACTTAAAACGTTTTGGGACAATTTAGCCCTAATGATGAAACAAACCACCTGATAGGGAGAAGAACTTTTACTTGCTGCAAATCAGCCTTATTTACCCAAACTCTCTTTTTTTTGGCACACCGTGACTGTGGATACCTTGGAAACCTCCTAACCAACAATAGATGTTGGTTGGAGATGCAATAACAGGGATGTCACTCTTGTACATATGATTATCTCATAAGCAGCAGTGTCTACCTTTTGTATGAAAATTAACACTGTAATGGACAACATCTTGTCTATTAGATTCCTCTATAACATCGAGGAGTTTATTTGGCTTTCTCTTTCATCTGTGAAAGCTCTATCTTAAAATGCAATAACATTTCGGAACATGATGTTTGCCACAGCCATACAGATAGTCACAAGGAAGTGAAAGGAAACAGTACCACTCACTTTTATGGTGGAACGCCCTATGCACCATCCTGAACACACAGCTGCTAAAGCTGGGAAGCAACTCACATTTTCAATGCACATGGTACCACTTGAACTGCTACCAGACAAGACATTTCCAGGATCCAGTTAATGCTACAGTAGAAGAGGAGGAAGTCTCTAAATCTGTGTAACTTCAATGTAACTGGAAGACTTCTGTGTGGCTCCCCTGTACATGCATTCCACTGCCTGATTACATTTTGAGTGTCTTGAATATCCCTAGGTACTAATGGGCTCAAAATGTCATGAAATGTAAAGCTCTGCTCAAGCAATTCCTTGTTGACTGTATTCCCCAGTAGGTTGTCGCACCAAGGAAGTTCTTTCCCAATTTGTTTCATCCGTTATCACCTTGTTTAACATTGACCACCTACCATTATACAAGCAAGTTAAGAATGGGGTTATAACTCTTGTACTGCATTTTCTTACGAATTATCATGACAGATTTAGTATTGCTTCATAAAACCTGTGCTTTGCCATTAAAAAATAATACAAAAGTATTAAAGTGAAAACACCCAGCGGACTGGTATCTAGTATCTATGGCACGAACTGTGCAGAAATGTTTACACTAAATCGCGACTGGAATGGCAGACGGACTGAGATATAGTTATTGATGATGATAAGTGGAACTATTGTTGTGAGGCAATGCGGGGAATCTCTTTGAATGGGAGACATAGGCTTGTTCACTTTAAATACCTACACAGAGTGTACTATACCCCTGCCCGTTAGCATAGGTATGGACTGCGAGAATCGGCAGAGTGCGACAGATGCAGAGCCTCCCCGGCGGATTTCTTGCACGCAGCCTGGCTATGCCCAAGTATAGCAGAATTTTGGAGCCTGATTTTCCAAGAATTGAGTGGCATTGTAGAAACATCAATAGCTCCGGACACTCTACTAGCCCTACTGGGCTACTCGAAACAGATAAAGAAAGACATTCGTCACATGGTAGAGATGAGGCTGTTGATTGCAAAGGGTAGATTTGCAATGCGCTGGGGACGTGACCCGTCTCCTACCCTTGCGGAAGGGGCTAGAGACATGCTTTATTGCAACACACAAACAGAGGTATACAGCGAACTACTCCCCACCCAGAGTCGCCCAAAAAACTTCTGGGGTCTCTATCAAAATTATTTTGCGGGAAAAGTATCCAATACTCCTGAATAGATTATTGATACAAATCTGTACTGTATGTGTCATAGAAACTTGATGGTAGACATAAGATGTGGGCCGGTTGCCAAGCCATGTACATTGATATAGACATGGTTCTCTTACTACTGTATTGTTTGTCGTATAGGAGTAAATTGGTTTCATCCCATTGTATGGCACTACTCGATCCTAGCTGACTCCTAAAAGAGATTGGAACTGGAATTCCGGATGTTGTATCAGTGCCCCATGAACGAGACACTGCTATGTGATGTCACTTATTGCCCCGGATAAGATCTATTGTAGATATAATTTACTGATGTGTCCAAGATACGATGTTACGGTCCCTGATGTGGTTCTTCCATGTTTTCCTTTTGGTTTTGATTTGGTTTCTTTCATTCCAATTTTATTGAATCAAGCGTAGTTGTCATATCCTCTATTTTTTTTAAGTATTAGTGAAAAACAAAAAAAATGCACTTTAGAAGAAAGATTATCAAAGATTTTAAGGTACACCTCTCTTTTGTAGTAGAGTCTAAGGTAGCCTTTTTGTGACGATGCATATTTTTGGGGTTGCAGTTCGTTTGGTGTCCTTGTTCATTTCTTTCTGGTATTTGCTCCTGCTTCGGCGTTGGTGTGCTCCATCTTGTGGGATCCTCACTGTGTCTTTAGTGCGAGGGCTTTCTACAGGTGGGTTTACTCTGTTTTTCTCTGCTTGTTTCTTTTAGTCTTGTTTGAACCCTGGCACAAGCAGCATATGATGACCTCAACAGTGTCACGCCAGCAGAGAGACAACTTCCCTCGTACACGCTTCGTGCGCCGGAAAATGTAGAAGGGGGAAGAGGAACCAGCCCTGCAGGGCATCAGTGCACATACACGCGGAGCACCTCCTTGGGAGTAGGGCGGAAGGATTCGCAGCAACTCAGGAAGCTGAAAGGAACCGTTAGACCTCAGCCATCACTTCCGGGTGCCACAATGCCATTTCCTGACCCCTACTACATTGTGACGGCTGCACAAAGGAACCTATTGCTCTCACAGCAACAGCTCTGCTAAAAGTGGAATCCAGATTTAACAGACTAGGGCAGTCCTGAGGACTTCTAAATGAAGAAGGGGGCACCTTAACTTGACAAAGCCAACCTTTTGCAGAGTACATGCATACAAATGCACTCAACATACAGGCTCACAGAGCAAGGCAGCTGCAGGCTTTCATTGTACATTCATACATGCAGCTCTGCACACACACCACATGTAGTGAGACCCTTCAATGTAGTCAAGTCAACAGAATAGCAGGCTTAGGGGAAGTAACATCAGATGGGATGTCACAAGGCTGTCGACACGCATCCCGGAAACCATGACAGGACATGACCTCACAAGAACTTTGTTCTAAATGACATCAAAGGATGGGACATTACTGACAAAAAGCCTTATCATAACTGCAAGATTCATCAAGTAGCAGGAAAGCAGATAAAAGTGCAATTTATTTGCCAACTGTTTGTTAACTAGGGTGCTGCAAAGATATGCCCGCCATGAAGTGTCCAAGTAGAACCTCTAATGCAGGATTAGAAAATGAAATGCCCAGGTGTGTTCTCAAATGCCCAGGCTTAACCATGGAATTCTCAGGCACTGCCTCACTTGCCTATTCACAGACTCGGGTGCCCAGTTGTAGTCTCCAAATGCCGAACTGCTCCCTCCAATTGCTTTAACTGGTCAGAGAAAACCTCAAATACCTAGACAAAGCCTTTCAAGCACTGAATAAAGGTCCAGATGCTCAGACACGCATCAGCATCTCATTTGGCTCGCATCATGGAGTGATAGCCTACTATTGAGACATTTGCAGAGCTTTCACACTACATGTCTGTTCTGTCCTGCAACAAGAAATGTGTTACTCAACTGACAGAGCAGGAGAAATTGTACATTGCATTTCAGTCTTGAATAGCCTCATGAAACCGCAGATTTGACTCATGCACTGGGCCAGTGCTTCAAATACAAATATAACTAAAGACCCTAACATAGCACCTCGAAGCTAGGTCACATAACGCATTTGTACTGCAGCCCTGACATTTCCACAGAACGTTAATAGTGCACCTCAGCTCTGATTTACGTCACGTCCTGGTATCACAGTACTGAAACAGCCACAGGGCTCTTAGCAATATACACTAGTATATCAGTGTGGAACCATCAACAGAGCGCCTACAGCGCACCCTCTAATTTGCAATGCACCTTCATATCTCAGTACAGAAACAGACATTGCTTTTGTAATGCACTTCTAAAATGCCCTGATGTCCCTGTAAAACAGTGGTTCCCAAACTGTGCGCCGTGGCTCCCTGGGCAGCCGCCGAACCTAGCCAGGGGAGCCGGGAGCCGCGCACCAAGCACTTTAATGCATTTAATGTTGAAGGGTCTGTTTGCTTCAGTTAAACTAATTTGGCTTAAACGCATGATGTCAATGATTTGTAAGTGACATGCCTAAAAATGTAAATGCAGTGCTTAATTGATGTCATGTCGAGAGAGATGATTTCATATTTCACTGGATCCCCATGTTCCAACACTCCCAAAGTAAGTGGAAGATGCCGGATTTATTTTGTTAGACTTGTTAATAGTTTTGTTTTTATCTAAATGCATTTTATACCAATGCAAGATATCAGGAAACTACAGTTGTCCTATTAAACATATTAAATATTATTAAGTATTGGCACTTGTACTTGAGCCATAGGTACTTTCAGTACATATTTCTTTCAGTCACTGGTGTAATGAAAGTTTAAGGGACCCCCCTGCAATGTACAGGGAGGGGCCCCAGCTCCGGATTTTATCTGGGGCGCTCAACCCTGATTACTGTGCTGAGGGGGCCCCCTACAGTTGGGGGCCCCCCGCACTACGGGGGATGCGGGGGCCTGTGTTACGCCCTGCTTTCAGTACACACACATTTCCAAAAAGGCTTAAACGGTGCTTGCGGACTAGGAAATACAACACCATATACAGCAAAATGCCAACATCTGGAAGCGAGAAAGAGGGACATTTAAAAGACTGAGGAATTTATTTGGCTTGCATTGATTTGGAGGCAATTTGAGGGAAGAGACAGCAAAAAATAAAGCTGTATGTGGTTTAAAAAATAGAGAGTCACCCTGCTGAGACAGGTGTGTTGGCACGTATGACATGGGTAGAAATGGAAGTGCTTGCAAATATTCTTCAAGCGCAGAAACACTTTGGCAATGGGGCCTACATGCATAGGGGTGCTATATAGCACTGTTAGTGTGATAAAGTTTGAGAGGGTACTCTAAAAAAGGCATGGGCAAAGAAGTGTAACTAGGAATATTTTATTAGAGGCGCCGCCTTAGTAATACGAAACACCCTGCGTATATATGATTATAATTAGGGCTCCCGGTTTTCCGGTTTTACGGATTTCTACATATAAATACAGACGGAAATCTATATTTCCTTTGTCTGTATTTATATTTAGAAACGGCAAAATACTGAAAAATGTTGCCACACTGCCGTGCTCGAATCCAGCCACGCCCCCTTCCTACTGCTGGAAATTCCTTCCCAGGCGCGCACACAGCCGCACCCGAGTACTTCACAGGTCTTTTGAAAGACCATTTACTTGTTAACGAGGCTTTATTGTTCTTTCACCCCATACATTTCACGTGGCAGCGTGAGAGCTTCGGACCGACATAGCTGTGCATCTGATTCACGCTCAGCACCAGGCGTCTAAAGTTAGGAGGAGGAGACAGAAGAAAGGTGCTATTATGGGGCACAACACTGGATGTAGCCTGCAGGATAAACTTTTGCACCCCAGCGGGGTCAACTCAGTCTTTCATCATTCCAGGGTCGCTAAAAAAATAATACCACCGCCGCCGTCACTCCTGCACACAGAGATCAAGGACAAAGGAGGGCCCTCCGAGGGGGCAGACCCCGGGCACAGACAGGGAACCACGCATACAGGCCCGCTTTAAAAACAGACACAGGAAACAACACGCAGGCCTGCGCTTAAAGCAGACTGTCAGAGTCTTGTCCACGGGACTGCTCCTAAAGCAGGCACAATCATCATGGGAACTACGCAATAGCAACCGCACAATCACAAATGTCTGCCCTGCTGATTTAGGTGTTTTTGAGGCAATACTAAAGGCCCACCGTTTCCTCCAAATAATCGTACTGCTATTGAGGAAGCCATAGGTTGAATCTGTTAAAGAGGTCAAGCCCAGCTCTTCGAACAGGAGCATAAAAGGAATGGTTCAGGCGGTCACAAAAATCTTGCAATGGCCTACCTTTGGTAAAATTGTTAGCATTAGTCAGAGGCGCAACTAGAGACAAATTTCGGGGGGGGGGGGGGCTGAGCAAAAATTTCGGGGGGGACTGAACTTTAAGCAATAGGCAGAGTGGAGCTGCAGGGGTTCTTAGAAGGGGTGAAACAACAGCGAAGCCTCATTAACATGCAAATGGTCTTTTAAAGACCTGTGAAGTGCTCGGGTGCGGCTGCTTTTTTGCCCGGGAAGGTGTCTCATCCCGGGCTGCCACACACGACGGGGGGGGGGGGGGGGGGCTGAAGCCCTGTGAGTCCAATGGGTGTTGCGCGCCTGGCATTAGTCAAAGCAGATCTGACAAGTCGGAAAAGAGAAGAAGGGTGGGTGGAAGCGTGTTTATTTCCTGGTCTCAGTAAACTTCCTATTTTGGCTGAACATGTTTTTTTGTACCTTTTTATAAGGACTCAACATTTATCTTTAAAAACGGTGTTTCTAGTCTCTTATTTTCCATCAGTCACCTTGTAATTAGCAGAGCATCCCAGGATGTGTTGTGTGATTGTGGCCTGGACATACAGTTGGCCAACTTCTCATCCCTGAAAGATTTTATGGATCCAGTGAAGGGTTTGTAGGCTTAGCAACAAGAAATAGTAAAGGCAAGCGCAGGTTTAAGTAGGTTGGTAACATGAGGTTGTACCACTTCTTCCCGTTTCCTAGGGAGGGCTAGTTTCAATACAGGAAAAGAAGAAACAGTTGTTGTAGGAGGTAATTTTTGCTAGGTAAGGGAAAAATGCTTAAAAATGTGAAATTAACTAATTCACTTGAAGGCAGATTTCTAGCTGGCTTTAGATGGAAATACAGAAGCCCTGGCACATGTTTACTCCTGATAAGTGCTTGTACTCTATCCTAAAGTGTTTTTATAGCAGAACTGAGAAGCACAGGTACTCTCCTTTTGAAATTACTCAGTACCGGACCATTTATAGCACTGCTAAAGCCACAACAAATCACTAGTTTAAGTGAGCGCATGTATGCATTGTTAATTTAAAAAAATGTGGAAAAATACTAGCTGTAGCGTCGTCTTTTACTTGTGGCAAAAATAAATGAGGATAAATACAGAAAAAGTGCCCAAAAAATAAATATGGATAAATACAGACGGAAATGGCAAAAGAATAAATACCATAAAACCGGGAGCCCTAATTATAATACCTTCATCGGCTTCATATCAATTATTTTCAGAGGGAAAAGTGCAAGTACTCCCGATGCCGGGCTTACATCCCCCCACCTTCCAAAAAAAGTAAAAGTGGGGAGCCACGGGCAATGGCCAATGGGTCAAATGAGCCGCGGGTCGAAAAAGTTTGGGAACCACTGCTGTAAAAAGTAACTGATACAATGCTAAACCATCTTGGGGGAGGAGGGATTGAAAATGCTGGTGGGACTGGCAAAAGGATTCTGGCCATTCTGCCTGGATCATCAGTTCGCATTGACTGTGGAGTAGCTATCCAGCCTTTATAGTGAGATTGGAATAACATAATGGATTGGGAATGTGGACAGTTTGTCAATCCCAGCACCCGGAAACTGAAGTCAACAATAGTAAAGGCATTGCCGGGCAGGTTGGCTGGGTGTTACTTGTATTTATTTGTGTCCAGACTTGATAGCCTGAGCGAAGAGTATTTCAGTTGGAGGTACGACCCCGAAGCGGTGGAGACGAGCGCTTTCCTTCAGTGCTGGGGCCTGTTGTGTCTTGCGAGACACGTTCTAGTGTCTCAGCAGACACAGTTGTTAACCACTCCCTTAGGGGAGTGTAAATGTCAAGGTACTTATAGAGCGCACTGTCACCAGACGGCCACCTTGCGGTGTCGCCTTTGCGGTTTCCTGGCGCTGATACTCATACCGCTGTGGAACCCCTCCTGGCTTTCCCTGTGAAGTGTCCACTCCTGGGAACCCCCAGGGTGAAGCCAGGCATCCTTAGCGCTGTTGGGGCCGGTGTGGAGGCTAAGCAAGCTATTGCCCAGAGTTGCAGCGTGGGGCCCGTGATTAGAATAGGCACCGAGGCGAGAATAGACAGGTCCGAGGAAATTGAGCCCGAGCCCCGCCGAGGCAGGAATCGAACCCTGGTCCCTGGCCAGAACTCTGCTTCAGGGTCTGCCGCTCTAACCATTGAGCCACACTCCTCCACGTGGGCACACATGCACCCCACACGCATCCATCACAGGCGTCACGAGTGACGTGAACCTGTTAATAAAAGGGCCCGGGTGCACGTGCTCGTGGCCAGTTTAAGTAACCCTATCCACTGTGTCTGTGTCATCATTCACGCATTATATGGGCCCTAGGCCCACAACACAACATTGGCGACGAGGGGGTCTGAACCCCACATGCATGCTGTTTGCCACTCTGCTGTGCCTCCGGGAAGGGGAAAATATAGCCCCAGGCAACCCTGAAGACTATGCTCGCAGCAAGTGGCTGAGAGCTGCAAGACCACGATCACTCAGAGAGTGTTTCCGATGGCGTGCGCAGGCAATGCCTGTTCTGCCCACCATACCCAATGGCCCCTAGGTAAGAAGGAAGAGGCTGCTCACCTCCAGTGGTCTGATGCACCGCTGCGATCCACCTAGTGAGTAGTGGAATGAACGGACTGCAGTGCGAAACCGGAAGGAGTGTTCAGTGCCGACAGCAAAACGTGACCGGACCTCTCCACATAACGCAAGACTCGCAACTGCAGATGCCACCGGACTGTTGATTCGCCCATGAGTTGCCCCCACCTACAAGCGCAGTTTCCGATGAGGAGAGGAGTGCCATCGTGGTCATGAGGCCGGTAAAGAATGAGAGGCGCCCCAGTGGTCAATCGTGACATGCCCAGGCCCGGACTGGCAATGTCGGGCACCGGGCAATCCCCCGGTAGGCTGCCAGGGGTGGGGGCCGGTTTTTTGGCTGGGGGCCGGTTTCGTTGCTGGGGGGCCGTTTTTTTGGTCCGACTACCGCGTTAGTAAGAAAATTAATCAGGTAAGAACTCACTACTCTCTCTGTCTCTCTCCTCGCTCCGTGCGGGGACAAAAAAAAAATCACAATTTTATAAATAAATATCATCATGTATATGTATGTATGAATGATAATTAATCATAATAGGGGGTGGGTCGTTGGGATGCGTCGTCGCGCTCGCGCGCAGCGCGCAGTCGCAGATGTGTCTGCCGGATCCAGTTCACCTACTTAACCTTAGGGTGGGGCGGCCGTGTGGTACTGGTGACATGCGCATTGGGGTTCCAACAATGAATAGTGCGCGAGTTGTGATCCCGTCCACGGCCGAGGAGCATTCCAGAACAAAGCCAGCCACTGCCCCCTAAGAAGACAGTCAGAGACTTAGGGATCGAGGCACGGGCACCCCATAATGTATTTATAATTTTAGCCTCTGCCTGCTGCCTGTCCCTCCCTCACTAGTACCTTACCGACTGTCCGTCGTCGCCCGCCACCCGCAGAGGTGAGTCTTTGAAATTATTATCAGGATGGAAACATGATAAATTCGACAGCATGGGTGGCATTGGGCAATGGCATTTGTTTGGCACTAGCCGGGCCGGGATTAAACAAAGGGTATAGGCCTTCCCCCGGCCCAGGGCCTTGGCCTAAGCTAAGTTAAGGCCTACGTAATGCCTATCGCCGAGGCCTATACCTTTTTGTTTGATCCCCGCCCGGGCCAGTTCTGTGCAGGCAGCATAGCGAGAGCGCTGCGCAGTGCACTACTAGCGCGCCCCTGAGTCACTCTGGATTTGTGGATTTAGTCTAGTCAGGCATTTAGAGCACTGAGGAGGCCAGGGGTGCCGGGGTGAGGTGGTGGCTGCCTGTGAGCAAGATTCCGGCTATGCCAGCAGTACCACTACCTACCAGGCCCGGTTCTAGAGGGAAGGCTGGGTGGGCCAAGCCCACCCAAACATGAGCCTTGACACTCACAGTGAGTCATTCTGCCACCGATGTACAACAACTATTCAGATAACTTGTGATTTATTACGATCCTGCTGCAGAGCAACCATTTGTCTGTTGCTAGTTCTTAAATGCATGCAGATAAACTGAATTTTATGGGAATAGCTCAGTGGGTTACTACCCCACCTGTCACAGATATCCTTGTGTTAATTGCAGTTCAGAAGTTACTAACAAATTTCGCTTTTTTGTGTTGTGATATAATTAGAACGTACCCATTCTTTCAATAATCTAATATTACTAAAAAGAGTTTGGGCAGTTATACATATTTATCAGTAAAGCCAACCCTCAACCACTGCAGTACTCTTTAAATCCTTAGTTTGTGCTTCTCCCAACCAAACCCCCGTAAAATATATTGCCCACCAGTATGGATGAAGTGATTTCTACACCTTGTAATCCTCATTGGCTGATGTGACATTCCGCATAAACTGATTTATTGTCTGTATAATGTGTGCTGTTATCATGTAAAGTACTGTGACACCCTACACTCATGAGTAGCGCAATACAACGAATGGAATGGATATGAGAGACGGGCAGCGGAGAGATGAGGGGCACTAGTTGAGGGTGGCAGTGAGGGAATCCCAGGAAGAGGTCATGGGGTGGGTGGTTGCTACGGAGAGATGAAGGGTGCTGGTGCAGGTGGCAGTGAGGGAGTCAGAGGAGGAGGTCACGGGGTGGGGGGAATACAGAGAGCTGAGGGGCACTAGTGGAGAGTAGCAGTGAGGGAAGCTGAGGACTAGGTCATGAGGTGGGGGAACTACAGAGAGATGAGGGGCACTAGTGGAGGGTGGCAGTGATGGAAGCCAAGGAGGAGGTCACGGGGTGAAGGGCAACTACAGAGAGATGAGGGGCACTAGTGGAGGGCGGCAGTGATGGAAGCCAAGGAGGAGGTCACGGGGTGAAGGGCAACTACAGAGAGATGAGGGGCACTAGTGGAGGGTGGCAGTGATGGAAGCCAAGGAGGAGGTCACGGGGTGAAGGGCAACTACAGAGAGATGAGGGGCACTAGTGGAGGGCGGCAGTGAGGGAAGCCGAGGAGGAGGTCACGGGGTGGAGGGGAACTACAGAGAGCTGAGGGGCACTAGTGGAGAGTAGCAGTGAGGGAAGCTGAGGACTAGGTCATGAGGTGGGGGAACTACAGAGAGATGAGGGGCACTAGTGGAGGGTGGCAGTGATGGAAGCCAAGGAGGAGGTCACGGGGTGAAGGGCAACTACAGAGAGATGAGGGGCACTAGTGGAGGGTGGCAGTGATGGAAGCCAAGGAGGAGGTCACGGGGTGAAGGGCAACTACAGAGAGATGAGGGGCACTAGTGGAGGGCGGCAGTGAGGGAAGCCGAGGAGGAGGTCACGGGGTGGAGGGGAACTACAGAGAGATGAGGGGCACTGGTGGAGGGTGGCAGTGAGGGAATCCAAGGAGGAGGTCACAGGATGGGGGAAACTACAGAGAGATGAGAGGCGCTGGTGGAGGGAGCAGTGAGGGAATCCGAGGAGGTGGTCACGGGGTGGGGGGAAACTACAGAGAGATGAGGGGCACTGGTGGAGGGTGGCAGTGAGGAAATCCGAGGAGGAGGTCATGGGGTGGGGGAACTACAGACAGATGAGGGGCACAGGTGGAGGGAGCAGTGAGGGACTCTGAGGAGGAGGTCATGGGGTGGGGGGGCTACAGAGAAATGAGGGGCACTAGTGGAGGATGGCAGTGAGGGAACCCGATGAGGTCATGGGGTGGGGGGACCTACAGAGAGATGAGGGGCGCTGGTGGAGGGTGGCAGTGAGGGAGTCTGAGGAGGAGGCCATGGGGGAGTGGCTACGGAGAGATAAAGAGCACTGTTGGAGGGTGGTTGTTAAGTTATCTACAGAGAAAGAGGTAAAAAAATAGGTCAAAAAGACTTTTGCACCAGCACTACAGCCGGCCCTGTCATGGCCTCTCTGTTTTTGTTTATTTAATTAACAGTCAGGTGATTAGGACAACTGTGGAGCATACTTTAACATGCATGCTGATTACATTTACTGCTATATTCAATGTTTCAAGTTTGAAGGTGATTTTACTATTGTTTTTTACTGGGAATAATGAAAGTGGAACTGAATGGAGGCTGATATGGGGCTGGGTCCCAAGGTCAGCTGTGAGATAAGGTGTAATGGAGAGGGGTGGTAGCAAAGTGGATAATCAAGTCTGTAAGGGAGAGCGCTGCAGAGTCAGGGGTCAGGTGGAGGTAGTAATGAAGAGGATTTCTCCCTGAAGGCTCGCACAGAGGGAGCCAGAGTAGAGTCACTTGCTAGATACTCCCACCTTTGAAACCTCCTCTTCCCTGCCTGTGCCTGCGAGAGTCTGGCTATGCTAGTGCAGCACTGTGGATACGTGTGACTGTGCTCCCTTTGGTGGCGCTGTTGTGCTGCTTGATTCGGGGGGGCTGTAACTGGGGCGAAGGTTGGGGTCCGCAAGTCTGCTTAAAATATATTTTTCAGCACAAGCCTCAACTTGGGGCTTGTGCTGAAAAATATATTTGAAGCAGACAACATGGCTTTCTAGTGTGTGTGTGTGTGTGTGTGTGTGTGTGTGTGTGTGTGCGCGTGTGTGCGTGTGTGTGTGTGTGTTTTTTTTTCTTTTTTTTTACACAACCGAGTCCTTTTGTTTTGTTTTCCACTGGTCACTGCCTGGTGTTGCCACTGGGCTCTGGCACTTGCGCCGCTTAGGCTAACGTGCGGGGCCTTTTTTAGCTCATGTTCAGGACAAAAGCTTTGTCCTGAACATGAAAGTGAAGTCTCATGTGGATTACCGAGTTTAACAGAACATACTGCCAACAATACATGGCAGTCAGCCTGGTTGACGCCGCGTTCAGTCCTTACATCAAGGTGATTGTTGTTGTTGTAGTGTAGTCCGCATTGTTTCCTGAATTAGGTTAGATGTTTCAATTCGGTGTCAAATTATTGTGTGGTGCACATGGATTTTTCTTGTATCTAGATGTCATTGTGATTGTGCAGTCAGTATTCATGCTAAATAACCGATGTAGTGTGCTGAGAGACAGCGCCCTTAACCGGCTGCTAACATGGTGCCTGATTTTGTATTCGCTGTAGGAAGTGTGCTTCGTATTCAAGGCACACAGCGACAAGATGATGAGCTGCGCACAATATTTACATGCCTTTACTTATCTCAGTAATTTCAGCATCGCATCGACAATATCGGCGAGTGACCTCAACATAGAAGAGGGCATTGCATTGAAACAGACATAGGCAAGTCAAAGGTGGCAGCTGCTTTTCTTTTAAGATGCTGTTTATTTTAGGGCCACACCCTTGCAGCAACATTATCCTCTCGCTACGATTATGGGGATACATTAAATAAAAACAGTACTAGACAAATCACATCTCTCGGGAGAGCAGCATTTTATTAAAGCACTCCAAAGTGTGCCCCTCGTGCACGTTCTTATTAATAAAGTTTTCACCAACTAATGCGAACAGAATTTGAAGCTAGCCTACAAGAAGTGTCTTATGGGCTCCAGGATCATTCGCGATTCTGATATAGGATTGTAATTTAACATCTTATGGTGCAGGTTATAGAGTAAAGGGCTTAGCGCTGCTACCATCTTCTTCAATGTAACTTTTGACCTCTAATGGGCCTTTGTACCCTTGTATCAGTTCCATCTGTTGAAGGTCGCCCTCGGTGCGTTCCCTATGCGCTGGCTCAGTTGCTTCATGAATCATGACCTATATTTTGTTTAATTTTCCGGATTTCAGGCCGGATTTCACAAGAAAGGAGTTTGCGCTGGTAAAATGTGCACTTGCGTGTTCAGTGCTAGTGTCTCTTTTGAAAGTCGCCTCCTGCTGCTAGGGCCTGCTCTTTTGCTCTGTGAGGAAACCGAAACGGCTCCAATCAGTTCCGCTTGGCTAGCGAGTTAGCACTTGGCAGCCATGTGCCAAACAACACTGACCCTGGCGCACATAAACAGACACACACTCAGGGAGGCGGTGACGTGCTGGTGGGTGCAGTGAGGGAGGTTGGGGGGGGCAGGGCGTGCCTATACCAGCAAGTTAAAGCCGAAATTGGTCTCTTCAGTGTTGAAGGGGAGGAAAGAAGTAATACCTTTCCAGGAAAGGTATTACTTCTTTGTCATGATGAAATCAATTGCTATTGGACACTTCTCCAAGTAGCCGGGATCACGCACTTCTATACGGTGCAGCTTTTTATGCGGTTGTACATTCTGAAGCAGCGCATTGATTCAACAAGATAATCTGCGACCTCCCCCAAAACAGTGGCTTCTATTTCCACGCTGTGTTCTTTATCTCGCAAGTACTGCTACCTCGCTGAGGCCGGAAATCAAATATGTAATCACACAAATATGCGAAATCTATAGCAATTTTACACTGACTCACTTCATGTGGCCTGCCACTACAAAATGATATAAATAGAACATCATGCTGCAGTAAGGAGGAGAGCCTGAGGCCAGATCACATTCATCACTTAAGAGGCATTGATTGGCACAGGTACCGTACAGTAGCAGAAATCACGCAGTCTCGTAGAAATAACACTGGCCTTCCGCATTGAAGTTTCTACCTAACTTTTCAAAACATTCCCATTACAGCTTGCATTGCATTGCCTGCTCAACAATCTCGTTGCTATCTCTGAATAATTGTAATACTGATCTGTTGAGAATGGGACCAGATTTACCATACCACCCTAAATGTCCACCACTGTGACCACCCCCCCCCCCCATGGCGCAAGATCACTAAATTGTACTGATAAAGGAGATCATTGTATGTTATGGTTACAAGGCCAGTGTCATATGTTGAAATCCCCCAGTGACGCAATTAAAGCCAGGAAATGCTGGAGAGGAGGGAAAGGAAAGGGGGGAATAATGGAAATTTGGGGGGAGAAACTTGCAGGAGATAACAAGAAAGACGTCCTGTTCACTCATAAGCTTGATAAAGGATCCATTGCCCTTTAGGAGCAGGTCCATGTACACCATAGTACCCCCTAGTAGTGGTTGCTCACTGCGCTTGCTCGATACACACCATGTGGGGGCTGGTCTCACTTTTACTTCTCTCTGATTTACTACTTGTGCCTATTTTTGGTGCTCTCTGAAAGAATGTCTATGGGTACATATGACTGGGTGGGTAACCTGGTGCTCTTGAAGGTCATCATCTACTATTTACTGTGGTTTGAAAGTTGATACAATTGAATATGTAATGAAAAATGTGCTGTAAAATTCACCATTTTGGTCGGTTGTTTTCCAAAATTTTCTTGGGGGGAGAACCCCCCCAAATCCCCCTAATAGCGGTCAGGGTCGCTCGCTGCGCTCGCTCGCTACACGCTGGACGGGGGCTGGTCTGCCAAATTTGACGGGGGGCTGGTCTGCCAAATTTTGCCAGGGCTGATTTCAGTTCCCAGTCCGGCCCTGGACATGCCCGCAGTAGCTGTGAAGCTGCCACAGTGCCCCACACGCAGCAATAGAACTGCCCTGAAGAGAGCAGTGCCCCACGACTTCCTCCCTGTCAGCGAACATGCCAGAGTGAGTGACTGTGCCTGGGCGAGGGACACATCGTATAGTGCCTCAAATTCACCTACCGGCGTGGTCCAGGACAAGCGGTACGGCATCATCGGCGAGAGGCGCACCGGCTGCCTGACGGCGAGACATCCGTAGGTGAGAGGGGCAAGAGTCAGCCCGAGGCTGCTCCCCTGCCATGGAGTGCTATTCCCTGCCTGTACAAACACAAGAGGAAGCGAGGAGGCCCGCAGCATCAGGAAAGCTGCTGGGGCCCACGAAGGATGCACACGGCGCCAACCGGTGGTCGCCGCCGGCACACACTGCACCCTGTAAAAGAAAGAAACACAGGCTGTGCCCTACCCGCACCTCCTCCCCTTTCCACAAGAGAAGCCGCAGCCTAGACCCACCTGCGGAGGATAAAGCCAAAGAATGGCTGCAGCACACTCTCCACAGCTGGTGCCTTCATCGAGAACAGAAATGCCGCGAGAGTGAACACTCACCCCATGTGCCACCCTCAATTTATGAAGGGGGGGACAGTGCACCAGTACACCGCAAGGCCTGCAGCGTCATGTGAGCTGCTGCGGTCTCCCGCATTGAAGGCTGCGCCCTCTGGCGGTCGTTAGCAGAGACCATGTTGATGAGCCTGCAGTGCCAAGCGGGCCCGCAGGGGCTTATGATTGTGAAATTGCCCAGGCTCTGGTGTACCTGCATTCACGACCAGAGTCACCCCCTGCGAGCCGCATGCCAGCATCGAGACGAGCGCTACGGTAAAGCTGCGCCTGCTGGAGTACACCGGTGAGCACAACGCCACCTAGCTGCCGCATTGTACACTGCACCCAGCTGAGTGACTGCCACGGTAATGAAGCAGCCCCAGTCGGGCTAACTAACTGAGAAAAGCCGCGGCAGCAGTGTATGCTCACACACGAGGGGCCTGGGTGTGACAGAGAGCAAAGAGCCTGGTGCTGCTTGTTGTCGCATCAGGAAGAAGATACCTGGCTTGTGAAGAGAACTCTGGATGACTACAGCAGGCCCCCAGCACCTATACGCTGTCAAAGTTCCTGAACACCAAGAAAGTGAAGTGCATGAAGCAGCACAGCACCTGTAACTGGTAATGAGTTGCCACCACATACACCACTGCAGGTGCCCACACCCACTGAACAGCCCACTGCACAGCTCATCCACAAGTGGAGGAAAGAGTGTAATGCACTGAGAACTGCTCAAGACATCCCAGTAACAGACTGGGCAAGACAGTGCCACATGCACCATGGACTGTCTGTCATTTTGAGAGGGAGAGACTGAAAAACCCCAAGAAAAGGACTGGTGTGGCAAGGACAGGCAGTGCCGCTGTGAATGTCGCTCTGCCGCAACTCTCAGCACCTGGAGAGAGAGAAAGAGGGAACACAGCGCCAGTGAAAGTGCTGCTCACAGAACTGAGAGTGGCAAGAAGCCCAAAGCTGCCCCAGCGCAGAAAAGCATCAAGCTACCAAGAGCAGCAAGGCCCAAGAAGGCAGCAAGCCCCCCTGAAGCACAAAAGAAGCGGGCACAGAGCGCGCAACTACCAGTGGCTGACCGATGCCACGGCAAGCAAGTGTTTTGCAACACACGCCCCCGGTGGTGAACGGACTTCACCAGAAGCATGTGCACTGTGCACGCCCCCAAGTGGCTGTCTTCTGCCACAACAAGTGAGAAGAATGCGCCACACGCCCCTGGCGGTGAAAGACTGCCACCGCAAGGAGGAAGAGCAGGCACGCCAGGTGCCAGAAGAGGGCGCACAAAAAGAAGACAAAGCGTGTGCAGCCAGAGGTGCGTAATAAATGCACCCAGAAGCGCGTCAGCATGGGTAAATGCCCAGGGGGAAAGGAGACCTCTCCAAAGAAAAGAAGCACTGCTGTGGACAGCAGGGAGATCTTTTACATCTCCACATCCGCAACGGAGCCCCAAGTGGGCCAAACACAGCACAGTGTCCTCCCTCACACTGCCTCAAAATGGAGTCGTCGGTGACCCAAGACAGGCAAGAGGAGAGTCGCACACTCCGAGTGGCCAGCCACTACCACAGCTCCCTACTGCCCGTGGAAGTCATTCTCAGAAGAGGGAACACCCGAAGTAGGAGCTTCAAGAAGCTGCCTGAAGAAGGAGCACCCAAGACAAGTGGCTGCTCGCCACGCAGAAGAGAAGAGTTACAGAAGTCTCACCCACATGGTCCAGAGACCATTGAAGTTGATAGGCCCTGTTGGCCTTTTTGGAACATGGTGTATGGCACTGCACCCGGAGAAGAAGCAAAAAGAAAAGTGACAATCCTGTCACCTGGAAGAGCTGGACAAACACAGGCATGTTAAGGAAAACAAGAGGAGAAGCACGAGGACTCGTAACACCACAAGCCAAGAGCACACCCAGAGACACCAGACAACCACCAAGATGGACCGACGTCCCTGGAGACAGCCTCAAGGGAGAACCAAACGTAAGCCGCAGCAAGCGCGAACCGCGTTGCTCCCCAACGCTTCCCAGTGCGACCGTCCATCCCTGAGTGTCGGTAGTCGAAGTCGAAGGGCATCCCTGCTCCTGACCGCAGATGCCAGAGGTGAAAGAACAGTTTCAGCAAGGCAGAGACATGCAGCTGCGAAGTCCCTCCAGAAACCTCTCCTAGCCGATTGTCACCACCTGTCGTCCAGGCCCAATGGCAACTACATCATCAGTGACATGTGCATGATACCGCACTTAGCAAGAAATGTGGAAGTGTGACCGGAGGGTCCACACTAAGAATCGGACAACCGACCAAGTTCAGAAGGGGAAGTCCTGACTGGCCAGGCTGGACGATGAAGAGAATCCGAGCTGAAAAAGGAGCGAATCCTGACACATCAACAGCAAGTGTAGGGGTGACAACCAGAGAAGGAACTGGTGACTGTCCAGCAGGAGACCGAGAGTAAGCTGCAAGCCTGCGCGAACAGAGTCTCATGCCTCACGTTTCTCAGCGTGTTCATCACGTCACTGTCACCAACATCCTAGTCGCCCAAGAAGTCCAAGTGCACGGATGTAATTGCCTCCCCAAAGGAAATGGAGGCACCTGGCCACTCCCTGCCTCAGGTGATCGACTCAATGCCTGCAA
The DNA here is from genome assembly GCF_964204655.1 of Triturus cristatus. Lineage (NCBI taxonomy): Eukaryota > Metazoa > Chordata > Amphibia > Caudata > Salamandridae > Triturus > Triturus cristatus. Next base: position 981,806,625 of record NC_140588.1, on the reverse strand, counting down.
CCATCAAGGCAAGTCATCACCAACTGTTGTCCAGATTCACCACACGGCTGGCAATGCTATCACGCCAGTCCTCGTCAAGTGCGTCAAACGATACCATCTCGAGTACCAATGGATTGGAGTCCTACAATGTTGCTAAACCAGCCAACAAGCGAAACCAGAAGCCACCTGCTGATGTGGCTTACACCTGAACTGCAGCAGCGAGAGCATGTCTTGCCCAAGACTCATCCATCCCTGAGGTTTGTGCGAGCGACTGAATACTGGCTCCTCGGTGGTCTTGCAGCTGCCCCCAGTCGGCACACACGCAGTCCCAGTGCGGCCCACAAGCAGTCCTGTGGCAAAACCGACAAAGGGCCTCCCCAGGCGGGAGAGTTGGAAGAGACATTGCCCTGCCGACAGGTTACAGGATACCGCAAAGTAGTCTAGCAGAGGCGTCAGGTGATCAAGCAACACCATCGTGAATCTTCGCCTTGGACTCCAACCATGCTTTTGACGCACTCAGTTTAATGAACTGTTATTACCCATCACATACCATTCTCAACGTCAGCGAAGGGAAGTAACCTCGACCAAAGGACATGTTTCCACTGGCATGTTAAAAGAGTGTAGCTGACGTCTCCAAGCCTGCGTTTGTGTCCTGAACCACTCAGGGTAAATCATGAGTGCCCGCCGAGATCGTCCTGCTGCAGTCAGAGTCACCAGTCCTTGTCTGTTGTCATCCTGATGCCTGACACGAGAAGCTGATGGACCCTGTGATGTATGTTGAATTGTTGTTTACCCCTACAGGTTGGACTAGTGAGTGTTTGGTTTTCATTCAAATTTGGGAGGAATGTTGTGTCCTGCGAGACACGTTCTAGTGTCTCAGCAAACACAGTTGTTAACCTTGGGGGAGTGGGCACACATGCACCTCACATGCATCCATCACAGGCGTCACGAGTGATGTGAGCTTGTTAATAAAAGGGCCCGGGGGCACGTGCTCATGGCCAGTTCCAGTAACCCCATCCACTGTGTCTCTGTCATCATTCATGCATTATGTGGGCCCTAGGCCAGCGACACAAGAGGGCCTTCAAATGGATTATGCATTTCACCCTTTTTGGATGATTCTAAAGGTAGTACTGTAAGTCAGGAGACAGCCTGTAGACTAGATTTTGATGTGAGAACGCTCAGTGCAGACTCCAGTAATCTTACCATGCAATCTATGCATGCTGGTGAACACAGCAAACACATTCATCCCATGGTAAAGGCGAACCTGTTGATTCTAACAGCATGGAGGATTTAAGGTAAAAAGTGGGATCAGTGGGCTTTCGGAACAAACTGAGCAGTTCATTAAGGAATCAGGTGCACAAAATACACTACGACGCTACAAGCCAGCATGGACTAAATGGGATAGCTGGTGTATGGACAGGGTGTGCGTTCCACTTCACAGCTGTTGTTCAAATTTTGATTTTTTTTCTGACTTAGCCCAACAAGGCATGATATAAAATAGTGAATTTCTTATATGTCGGCCATTTTGACAGGCCATATCTACGAAGATGGGTGCCCCAGTGAGGGAACATCACTTAGGGGCATATTATCAAGCACAGCGTTAAAATTATCGCCGGTTTAGCGGTAGAAAACTGCCGCTAAAGCGGCGATAATGGTCTTGATAATATGCCCTGGAGAATTCCAATAGAAGCCCATGTTCTGGGGTGAACATGGGCTTCTATTGGAATTCTCAAGGGCATATTATCAAGCCCATTATCGCCGCTTTAGCGGCAGTTTTCTACCGCTAAACCAGCGACAATTTTTAACGCCGTCCTTGATAATATGCCCCTTAGTATGTAGGTTATTGAAAGAAGTAAAAATGCAAGTTGCTTCACGCGCTCATTTGAGCAACTGAGATGTCAACGATGTTTGTGAATTGTTCTTGGCATGGGAAAACAATGAAGATTCGCCCTTTAAGGAGTTATCAGGTAAGTTGGTGATGTTTTTGTGTTTAATATCTTGTAGAAGAGTATTGGATGTTAGAGTGATAGATGTGATGTGGTAGGATGCTTTTTTCCCCCCAGTAGTGGATACATTTGTGCTCTCCAGAAGGTCTAAAACGAATTGCAGTTTGGTTTCCTACCCAGCTTTCTCAGCAAATGAGAAATTGTTAGTGGTGATGTGTTAAGAGAATATGAAAGGAGAACTCAGAGTTTGAAGCATAAGGGAGTTAGGCAATTGTGATAGCTCTGAAACCACCTCATTAATCAATCCGAGAAATCACCCACTTTTGCAAGATGAATGAAGAGCAAGCTGGCATAGATGTAGGAGAGCTTGGGGCTTATTCTGTTAGAGGCGTAATGGCCCCAAAAGCATTCCTGGTAGGCACAGGTTTAAAGGATATAATATATAAAGGATATAAAGAAGGCGGCAGACTTCTGAAGAGAATCCGTTATTAAGGAATTTTATTTTAATCGGATTGAGTTATGCTGGGAACGGCTTTAAAATAGCATAATAGGAGTCTTTGTGTCTTGACACAGAAATAGATGCAAATATTATCCCAACCTTCAGAAAAATAGGGGGCGATATGAAATGATATTTTAATGGGGATTTATTTGTATCATGGCAAAGGATGTTTTCATGTCTACATTTTATCATGATACGTCCCGGATACGGTCATTTTATATGTCGGTTTGGTGAGGTGAACCTCAGTTGACGTACGAATAAGAGAAACTGAGGTGGGGTAAGAATGAGAGTAACCACAAGGAAGTGTGACTTTATCAAAGAAAAGAGGAACAGGAAGGACTATTCAAGGGTTTTATGGACCCTTCCTATTGGCTGTAGTATGTCGTTTGTGTTTACTACAGCATTCATGGGAGCTGTAGTTTGTTTACTGAGGCGTTGGGGAAGGTCGGTTTGCTGCTGAGGAGTAGTAAAGTTAAGGGAAGCATAAGTCTCACATATGTATGATTAACAGAATCCACACTTTCTTTTATGTTCCTTAGAAATCTCCATTCACTTCTTCCTTTCTCATCCGACTGGCAAGGAACCCAAGCACGAACACCTGTAAGCACTCGAGGTGGCCGTGCTGATCCTCATGGCCATCAGTTCAGCGAAAGAGCAGAGCGTTGATGTCAGCAGAAGGAAGTCCAGCTCTGTAACCAAACTTGGAGGCAGTAGTGTCTGCATATTTCATCACCAGCAAGCTCTCAAGTACAGCATCAACCATGTACTGAGGGAGTGCATGGCATGTCTCATATGCCATCAGTCAAGTGAAAGGATGTCCAGAATGAATATAAAGTGGTATATACCAGAAAGGAAACGGTTAGCAGCCAAAAATAAAGACAACAATTATCAGTCATTGAGGAGCTGTAGGACCCAGAGATGAATGAATATTTAAGCTCGATAGTGGTAATGAAAAATATAAAAGATGGGTGGCTAGAGGACAGGGAGTTGTGTGGAGACGTCCTATGAGGTTCGGAAGACTAGTATTAGAAAAGTGACATTTTAGTAAGTGTGCTGCACACCACTCCTAAACTGGAGTTATGTCCAGTTAGATTTCTCAAGCCCCCAGAGTTTTAGGAGAAAGGGAAAACAAGCGGGTATCTCACAGCACTCCCTAAGGGCTATGCAACTATGGGAGTAAGGATGTTTGGAAGACTACAGACTTGCCAGATGAGAACTGCAGGGATTAAGAGTAGCCTACTCCTTTTCAATCCTACCAAGTTAGCACACACGCCATAGGTCATTGGATTAGAGGTCGACGTTGATAAAGAAAAGTGTGGGGACTGTAATCATGAGTACAAGGGGGGAGTGGCCATCTAGTGTGGGGGTGGGGTCAGAGACGCGGCTAAAAATAGCAAAATATTCTCTAAATAATGTAGTTAGCCTTTGACCTATAGATAGCTGCATATAATATATGATGCCCACATCTCAAATGAAAAAATAAATGTAACTTCGCCTCTATTTCCTCTCAGCGCGGGGACACGCCGAGGTGCGTAACCATGCGCTTTATAAAATTCCATAATAATAATAATAATAACTTACATTCATTTGTAAAATACATTTTTCTGGTAGGACAGTTCGGTTGGTTAATGCGATCACTTCGGATATGTGTGTGTACCAGATGGCCACTGATTTGAATCTTGATCAGTGTCTTGGGGAAGTAGTGACATGATTTATAGTGCCAAGAGGTCCAAGTGTAAGACAGAAAGTAAATCACTACTTTAAAACATGTATTACACACAGTATGAGATAGGTTAATCACACAGAGGCTTCGCAAAATGTTTTGTTTAATTGCTTACAGGGCTTTCAAAAGGTATGTTATTAGCAATGCACTGACTACATTTAGTGCAAACGTTTTTAATACGTTTTCTTTATGAGGACAAATTCCAGATTCTATCAATCAATTAAAACCTATACTGGCTCCCAAGCAGTCTTCAGATTTGCCAATTAACGAGTTGCACACGTTTACATTTCTTTCAGGTAGCAGGTACCTGAGACACAAGGCTTTTTATTCAGCTGCCTCTATTTTCTCTCAATAAAAGATAAAAAGAGATTCATTCTCCCCTTTCAGCCTGTGGCAACTCAACCGTTCAGGGACGGTTGTTTTTTTAATAAAAAGTATGAGAATTGTTTCGATCACATTGATAAGAATTGAGTTCCCGGCCCCTCCTCTTGTTATCAAGCCTACATAACGCCTCGCGGCCCCCGCTTCGCGGGAGCCGCTCGCAGGCGTGGACTCTGGTTTTTAATTTCTTTTACCTGCCATTACTTCGAGGAGCTGTTGGGACTTCTTGCACAGCGCTACTACTCCTGGAGGCTGTTACTGTTGCTGGGACTGCGAGGCCCAGGGTGCCCTGCCACGTAATTGCTCATCGCACCTGGTCCCTCTTCCCGGCCCCTCCTCCTCCCGTTACATAATTCACGCCTATTATCGCGTGAGCGGGACGCGAGCGGGGCGCAGACCGGGGCGAAGCCCGGGCAAAGGGCGGGCCCGTCTGAGTCCGTCCGAGTACGACAGAGGACGGGACGGGGCACTATTCTTGGCTGTCTGGGTTTGTGGGTCCTCATCTGGCGCATTTTGTTTTTGAAGGTCTGTTTCACATTGAGTACCTTTAGTCACTGTGTGTAAGGCCGCTCGAAATCCTGCCCGTGTCTGTGTGCCCACACTATCGGACCTGTGGTTATGGCTACTGCAGGCTTGGGGAAGGGGAGGAAGTCTTTTACTGGGTCAGGAGTTGCTGGTACTTTGGATAATTTTATTACTAGGGCTACCTCTGTTTTACAGAGGGAAATAGAGTTAACGGAAAAAAGGCTTTCGCTAGACCAAGATTTTACAAAACGGTCTTCATTGGGCAATATTGCTTTAGCGAAGTCACCTATAAATCACTGCAGTGCTAGTCAAGCCCTAGTCTCTAACTCCCAAGGCCGCCTACCCCTAGCTGTAAATTCCATTGCCAATAGTCCACTTGGGCATGATGCCTCTAATGGCCAAGATCCCTCCATACCCGACACCAATGTTGGAACAACTAGATCTGGCTTGCCTATCCGCATAGAGGAATCTAATGCTAAATTGACAGAGCGGGTTGTTAGACGCAAGCGGAAAGGCACAGTCTTGCCCAATAAAAGATCGAAAATATTAAAACGGGCAAAACCAGGAGGTTTAGATTGTGCAGTTAATACAGATCCTGTCCACCTGGTGACACAAAGTACTGAGTGTGCATTGGGTTTGGATCTTGGAGGAGAGTTCTGGACCAAAATGGAACAGCTACTTATTGCGACTTGCCTCCCTATGCGCAACAGACTTGATTCAATTGAAAAAAAACTTTCTATTTTTGAATTATTGTTTGCTGCTCCACCGGGGGTTAATGTGTTAAGTGAAGGGGAGGGTCCTAATACTAATTCAGTCTTATCCATCGAAGAACCAGTAGGGCCAAATGGTACTGCCCCAATAATAAATAACACACGGCTGGATTTAACAGTCCAATCCACTATGCAGTGTGATAGACCAGGAACCACTGCCCAAATAGCATCACATGGCCCAACCTTACGGGCCCCACTAGCGAACATCATGAGTAAGAAAAAACATGTAACTGCTAGTCTTCCAGTTGATCCGAGGAATTCTGACTCCCCCGGTAATATTCCCAGACGTCCAAACCCAGAAATTCTAGCTACACCCAAGTTACCTTGTTTGGACCTGCCTCCTGAATCAGCTCCATATGTGGTGGTCCTAACGGGGGTTCCCATTCTAACTCAGGGTACAAGGGAGGACTTTAGTAAACTTAAAAATAAGTGTATATACTGGCTGAACTGCCATAAACCCCTTCCCAACCAGTGCAGGAGTGAAATACTTTTTGCAAGATGGCTTGATTGGGTAGGACCTAGACCTAAGGATATACAGGGTGACTGCGTTGTTATTAATTTTAGAGATTCTAGAACAGCCAGATATATCTGTAACATGCAGTCACGTAGTTTGGGTAGTTCTGAACCAACCATAAAAGCTCTTCCACTTACTTACTTTTACCTGGGTCCCTCTTTACCTGGGTGTGAAGCTCCCTGGGAGGGTTGTGTTGACGTCTCGGGAAAGTCACAGGTTGGCCCCCCTCCCCCTCCATTCACTGGAACCCAAATTTATAACCAATTTTGTCCACCCACTCTTGAAACGTTCCACCACAGCAATAGATATAGTGTTTTGGATCAGGTGGATTGACGTTTGGGCTCCAGTGTTGTCACCATCTTGACCGGAGACCTGAAAGGGCCACATAACATCAAGGTTGGTCCTAAGGATAGGGGAATCATTTTTTACAGCCCGTGTCACCAGATTTACCGCCTAGACCGAACGCCAAAGAAGTTCTACCTCTAGAATATCATACTGTATTATTGGAAGATCCATCTGTATCGACATTGCTGGGTGGGCCGGAGTACGAACATGATCTGGGAAGTTTGGATGGGGAAAGTATTCCCTCTAGTGACCTGTCCATTAAAGGAAAGTTTAAGTCAGACATTAATCTTATTTCCTGGAATGTAGCGGGTTTAAAGAACAAATTGATTTGCGAAGAGTGGGGCAATTTCATAGACATCTTCGATATCTGTCTATTTCAAGAGACATGGGCTCTGAAAAACCACCAACGGGCGGGTTTCGTTTCCTATGACATTCTTGCACTAACAAGTGGTAGGGGGAGACCTTCTGGAGGCCTTAGCACCTGGGTTGCAATTCACCTGGGTGCTATAGCAAGGCAGCTCCAAACGGGCTCAGATGATATCCAATGTGTCGTATTGGATCTGCCCGGAAACAAACATCTAGCTCTCCTGAATGTCTATTCTAGACCCTCTCCAAGTGGACGGGAATCCAAGGTCATTTTATATTTGAATGATTTTATTTTGACTCTGGATTCTGAATATTCTGTGATAGTGGGTGGCGACTTCAACTGCCAATATGAGCCGCTAAGCCTGCTGGATACAGATGACCTAGCGGCGGAAGACACGCAATGGAATATTCCTGAGCCTTTGATACCTATGGTTAAAGCTTGGACCCCACTAGTGTTACAAATCCTCGCTCTTACTTTTTCTTTATCTTTGAGGGCCTGTAATGGGAGATTTAAATCTGACCGCCCTGGACAAACTACCTTCAACAGAGCAGGACAAATGTCGATCTTGGATTATATCCTTATTGAAATAAAATCTTGGGACATGGTGCTTGATTTTAGGGTGATAGTTCGAGACGATAGCGACCACAATGCTCTCACTATGAAACTAAAATCAGGAAGCTGGGGATTCACAAGCTATGACACTGTGGCGCCTACACCTCTTCAACCCCTAATCCTGCATAATAACAGATGCAGAGTTAGGTGGCCTAGTATCCTCGCTTGGCCGAATAAACTGGCGGAAATTTATAGATTGGCACTGCCCTGTCTTAATGACATGGCCGAAGCAGTGCCAAACTGCACCTCTATTGAGAGTACATTTAGACCCGTTAAAATTCATAGCCTGTTAGCAATCCAATTTTTGGATGTTTTTTCTCGGGTTGAGACCTCGAGGGCCCATGTGGCCAATAAACAATTGTGGTATACTCCCGAGTGTAGGAAACTAAAGGGCGAGCTGATCCTGGCAATCAAAGCCAAGGATAAAACCAGGACTAAACTACTGAGGGCTCAGTACAAGTTAATTACCCAAAGGGCAAGGAAGTCTTGGGAAGATGACAAGTGGGAGGAGTTAAGATTAGCTCTGCAGAACAAAGATTTTAAAACTTTTTGGGCTATTGTTAGCAATGGTAAGAAAGACCCTAATACTATTACCTGCTCCAACATAGCCCCTGCAGTTTGGGAAGAACACTTTGGGGGTTTATATTCAGATTTGAACTGTAATATTCCCCCTTTAACTGTTATCCCCCCCAACATAGCTTGCCGAGCTGAGGATATCCCAATAATAACGATTAAGGAGGTTGAAAACGCCATACATATGCTCATACCCAACAAAGCGCCAGGTCTGGACAAAATTCCAGGAGACCTTTTTAGGTCAGAACCCAAGGTATGGCCACCGTATTTGTGTGTTTTGTTTAATTCCATCCTGTTGGGAGCTGAACCAACCAGAATCATGGTGAGGCACCGAGATTGTGCCAATTCATAAAAAAGGCTGTCCACTTCAGCCTTCGAACTACCGGCCGATTAGTCTAATCGACACGACCCAAAAATTATTTGGGCGCATAGTTTTGGACAGATTGCAGGCGTGGGAAATAGAAAATAATATTTTAAGTACCCTACAGGCGGACTTCAGGAAGGGTATTTCAACCCTTGATCAGATCTTTCGTCTCCAGGTCATATACTGGAAGACTGTGAGTGTGGAGGGTGGCAGCCTCTACCTCATTTTTGTCGACCTAAGATCAGCATTCGATCTGGTCCCGCGCGAAAACCTGTGGAGAGTTCTTCAAACACTCAATGTTCCCACCTATCTTTTGGATCTTTTGAAGAGCCTCCACAAGGGTAATTTCGCACAGGTCAGATGCGGGAAATATGGTGAATTATCTGAACGTTTCCCTGTTAATAGAGGAGTCCGTCAAGGATGTGTACTAGCGCCCACGCTGTTTTGTTTATATATTAATGGGCTAATAAAACACCTAGTAGGCATAAAAGACACTGATATCCCTAGATTAGCCACGGGTAAGGTACCAGCTCTAATGTTTGCTGATGATACCTTGTTGTTGTCACGTACCCCCATGGGAATCCAGCGTATCCTAGATGGTTTTGTAGACTTCTGTGGAGAAAGGGGTCTTGAGATCAATCTAGCAAAAATGAAATTTATGATCCTTAATCCTCCCAAACACACTCGCCCCAACCCAGTATTGAATGGTATCCCCCTCGAACGGGTCAAGACGTTTGGATACTTGGGGATTACACTCCAAGAAGATCTAGGATGGGGGGGTCAAGTTGCCAATTCCACTCTAAAGTTGACCCAAACTACAGGTGGTATGGCTAGATTGTTTAAAGGTTCGGTTTTTAAACCAGCTGCACCAGTGATAGAAATTTTTAAATCACAGGCAAGAGCTGCTACTACCTATGGAGCGGAACTATGGGGCCATTCTAAAACTGACAGTTTATCAAGGGTTGAAAATTCCTTTATAAGGAATTTGTTGAGCTTACCATCTAGTTCCCCGTTGATACCTATCAGGTTTGACTTGGGTCTGCTCCCCATGGAAGAGGTGGTGGCCGTGCGGCCTGTCTACTACTGGAAGAGACTTTGGTCCAATCCGGACTTGGAATCCTACAAAAATGAATTCATGGGGGTCTGGCCTACAATTAAAAACCAGAACATCCCCTGGTTAATGTATGTTAGGGACACCTGTGCCAAGATTGGCTTTCCGGAATTATGGGGCACTCCGGAAAGCTCATGCCTGGCTGTTTCCAAAACCAACTTGGCCGAACAGTTTAGATATTTGTATCTATTACGCTTGCACACAAACCCGAATGTTGGTAGGTTGACTGCCCAGTTTCTCCAGATCAAACCGAATTACGGGAGGGAGTCATTTTTAGATCTGATTTTCCCTCCTGTTGCTAGGAAGCTGTATCTTCAGTTGAGAATGGGCACTCTACCGCTTAGGTCCTTCACTTCAAGATGGGATTCTAACAATGTCCTGCATGTGGTTATAAATTGGAGGATGTAAATCATGTGTTCTTCTTTTGCCCTACGTACCATCTGCAAAGAAAACGCTGGGTAATACCTATTTGCAGAAACCTTGGTTTCAGAGAGTGTGAAAAAGCTCTGCGAGTTTTGCAATTTGACACTCATCCTCCAATTGTTTTTGCAGTTTCACGTTTTTTAAATACTATGTGGCTGCAACGTAGGAAATTCTGCACTAACTTTTAATTAATTGACTAAGTTTAATCCCAGTTATTTATCCTTTATTTGATTCTGCTGGTCTTATATTTGTGATCTGATTTCGATGTGATCCTTTTCATTATCAACACTGTATGTAAAATGTTGTTGCTTTTATGGCCCTAGTTGCCGAAATAAAGTTTATAATGATGATGATAAGAATTGGCAACGTTATTTCCCCTTTCCCCTGCCCACCTCGACCTCTTCCTAACCTACTTAATATCGGTTCGAATCATCGCGATTACAATACAAACATTAGCAAAGGCAAACATAAGAATGAAAACACCAAATATCATTGTTTAGTGAGAATCCCAGCATACATTTGTTTGTGGATCTGCATATCTATCTTAAAGATTTCCTGCGTACCTTAATATAAGCCATGTGGCCGTGTCTCTGGCTTACTAGTGTGACTTTTCTATGTCACGGGCATGATTCCCAGTTGAGTAGATGGTCCTCCCCGCTCTCATAGGAGATACATGGTCTTGCCTTCCCTCCTCCATTCTGTATCTGTGCCTAGAAGCAATTCATTCATGCAGTGTGTGCCAAAGAAATCTGTGTACATAAAATAAATAGTCTTCATGCCTGGATATGGTGGTTGCTTATGCAGGATGGCATAGCATGGCATTGTTGGGTGTGGGTGCATAGTATCTCACTGGGTGAGAGGATTTGGTAACCTTTGACTGTGCTTGATCGTTTAGTGATCTGTTGATGGGCGAGGTGGCACAACAACCACTCATCCTGCTGAGAAGAGCTGGAACGCTCCCACTGAAGGCATGCAAGTGCTTCTGGGAAGTGTAGTTTCTGCACCATTTTATACATAGCAGCTGAGAAAATCTCTTATAGTACCTCTGAAAACAAACAGCTTGATTAAAAAGTGCCCACCCTGTACTGCTGAGAATTATTTCTATTACCCCCACTTAACCACCAGCATCTCTGCTGAGAAGTGCTGGTTTGCCCTCTTCACAGTGCCCATCCCATTTAATTACAAATTACAGCAGCCCTGCTGTGAAGTATTTCTGCTGTCCAATTTCAGTTTCAGCTGCACTGCTGAGAAGCCAATGCTCTGCCCCACTCGAGGTATAGCTATCCTGCTAAGGAGCTAATCGCCCCCTCAAAGTTTCTGAGTAGACCCCTTTGGTGATCTCAAATCTAATTCCGTCTATTGCTCTCTTCATTCAACTACTGCTTGATGGGCATTAGGGCTCCCTTTCTGGTTACCGTATGAGGACTTAGAGAATAGTAGCTGCCTGTTATCTCCCTATTTCACCAGATTTTTCTGCATGCCAGATGTCAAAACCTGCTCTTAATTCAAGTGATTTAATGACCACTACACTCTGTCCCCAGCCCTGCTCCCAGCTTGTTCTTTGTAATCTGGAAAGCCTTCACCAGCCTGTCTGAAGATAGCGCCTACATCACGTCTACAAAGTCCGCTAGTCCCTCTGAAAGCCCTGCACTAAGAGCCTCCTCCCTGACCTCCTCTGGGACCCCCAAAAGTCTGATGTGTGCTCCTTGCTTGAATTGTCCAAGATTTCAAATTTCTCTTCAAAGGTCACTAGGGCCTCCATCTCCTTGGTCTCAAACAATGTTGTTCTTTTTTTTTATCTTCTCAGAGTGACCCTCGAGTTTTTGCAGGTGCCCTCTGTTCTCTCCAATTTCTGCTCCCCTGTCAGATCGCAGTGAGGATTCTCCGACTTCCTATAAAAAAATTTTTTATTGAAGGACAGATAGCATCAGAGTCCTCCTTCAGGGCACTGTTTAAAGCATAGACACTCTCAAAATGTGTTCGCAGGAACAAAAAGTGTGGGCAGTGATCTGAGGGCCGCAGTGATGCCAGCCACAGTGTCGGCCATGGGTTTGGGGGGAAGGGGGGTTGGAGGTAAGATGGGTGTAGGGGATGCTAAGCATATACATCAAGTGGTTGAACTGCACAATGTGAAAACAGAAAACCTAAGATTAATCCTGGCTCCCCCACTTAACCAAATTGTGTGATCCTAGACAATTGTTTTATTTCAATCTCCCTCCTTTTGTTTCATTATTACACGTAAGAAGACATCGAAATACATGAATTCTGGATTTGAGCTATACAAAACCGTCTGCAATGTTTGATTTAAAAACTATACTGTTGTTCATGTACAATGGGAACCCAGGGAGGCGCATGTAAAGGTCAGGAGGGCTGCATGCGGCCCTCAGGCCGCACTTTGAGTATCACTGGTTTAAGCAGTAGTGACTGCTACCGAAAAGGGGTGATGGGGCAGGGGGTAGCATGGGGGGGAGGGAAAAAAAGCACTTACCTAGGTGCCAGGTGCTGCCGGCCACCACCTCTCCTCCGTGCAAGTATCTTCTCATGCAGCAGGAAGCACGCAGTCTCCCAGAATCCCCTAGCCAATCACAACGCCGCCTTACAGCAGCATTGCGATTGGTCTGAGTGACGTGGTTTGGCGCTCAGAGAGGGACTGGGAGGCTGTGCATGTTTTCCACCCAGGCTGTGCAATACAGCCTGGTGGAGAACATGCTAAGTGCGCAAGAATGTTTGGTTGGCCCAAGACGGCTGGCCAAACCGCCATGCACACTTAGAAAGTGCCTACCACTCCTCCCCCCGCTCTGAACAGGCCAGCCCCGCCCCGCCAACCAACTGAGCCAGTATGGTAAAATAAAATGATAATAACGTTGCGTTATTATCTTTTCATTTTTCCCTTTTGAACGGCTCAGTGAGCAGTGGGGCGACGCTCCCCGTCTTAGCGAATGAGCTACCGCTGGGTTTAAGGCATTGATGGATCACAACCGCATTTTTCCTTGTGTGGCATTAAGAAATCACCTGCCTCTGAGAACCAAATAGATCTTCTCTGTTGTTCTCAGAAGCAGGTTTAATCGTCTTTACTCTTCTTTTTCCCTGCCATAGTAGTTGTAAAGAGACTGCTCAATGCTACCAAGGTGACTGAATACATTCATACAGCTTCCTAAGTTTGTTAGTCCTACAGGCAGTCTGCCAGATGAGGAATGTGAACTGTACAAAGGAAGCCACAAAATGAAGGGAAACCTTCAGATATGGCTTTCAGAACAGCCTAGGTGCAGCACGGGCCATTGCCCACCAGTCGTCACAGAATATTGACCCTTCGCCAGCTGTCGCTTTCCCTAGGTCCAGGCTGAGTCCTCTGTGGCTTTGGTTATGCCACAGATCTAAAGACCATGCTTCACCAGATTGACTTCTGCCACTCAGTAGCAACCCGTTGCATCCCAAGTCCACCCCCTGGCTAACTGACAGTTGCCATCATCAGCCAGGTTACATGGGCATGTCGGCGCACTCTAAAGTTCAGCCAGGAAGCATACAGCAGGCATTCCATTTGGGTCATCACTACGGTCAGACCAAAATTGTTGCACCGAAGTGTGGTCCTCTCTCTCCCCTTCAGGCCACATCAGTCGCAGAGGAACTCGTAAGCCCAGAAGACGCCAGGCGAATGAAGAGACGAGGCTCAGACGGGACCTGCAAAGAGAGCAGCCATCTTAGGACTGGCCGGCCCTACCTCTGCATTTTTTATTTGAAAAGTCATTTTCTGAGTTAACTCTGTTACTTTGCTATTCGTACTTTGCTCATGCTATAATACAGTGTTCATCTAATATGGATATAACACAAAAGCATACTGCAAATGTGAACATGTGAACATATCGCACATAAGCAAATGTAACATTTGCCAGCTGCATGACACACATGTATCCCTGCACGTGTGAGCTGGAATACATGTTGGCCTGTGAGCTGGTACTGCATGTATGGATGCCTGTGTGACTGTACAGCACATTGGAGGCAGTGCATGTATGTGTGCACAGTGATGTTTGTGCGTCTTTGCAATTGGTGCAACACATGGAAGACACTGGGTTACATTTTTGGAGGCTCAGAGCTTGCTGCGGGAACAGGGAGGGGTAGAGATTTCTCCCATTCACAATTGTGGATTGTTGCATTCCTAAAAGCTGGGTGGCACACACATTTGAGGAAGAAAGAGCCAGGCTCCTCGGTGCACATCAATAGGGGCTCTTTGGTTCTGATTGATCAAACGGCCTGGACACATTTGATCTGAGGAAGGAGATGAGGCTGATAAGAGAATCATTAAAAATAGAACTGGGGCCCTTTGATAACCTTTTGATACACATATAACTGAGCTGGTATCCAGACTTGACCCTCCAGTCACTCCTATGGCCTGTGTTTGGGGCTTCCACAATTGGAGATTGTCCTGCTGTGATAGACCGCTCTTTGGAAGAAAAGCACAACAAAAGAGTGGGCACTTCAAAGTGGGCAACTCCCAGAGCACGAACTTCAGAGACAGAGATGCTAAATACTAAGCGAGAGTGAAAATGGATTACAAAATGGGGGGCTTGAGACTTCCAAATTGTCAATGTGAAGCTATACATCAGTGTGGAGAAGCCCAGCACAAATTCTGCCTGTTGTGACCGGAACTGGGGACTAAGGGCTAAGGGTCCGCCAGTCCCCAAGGCTGGGTGGGGGGGGCATCACCCAGGATAATCAACAACACTCGACTGGAGAACCAGTTCCTCTCTGATCCAAGACCAGTGGCTCCTGTTAGGGGAAGAAGATTGCCTGGAAGGAGGGAGGTCCAGTGGGGGTCCTACCGAGAGGATCTCAGCAGCTGAGTGTTAGATACTGGTTTGTCGAAAACAGGGTGCTGATTGATTCGTCTGCCTGTGTGCACTGTGTGACCTCTGAATGCTAGTTGAGGGCCATGGAGAGGACTTGACCGCCACACCGATCAGGCCACTTGCCTGTGTGCATTGTGTAACCCCCTGAAGCCAGGTCGGAGCTGAGGTTGAGAGTACGGGTCGCCTCTCTGGTGCTGTATTGCCACAAAGGGAGGGCCGTTGCCCTGAGTAGTACTGAGACCCAAAGAGGCTGTCGCATAATTGATGCTGCTAAGCGATTCCAGTATGTCTGGAGGGGATCAATCTATCAAAGCAACTTTCTTAGGGTGCAGAATCACCCATAAAAGTACATAGAAGTAAATGCATTTATCATACACCTCTTACAGTAAGGTTTAAAATAATCAATAATAAAAGCCCACTAATTCCTTTACCATACATCTCATACAATAAGTTTAAAAAAGTTTGCAATAAAAGTAACAAGATAATGAATACTTTATTTAATAGTGCTAGGTCACAAAGGTGATAATTGGGTGTACATGGTACTACTTTTTTTATCGTACCTTTTTTTTTAGATTTATAAACAACCATAAACAAGTGAGCAACACACCAGCCAATTGGGTGTTTTGTATCTATAAGTATCCAGACAGTCAGGTTATGTTCCACATCTTTTTTGGTGTAATGTACAGAGGGTCCTACCTCTTGGTCCATTTCCCTCAGACTGTCCCCCATCCCATTCTTCACCCCCTCCCCGCCGTTGAGTTCATGGGGGTCCGTCGTCTGATGGTCCTGTCATTCTGTTGATCATCTCACCCCAAGTTACTACGTCGCCCTCCACTGCCTCGTCTCGACCTTGTAAGGCTAGAATGAATTTCATCAGCTATTGCCCATTCCATCAGAACCTTCTTCCACTGTGTCCGGGGGTCCTGCCGACACCCAGGGTATAGCTATCAAGTGCCGCGTCAATACCACTTCTAGTGCAAACAACCTAGATTCCATCTTTGTCTGCCGCCTCCTTGGGATAATGCCCAAGAGGCACAGGTTAACCGACCCCTCCAGTGCTAGTCCCGTTATTCTAGTCAGGTACAGTAATACCTCTCCCCAGAAGCCCACCATGTGCAGGCATCCTCAGGTCACATGAAAGAAATCTGCTGCGGCGTGTCCACATCGGCCACATGCCACTGGGGTCTCTGGATATATTTTAGTAAGATTCATGTATGTCTATGCAAGCAATGAAAGTGTATGAGCTTGAACCGTGCATTAGGGCACTGTCGTTTGACCTGGGCGCAAGCTTTTCTCCAGTCTGCTACCATCAAATCGTCATGGCAGTCCTCATCCCAGCGCCCCCAGGAGTGTCTCGCATTGTCCCCTCATCCGCCACTGAAGCAGTGTACATGTGGGTTATCAACCTGGGCAAAAGACACAAATCGAACGTTGCAGAACAAGTCTCCGGCAGTAGTACAGCCCCCCTCCCACTACACAGCACACGAAGTGTCTTTATGTTGCAGGAGGGCCTGAGCGCCCACTGTGGGAAATCCTCCATAAATGGGGCCGCCAGGACAACCCTGATGACAAATTTGTGCCACACTGTCAGTCCGTGTCGGTGCAGGTATGAACATTCCTTTGGAACCCTCATTTAAAGCACCTCTGGGAGCATCTAAGGATGATGTGTACCTGCAGGGCTTTAAGTGGGATGAAAAAACTGTGGGGTCTCTCAAAGGGGCGTGGCCAAAGTAATTATGGGCGTGGCTTAAAGCACGCAAGCTATAAATCTGCGCTTACTGCTTAGCATAGTGTGCCACCCACTTGTATTTTGCTGTTTCTGTGATTGCATCCAGATAAATGATACAACATGTAACATCATACCTACAACAAGTCAGGACTATTTGTCAATGGTTGTTAGTTGCATAAGATAAATAAGCAGTCACTGTGGCTTGTATATAATATTGAAAAAGCTTCCACTTAAAGCCCTGGTGACGTCACGACAATGTTGCTGCTCCTGAGTTTCAAAAAGAGAAGGGAAATCCAGAGAGAAAATGACTCTCTTCAAAGGATTTCCCTTCCCCTACAATGTTCACCTGGCATGACGTCATGCCGTAACTTCTTCACTAGTGAGAAGTGAGCAGTGTGAGCAGGCGCACATCGATGTGCTGCTGTCACTGCAGGCCGTAAAAAAGACACGTCCGCCTGTGCCAGGGCGCAAAACAGAGCCCCATAGAGACCAGTTTCAAGGCCCCCTTTAAAAAACTGCCGGTGCTCAGCACCGGTGAGACCCGGCCCACTTAGAGCCCTGTGTACCTGCCAGGAGTGGTTTCATTCAACAACTGAACAGCGTGTTGCAGTTGTGTCTCACCATAATAAAGGAACATATTCTGCAGCCCCATCCCGCCGTCAGACATTGGGAGATTCAACGTGGCTACGCATACTCGGCTCCTCTTGCCCGCACACTTGAGATCCCCCTATCCCCCTCAGCAGCCTATCCAAGCGAGTGAATGTCTCACCAGGACCCTCACGTTCTGCAGAACGTACAGGCAAAGTGGCAAGAACATCGTCTTCGTCAGGGCCACCCTTTCCATCTCGGACAGCGGAAGCAATTTACAAAATTCGATGGACCTCGTCGGTCCATCTATCCTCCTTCCAACGTTCAGATCGTATTGCTCTTGGCAGCCCCTGAACCCATATTCCCAAGTACCAGATCATATCGCACTCCCAGCCGAGGCCTAACCCCTCTGGAAAACAGCGCCTTCCCTTCCCAGGCCAACCAGTGGGAATAATTTGGATTTGTCTTTGTTTACCCGAAGCCCTGATAACTCGGCAAAATCGTGCTTCACCTCTAGCAACAGGAGCACCGAGCATTCCGGGTCCCAGAGGTAAACTAAAATATTGTCTGCGTACATTGAGACTACATAGACTGCGTTTGCAGTCCGTATGCCCCATGGTCCTAAGAACTCCAGAAGGTGGCAGGCCAGTGGCTCCACCGTTAGCACAAAGAGCATAGGGGACAAGGGGCAGCCCTGTCTAGTTCTCCTGCCAATGTGCCATGGTTCAGAAATCAAGCTTCCTGTTCAGACTCTAGTCACCAGCTCAGTATACAGTAATTGCACCCATTGGATAAACCCTTGACCAAAGCCGATTCGGTGCATGATCGCCCACAGGTAATTCCAGCCCACCCTAACAAAGGCGCGCTCTAAATCCACTGCACCCAACACCAGGTCATCTCACAGACCACCAACCTCATGCATGACATGATACAGCCTTCTATTGTTATACATAGTGCTTCTTCCTCGAATAAAACCAGTGTGGTTGGAATGGACCAACTCACGTATCACCCGCAGCAGTCTATTTAAAAGGACTGTGCACAGCAGCTTGACATCTGCATTTAACAGAGATGAAGGACTGTAGGAGGCGAGTTGGGTCGGGTCTCTGGCTCCCTGGAGAATCAGGACCATCACTGCCTCCCTCATGGTCTGGGGGGCTCTACCCTCTCCTGAGCCTCCGCATACACCCGAGGAGTGTCTCAATGACTGATTCTGGGAGAGCTTGAACCAGCTCCACCGGTAGCCCTCCGTTTCTGGTGTTTTCCCTCTCTTCATTTCCGGGAGCGCCTCTTTAGGTTTCCCTATCAAGCGGACTGTTCAGGCTGCGCTTTTGGTCCTCTGTGAGCCTCGCCAGCTCTGTTCCATTTAGGAACCGCTCCAGGGTTCCCTCTGACATCTAATGGGTGCCGGTGAACGCCTCCTGCAAGTATGCATGACAGTCCTCATTGATCTGATCCCTAAATATCTTGGTATCCCCTCTTTCTCCCTGTAGTGATAGTATATGTGTATGGGGCTTCTCCCTGTTCAGCAACCATGACAGCAGTCGTCCAGATTAGTCGCTCTCTGTCTGTACTGTGTGTGTGTATTTGTCCAGCCTTGCTTATCCCTCCTCCACCCATCTGGTGGAATCCAGTAATTGCCCAGGCCCATCTGCCTCGGCTGTAGGGCGATTCCCCAGTCTCGCTTGTTTCTTCTCTAGGTCAGTTAATTCTCATTCTAGGTACCTTCGTACTCCAACCACTTGGGCCATGCTCTGCCCTCACGGCACAACCTTACAAACATCCCATTCCACTGATCTACACACCAAATCCTGTTTTTGCCTCAAAAGTTGGAGGGTGTACTTCCTAATGTGTGTGCGAAAAGCACCCCCTGTCAGCACATTCGTTCTCAATTTCCACAATGGGATTTTTGGTCTAATCCACCCAGCGTGGAGAATTAGGATTAGAGGTGAATGGTCTGACAGATATTTGTTCATGTAGGCTGAGGATGCAGACCAGTCCAAACTCTCCCTCCTCCCCAGCACATAGTCTATACAACTGTATCCCCTGTGTACCAGCAAATAGTATGAGAACACCTTGCCTCTAGGGTGGTGATGTCTCCAAACATCTAATAGTTGCAGGTCAATTTTGGCCTCTGTCAATGTCCGTTCCATTTGGGGCTTAAGGCCCTCTCTTGGTGCCACTTACCAATTTTGTATACAGTAAAAGTCCCATGCCCAAATAACCTGCAATGTCCTGTATGGGGCCATTGCCCATACCACCTCCGGGAGGAATGAGCCGTCATCAATATTAGGGGCATACATGTTCACTAAACAGGTCTCAAAACCATCCAGAATCCCCACCACTATTGGGTATCAGATTTGGGGGGCGCATGTACGACCCACTTATCAGAGGGACACCTGTTGGCTACCACGTCACTAGCCCCTCGCTTAGTTAGAGTATGCAGCAGCGTATAACTGACCTCTCCATCGTCTACCTAGCTTCGCTATCTTGTTCTGCAAAAGGTGAATTTCCTGCAACATAACTATGCAGGCCTTATTCCGTTTAAGATAGAATAACACTCTGTACCTTTTTGGGTATGCGTGGCGATCCCGTACATTCCAAGACATTAGCACATTAACCATAGTAGTGGAAATCGCCACGTGAGCTGTCCAACAGGGTCTAGCTCTGCCCAGTTCCCTCACTTCTCCGCCCACTCCAACATCCCACTGCAGTAGTCATCGTTGCTCTTGAACCAGAAACAAAACACACAGAACAGTCCCTCAAAAGAAAACCCCCTCCCAACAGACAGTTCCTAAATAACCCAACATGCGGCTCACCTAAGTATATCGCTGACGAATGCGATTGTGTACCCACTCAAACCCCATGTATCCTTGAAGATCCATCCTCCCAGAGGTCTGTTCCTTGGCACTCTCCACCCCCTCGCACCCACCTCACCCTGGCGAAGGAGGGTTAAGCCCCAAAACTAAGTTTGACCAACCAATGAAATGATTAGTAACCAGTTCTTGCGGGCAGCCCGAAATCTGCCTAGGGACCCCTCCCGGTTACTGTACCCCAGACGATGAAAGCTTACCAGCATTGTTCTTCCATGAGGAAGCCAGCCCAGTCCACTAGGCGAGGGATGTGACCCAACCAACCAATACCCCCCCCCCCCCAATCCATATGTGGACGACCTTCGCTACCTCCTATGCAGTCCCAATCCATCAGTATCGGCTGCTACAGGGCAGTAGTGGTGGGGCGGGAGAGACGCAGGGAGGTTAAGTAAAATAAAAATTCACTTACCTGCGTTTCCGGCTGCCTCTTCTCCTCCATCTTCTTCGATCCAGCAGGAAGCAGACTTCTCTAGCCAATCATGACGCTGCTGTCACCAGCAAGACAGCAGCATAGTGATTGGTCAGAGTGCTGTGGTTCAGTGCTCAGACAGGCAGTTGGAGCCTATGCATGTTCTCCACCTAAGCTGTACGTTACAGCCTGGTGGAGAACATGCAATGTACGCATGCAATGGGATGGAGGATGAGTTAATACCTGACGAGCAGGCTGACGAGAAACGCGGTTCCGCAGCCTCTGAACAAGCAGTCCAGGTTTTTTAAGATACCACAGATACTCACACATACCAAAGGTTCAGGTATGCTGACAGACATCATCTATGATGGTGCTGACAAAGTAATCGCTGGTCTACACTAGCGACGCAGAGAGATCAGTCGACCCTAGCCCTGAAGAAGTTGCCATTAAATTTAATTGGGCAACGAAACATGTTGGTTTTAATGAGCAGCGACACAGCATAGAATAAAGTTTTACACAGCCAGTGTAGTGCTGCTCGGTTTTAATTGGAGTGACTTGGGTCCTGATCAGACTCAGTCCCCCCGCTGTTGGGTCGACATTTCCTCTTTTTCTTTAGATTACTAGACACATGTCACTATATAGTTTGCCCTGTAGACCCTAGTTATTAGGATTAGCATGAGGGTTCCAGCACTCCTTATTGTTTTTCTCCTTTTCTGTTTCTGTTTGGGCGGCAGTAGCCGATGATGATAACAGGAGGTAGTAGGCGAGTACCTGTCTACACAAACCTCGTTGGGGCTGCTTCCGTGAGGCACTGCCGGCCTATCACACCTTTTTTGGTTTTGTACTTTTGCCTTTACCACTAGCAGGTTTTTACAGCACAATAGTGTAGGGAAACACATTGACACCTAGGAGCTTGTCGTTGTCACAGCCTGTAAGAACAGACACGGGCTGTGTATAACAGTAGATTTTCCATTTCAGTGGCAGAAACACCAGAGGGTGTGAGTGAGATAGGCACTACAAGTATTGGGTACCTAGAGCAAAAATAAATTTTAATTATTATTTCTTTTTCCGGGGTAGGTCTCGCTTTGTTATATGGTCCTGAGAGGGGGGCTACCTACCCTTTGACCCCCTAGGCTCCCTTTTTTGAGAGCAGACTTCTCTAGCCAATCATGACGCTGCTGTCACCAGCAAGACAGCAGCATAGTGATTGGTCAGAGTGCTGTGGTTCAGTGCTCAGACAGGCAGTTGGAGCCTATGCATGTTCTCCACCTAAGCTGTACGTTACAACCTGGTGGAGAACATGCAATGTACGCATGCAATGTACGGCCCAAACCGTCATGCACACTTAGAAAGTGCTCACCACTCCTCCCTCTGCTCTGTTGGCGGCACCGCCTTGCACCTTCAGAGCCTTCTGAAAAATAAAATGATAATTTCATGACGTTAGAATAATTTTATTTCTCCTGTGGGGGGTATGATTTAGCGGAGGAGCCGCCCCTGCAATCCATTGATGAGCAAGAGCGAGTAAGCACAAATGCCACTAAAATGTTCCAAATTATTCCAGACCCCCGGCAGTCCAGAATATATGCTCACCAAGTCAGTGCACGTAACCTCACCTCCCGAGGAGTCCTGCACCACCATCTCCCCTCCAGTCTCAGGAGATGGCGAACCACCTGCAGCCATACCATTTGTGAAGCATCCCCCCATCCGTGGGGTAGTCTCCTGGTTGTCCAGCAAGCAGAGGCCCTCCCCAGACACCTATAGGTCATCAGATGTAAATACTCCGCCCTTGGCTAGAGTCCCATTCTCTTGGATCGTGATCAAGGGTATCAACCTTTGTCCCACTGTCCGAGCTCTCGACTGGCGCTGAGGTCCGTGCTGTCCTTCCCCGACTCTCCAAGGGAGCCCTGAACATCACTAAGGCCTGCTCTCAGGTTTGTACATCCCTGCCTTATCCCAACCTCTAAAAAGGCCCAGACCTCCTCCGGGTTATCAAAGAAGTGACTTTCGCCGTTTGCAAGGAGCTCTGAACGCACCGGGAACAGTAGTATATACTGAAGCCCTATCTTCCAGAGCTGTTGTTTCATCTCCATATAGGTGTTTCTGCAAGATTGTACCACTTTGGTATAGTCTGGGTAAATAGATGTAGCATGGTTCTCGAAAGTGCAGTGCTCCGCTTGGCTAGCAGAATGCAGTCACAATCATTGTAATTCAGGATTTGCGCTATGATAGCACTCGGGGAGTACCCCGAAGGGCACCAGCATCTGCACCCAATGGGCCACTCGACGACTAACCACCCTGACAAGCCCACATCGGAAAGCTCACTTTTTATTCAAATCTCCAGAAAGGTCTCCACATCATCCCACTCTGCCCTTTCTAGGAACTCCAGGATTGTTACAGTGGGAGACATTTTCTGTATCTTCTGCCCTATTCAGAAGGGCCCTGGTCTCTGTTGTTAGTTAAGCCATTAGTTCCTTCTCTGTCTCAACCTGGCTTTGCAAGTCCATTACTGTGCCCTCAACTATGTGGATTCTGTCCACCACCTTGCTGATGTCTGCGTGGAGGAGGTTAACATTGATGGAGACATCTCATCATCTCAATTTTACCCTCTTCCAGGAGCCATGTATCGCGGCAACAGCTCCGCCCTCGAGGGCTCCACCGCAGTATGCATCTGTCCCTGTGACCCCATCAAGCGCATCGTCCTATGTGTGGTAGACTGCAGGCCGCATAGATTATCATAGTGTTCCCCTGGGTGAGCTTGGGCCCTTTATCTTTGCCCATGGTAGCCTCAGCTGCCCACCAGGCACCCCCCTGTCACAGCTCTTGCTCTTGTGGGTGACAAATCGCGCTCTATAAATACTACTTGATTGAGAACTGATCTTTCCTGGGCCCTACATGGTACTATTGATTGATAATTGATCTTTCCTGGTCCCTACATGGTACTATTGATTGATAATTGATCTTTCCTGGGCTCTACATGGTACTATTGATTGATAATTCCTCTTTCCTGGCTTCGCCCCCGTACATGGTACTACTTGAACGAATAGCTTTAAAAAAAGACTGCACATGAAAGCAGCATTCTGTGTCTAACAACAATTGCAGATATCTAAATGCTACTCTACATTGGGAATTTTCTGCCTTCTTATCAACAAGAATACAAATTGATTTGTATAACATTCATAAATTTGACAAAAAAAGAAAACATGCTACAGAGACTGTAGAGGAGTACCATCACACAGGCATGGGTGAGCTAAAACATCTTTATGATAATCTGACAGAACACAAAGTACAAATAAAAACGTTCCTGCCGTAAAGAAGAATAGCAAATATCTCTCCCGAAGCCTTTGCGTGATATGTAAATATTGTTCTGGTTCGCTAAAGGGCTCCAGGTTCATATAAGCTAACACTGTTGGTTTCTTAAGTTCTACAAAATTCCGTGCAGAGATGGCACACTCCAGAACTTTGTATTTGAATAATTTTCTGTCAGCCCTGCGGCCTGACCTCGGATCATCAAAAAGAGATGACTTCCATAGCTCCTGGAAGGTATTAAGGACGTAAGCGAGCCAAGGAATAGTGAGGCCCTTATCACATGATAGGCAGTCTTTGATCAAAAGCTGGTTAAAGCTGGTTTTTCAGGTTCTGCCATATGGAGATCCACAGACTCCAAATCCTGTAATCCAAAGCTGTAATTCTTCATGGAAGATATAATAAGAAGTTGTTAAGGGTAGGGGATTAGAGAAGCCTTCTACAAAAGTGGTTTTGCTATGCCTGAATGTTTACGCAGACGGTCTTTATCTCAAAGCCCTGCTCCATATGTTGCACCAGGCACACATTGTGTCATATAAATTAGCAATAACAGGGTCAGTACTCTGCCACCAGGTGGTCTGGGTATATAAAATAAAGTCACTACTGCTCGAGAATGCTTTAGGCGACAGTGCAAGATGTTAGGGGCCAGGATCCCGACGAATCGTATATGAACCGAAGATAGGAAAAGCTATTAGTTCTTTCTAAAAGTTTTTGTTCAGCAGCTAGAGTAGGGACATTCAATTGTTTGTGGCTGCAAGCCATAATATATGATTTATTAAAATTTGTAAGAAAGTCTAAGTCTGCCATAAACTGGGAAAATTAGGTTACTAACAGGTGCAGGGCTCTTGGAGTACGGGCCATTAACACCACATCGTCAGCATAGTATAAAGAGGGAAAGGGGTCGCTGCCAATCCTTGGGCCATCCGGGCTAATGTTGATGAGGAATGGGCTTAATTTTTTAATGTAGAGAATAACTAAAAGTTGGACAAGGACGCATTCTTACTGAACCCCTCTGGAATTATGCAAGTTGTCTGTAAATTCTCCATTTATGCCAAATCAAAATTCTTGTGCTCATACGCTCATGCAAAACTGCTAGAAGTTCACATAGGCTTCTTCCAGCCCCAATTCCAATAGAATTGGCCACAACTTTGAGCAGTTAACGTAGTCAAAAGATGTGGACAAATCCATAAATTCATGGTAGAGTGGACACCTCTTTACAATGGTATATTTGCCTATAATTAAATAGAGATGAAGGTACTGCTCCGCGGTTACCCAATCTTTCTCTAAAGCCATACTGGCAACAATTAAGCATGCTATTTTCTGAAGTCCAGACGCCGATCCTGTTGTAGGTGACCCTGTCCAAGATTTTGATTGAGGTATCAATGAGAGAACTCAGCATATAGCACTGCGAGTCTGTTTGATTACCTTTTTTAAAAATAGGAATAATAATCAAGGAAGGCCAGGACCTGGGTATATGTAAGGTAAATATATATGTTAGTCAGCCTTAAGTTGGCAGGGTATGCCCAGACTTGGATCCCTTGCTCACTTTGCCACTGGATTCAAGCTAGCCTTGCTGATGAAGGGTGTTACCCCGAAATGGTTCCCAGGATGCTCGTTTCTGGTTCAGGGAAGACCTGGCTTGGCAGTATGGGCTGTCCTGTTCCCAAGAGGCACAGGGTCAAGACTGATTTGCATATAGCTGGGTCTGAACTGAGATGGCGAAGTGAGCTAAAGAATGATTATGGATTCAACCCAGATCTGTGACAGGGGTGAGTGTCTGAAAAGTTTCAGCACTCCGTCCATCATCTCCTTGTGTTTGCTTTGTTCGCCCTAAGTTGGCAGGGTATGCCCAGACGTGGGTCCCTTGCTCACTTTGCCACTGGATTCAAGCTAGCCTGGCTGATGAAGGGTGTTACCCAGAAACCGGTCCCTTAATGCTGGTTTCCGGTTCAGGGAAGACCTGGCTTGGCAGTTCGAGCTGGACTGTTCCCATGAGGCACAGGGTCAAGACTGAGGTGGCGAAGTGAGCTAAAGAATGATGGATTCAACCCAGATCTGTGACTGGGGATTAGAGTCTGAAAAGTTTCAGCGCTCTGTCCATCATCTCCTTGTGTTTGCTTTGTTTGCCCTAGGTTGGCAGGGTATGCCCAGACATGGGTCCCTTGCTCGCTTTGCCACTGGATTTAAGCTAGCCTGGCTGATTAAGGGTGTTACTCAAAAACTGGTCCCAGGATGCTTGTTTCCGGTTCAGGGAAGACCTGGCTTGCCAGTTCGGGCTGGACTGTTCCCATGAGGCACATGGTCAAGAGTGATTTGCATATAGCTGGGTCTGAACAGAGGAGGCGAAGTGAGCTAAAGAATGATGATTGATTCAACCCAGATCTGTCACTGGGAGTGAGTGTCTGAAAGTTTCAGCGCTCTGTCCATCATCTCCTTGTGTTTGCTTTGTTTGCCCTAGGTTGGCAGGGTATGCCCAGACCTGGGTCCCTTGCTCACTTTGCCACTGGATTCAAGCTAGCCTGGCTGATGACGGCTGATTAGCCAGAAACCGGTCCCAGGATGCTTGTATCCTGTTCAGGGAAGACCTGGCTTGGCAGTTTGGGATGGACAGTTCCCATGAGGCACAGGGTCAAGACTGATTTGCATATAGCTGGGTCTGAACTGAGGTGGTGAAGTGAGCTAAAGAATGATGATGGATTCAACCCAGATCTGTGGCTGGGGGTGAGTGTCTGAAAAGTTTCAGCGCTCCATCCATCATCTCCTTGTGTTTGCTTTGTTTGGCCTAATTTGGCAGGGTATGCCCAGAGGTGGGTCCTGGCTCACTTTGCCACTGGATTTAAGCTAGCGTTGCTGATGAAGAGTGTTAACACTAAAACCGGTCCCAGGATGCTTGTTTCCGGTTCAGGGAAGACCTGGCTTGCCAGTTCGGGCTGGACTGTTCCCATGAGGCACAGGGTCAAGACTGATTTGCATATAGCGGGGTCGGAACTGAGGTGGTGAAGTGAGCTAAAGAATGATGATGGATTCAACCCAGATCTGTGACTGGGGGTGAGTGTCTGAAAAGTTTCAGCGCATCGTCTATCATCTCCTTGTGTTTGCTTTAGTCAGCAGTGGTGCCCATAAATCAGGGTTACATTTTGCCAGGTTTATAGAAACCCTATCCGGCACTGGTACTTTCTTTGTAGGGCTTTGCTGTGTCACTTCAAGCAGCCTCGTTTAAAGAAAAGGATACACAGTATTGAAGATCAGGAGTAAACAGGGATTCCTTTGAAGCCAAACCAAGACTAGTTGGAGAATAGATATGAGAAACTTTATCGCTCCACAACTCACTGGAAACGTGACAGCTAGATGAAGAAATCTGACTGCTGGCAGCCCTAATGGAGGAAACAGTGACCCAAAAGACTCAACAATCATTTATTGGGGTTGCTGGGCATATTATTATTATGAGTTGTGAGTCAGTGCTTGCCTTAAACCTACCTAATCCCCAAAAAGCGTTGGACTGCTCAACTTGTGATGAAGAAGTACTAGTCAAGTCAAGTCAAAAAGGCTTTATTTCGATAAAAACTTATCATAAAAGCTTCACATAAAAAAAATAAGAATTTGATTACATTTGATCTTAAAGTCTTAATTTTCAAATAAAAGAAGCACATCATAAATAATTATTTAAAAAGAGATTAAACATTTCCCTTAAGCCTTTTGCTTCTAATGCACCATGCCCATGATAAAAATTTGGAAAGGGCACAAACATACAGTGGGCGAGAGTCCGACATTAAAATACGTAGTGCCTCAATGTGATGCCTGGTTCCTAACAAACGACACAATTGCTTAAGCCATCTTCTTCTTGTTTGTGCATACTCCTGGCATTCAAACAGAAAGTGTGCCACTGACTCTTGTCTGGATATGCAAATAGGGCAAAATTCTGTGGTCTGTACTGGGGGTTTCCACCGAGATGTAAAAGCGTGTAATGGAAGAGTCCCAGTCCTAAATTTAAAATAAAGGGTCCTGTCGAATGGTCTCTCAATAATGTCTAAGTAAAGTTCCCGGATCGGCAAATCCTTAAATTTCAGAAAGTCCTCCGTAAGTCTACCCAATGTGCAGTTAGTGCTCCGTTGGGTCGCAATCCAATTCCAGTACAAACTCTTGAGTGTTGCCTTTGGGGGGGAAGACCTATTTGCCCAGGCTTCACTTAGACCCAAGTTACACAGGAGGGCTTTCATATCTCTCAGCCATTTTATCCTATGCCACCCAGGGAATGACATTACTTCAGAGAGGCCTTTAGCATATTTGGCAAGTTCCGGGACTCGCCACAACCGGGCCCATAAAAGTAAGGGCCGGAACTTTGCCAAATCACCAATGGGGCGGCAACCTAAGTCAAGCATTAGTGGGATCATAGGAGTTCCCTGGGGAAGTGACATGATGGCCCTACAGAACTTCCTCTCAGATCTTGACAATTCGCTAGTGTTACATGAGCCCCATAGCTCTGCCCCATAAAGAGCAGAGCTAACTCCCCTTGCTGCATAGATTTCAATAACAGGGGCTATAGGTCTAATTGCACAGGAGCGCTGCTCCTTCAGAAGAGCCTCTGTTACCCTCTTGTGGGCTAGCAGCATTTTACATAAATGAGGAGCCCACTGCATATTGTGCGACAAACGGATGCCTAGATAATCAAATACATCCACCCTCCCCAAAGGTACGGCGTTCAACTTTGGGGGACGCACAGGTTTTTTAGGGGGATTCATCACAAGATATTTTGTTTTATCAGTATTGATTACCAGGCCCCGTTCTGCACAAAAAAACTGGAAGTTATTGAGTAGTTTTTGAAGACCCATTGGGGATTTGGACAGCAAGAGCGTGTCATCCGCAAAGAGGAGGGTGGGGATACGCTCCCCCGCCAGGGATGGTTCATCTGAAGGTTCTTTCAACAGGTGCTCAACCACACGTTGACATACAAGGAGAAGAGGGTGGGAGCTAGAACGCATCCCTGGCGAACCCCTCTCTCTACCGGGATTCTGCTAGTTTTCTCTCCCTCTGTACCCCATTTTATCTGGGCAAAGCTGTTCTCATGGAGCCTTACAAGTAACAGTAGAATGTAATGTGGTATCCCCATGTCAGTAAGGACTCTCCAGAGAGTCTCCCTAGGTACAAGGTCAAAGGCAGTCTTTAAATCGATAAACGCGAGATAAAGACTGCCCTTGCCTATGACCACCACCTTCCAGTACACTAGCAACAATCTAAAGGCTTGTTCTATTGTGCCAGTGCCTGCTCTAAATCCTGCCTGGTAGTCAGAAAGGATGTTGTTTTCGCTAATCCATTGTAATATTCTAACCAACAGCACCTTGCCGACTACCTTTTGGGTTATGTCCAACAGGCTTATAGGTCTATAATTCGACGGGTCGTCCCTGGCCCCTTTTTTAAAAATAGGGACAACCTCCGCCCCTTTCCAGGATGTGGGAATCGGTGCACCCCTGCAGATGGCAATGAGCAGGCAATAAATACATTTCCCCCATTTCGGGATATCTGAACGAAGCAGGTCCCCGGGAATACCATCTGGACCGGCCGCCTTTTGGGGCATGATGGTACTGATGGCATACTCTACTTCTTTTATTGAGAAGTCGGGGTCTACTGGATCTACCTCCCAGTCCTTTGGGGGCATAATAGTACCAATAGCATACTCTACTCTTTTTGTTGGGAAGTCAGGGTTTACTAGAGCCACCTCCCAGCCCTGTTCATCATTGGGTATAACTGTGGTGATATTTCCAGATTGGCGAGTATACAATTTAGAAAAGTGGTTAACCCACACTTGGCTAGTAATGTTACATGTTATGAGGTCGCTATCTGGTCTGTTTCTGGCTCTAATTGTATCCCAGAAACGCCTTGAATCTTCCCCAGAGCTTGCCTCTTTTAAAGTACGCCAGTACTCTTCTTCCCACTCCTTTCTTGCACTTGCCAATATTTGCTTATGCTCTTTCCTAGCTCCCTGTATCAGGGCTTGTGATTTGCCTTTAATAGCCTCAATCAAAAGAGATTTTGCGTGCCTGCATGCAGATGTGTACCAATCATGCTTGCCCCTTGGATTCCGGGTTGCCATGTTCCTACCCACACGCACCTTTTTCAAAAATACATCCCCAATAGACCTAAGTGTTCCCTCAAAAATAGATGTAACCCTTCCAGTTGTTAACAGGGCCGGATCAATAGTATCCAACTCCGTTTGTGAAGCTGTAAGCATTTCATCGATAGTATTAAGTTTAGTTTCATCAGCTGAAACTTTATTCCACTTCAAGCGTCTCCCACAAGAGGAGACAAAAAATGTATGAGCTTGCTTAGGGGGTACTTCGAGTGTATTGCTAGGCCAAGGGTTTTTAAGAGTCAGAGAAAGCGAATTATGGTCGCTTTCGACAGTAGGTAAAACTACCATATCCTGTACTAATCCCCAAAGTGAAAAATCTAGCAGAATGTAATCGATCCTCGAGGTGTGGTTGGCTCTATTAAATGTAGCAGCACCCATGGGGTCTGAGCTTGTACAACCATTTGTGGCTCTTAGGCCAAACTCCAACGTTAGAGCATTTAACTGAATCGCACTTTGGGACCATCTTTTGATCGGAGGAATAGTTAGGGCTGGAATACCCCTTCTAACATCATCCTCACCCATGTCCAAAATGTCATCTGTTATGAGAGGCTCATAGGTGCAATTAAAGTCTCCCGCAACCAGGACTTGGGCACCAACAGTATTTTCTCTGAGCTCTGTTTCAAGAATGGTCACTATCGGGGACATAGACCCATATTTGGTACCTCTAACATATATATTAAACAAATCGAGAGTTAACCCCCTACGGGGACCTCTCAAGGAGATTCCTAGAATATCTGGGCTATTAATATGCTTAAGTATTATGCGGCAGTTAAGGGAAATGCTTACCCAGATGAGAAGGCCTCCCGAGGGGCGACCCTTCCCATTTCTAGGGAGTACTGCAGGCACAGAGTATGTAACATACCCAACTCGATGGAGTGGTTCTAAACTCCAGGTCTCTTGGAACAGACAGATCTTATGCGCCTCCACTAAAGCATTCCACTCTGGTGAGCACAATTTCCTATGGATACCTGCTAGGTTCCAACTAAGAATCTTTAATGTACCCCTAGGATCATGACCATCGCTATTTTGAGGACCCAGGCATTCAATAGAAGGCATGAGTACAACAGAAGGCATGAAATCAATAGAAGGCATGGACTGAGCAATACTAGGCCCTGGTACGGAAATAAGGTGGGGACATAAAGCTGGTACCTGTAAGATTGATTGGTCAATTGTCTGTATCACTGGGGTCATATAGCTAATATCTATGTTTATATTAGTCGTAGAGCTAACCAATGGTTGTAAAGGTTTGGGACTAGGGTATTCAATGCCCTCAAGGCCATGTCCAGTACGCAATAGTGGTCAATCCACTGCTTCTAGGCAGCTGAACCTATTTGCGACTGGTATGCCTCTCCAGCTTACAAGAGGAGCTATATCTCTACCTCCGTGACCTGACCAATCAACCCACTCCCTTCTTCTATCCCAATTTCTTACTTGTGACCAGCTCCAATCAGGGGCATCATTATATCGATTAGTGGGGGGGGTAGAAAAAAGAAAGCCTTCTTGTCTCTATTCCGTCATTCTTTGCCCGCATACCCCAACAGCAAATATGATCGGCCGTGCGGGGGTCGTCAAAGTTGACTATGACGCCATCCCCCCAGGTCCTTTTCCTCTCGTTTCCTATCCAGGGTACCATGCGCACCATTAAGATCCTGCTACTACAATGAGGTGGCAGCGGTCTATTAATAGTAAGCCAATGCTGTACCTTGTTTTTTAAAGACCATGTCGGTTCCTCCGCATTTTGACTTAGCTCGGGACTCCGGTCATGATTACAACATATGGACTTGCTTCTGGTGGTAGATGTGTTGAGTGCCCACTCCCACCCCTGTTCTTATCATTGGTATACAGTGACCCTGATGGTTTGGCTGACATAGCTTTCGTATTGTCAGAAGGGACTGGAGTTTTAAATGGCTCTATGACCTTCTTCAATACGGCTGGAGTAGACTTCGTTTTTATGTTTGGCCCATCAGTGGCTACTTTTGTGGCTTGCAACTCCACCGTTGAATTTTTGCTATTTGTTTTTGACCCCCCTGGTTTAACCAACCCGGCACCCGTCTGAATATTAGAAGTTGCATTCATAGAAGCTATCTGCTTTTCAATATTTGAAAGAGATAGTTCGATGGGCTGCATGTAGATTTTGATAAGTTCTCCCAATCTGAGTAATATTTGGTTGTTTACCTCGCAAACTTTGCAACCCTCACCCGGACTACCAGGGTCATTAAGATTTGTTGGGTTCAAAGAGAGGGTTATCATATCCGTTGCTATATTGATTGAACCGCTCTGTGTAGGTGCATTTTTTCCTGGCGTATGAATGATGGGAGGTTTTTTATTTGGTTTACGATTTTTCACTTCCTTGGGCTTCTTTTGTTTTGGTATAGCGCCCTCCCTCTTTCCCCTTGAATGTTCTGTGTTGGGGACCTCCTGCCTCGGGCTCGCAAAAAGTTTGGCCGTCTTCTCAAGCGCCTCACTCAGTTAAGTATCCGAGAGTACCAAGGATGCCGAAAGATCAGCCATATTTGGCACACTATGGGTTTCTACTCGTACTTCAATTAGAGGCCTGTTCTCCCTTGGGTTAGTGGGTGTCTTGGCTAGCACTAAAGAGCCCATTGATGATCGCTTGGCTAAGGCCAGATCCTGAGAAACCCTACGCTCCAGGAGTGATATGCCTTGGTTTATCGCCTCATTAGCCCTAGTAATATACTGATCGATTGGGCCAGTAACATGCGCTGCCCCCTGTGCAGTTTTACTCCTGCTACCCCTAGTCGTCATAACATTAATATATTTCACCAAAGACTATCGAATAAAGGTTCTACAAAAAGTCAGTTAGAAGTTAGCGTGGTAATAAGGAAATATAACTAGAGTCCAAAGTTCGAATATAAGAGGGGGGGGCCAGTCCAGTCTTACCCGGTCTTTAACGCGCTTAAACGGGCCCGCCCTTTGCCCGGGCTTTGCCCGGCGCCCCGCGCAGCGGAACGGTGGGCCGATTTAATAGAGTGTGCGACGGCCAGGGGGCGGGGCTATCAGGGGGCGCAGACCAGGTGTCAGAGGCCGCGCAGGGACTCCTGGGCAAGCGAGTCCCTGCAGCGCTCCACCCCTATAGCAGATGGAATTCCCCTCAAGCACACAGGGTCCCCCAAAGGCGGCTTCCTCACTCTGCACCACGAGGCGGCAAGGCGCTACGGCAGGTCCCAGAACAAACACCAACAGGAAAGTTTAGCAGAAGCAGTATCCCACAAACAGGTCAGTCCGGCAAATCCTCTGCTTGAAAGAAGTACTAGGCCCAGTCGCTTACAGCCCATAGTAGGCGGGCCCCGACATCGGCATAAAAGGTCATAACAACAACGGATTGGGCTCAGTAAATACTGCTTGTCCAGTGGACCTCTTTATAGGGACCGCCACCAGGCAACCCAGGTGCAAAAACAACAGGCCATTCCTGACTTGGAATGAAGGTCTTACTTCTGCAACACATATAAAGGATTTACTGAATATCCATCAACATGCTGACATTTCTGCTTCTTCCCAATTGTCAATAGAATGGTAAAGCTCAAACATAGGGTTGCCACTTTTTATCCGCCTGGCCAACACTTTTACTCCAGCAGAAAGGGAAAATTTACATATCCTCCCTGCGTCACAGACCCGTCATCACGCTTATTCATTCACACATACATTCGTTGGTGGGGCCCACAACACCAACACTCATACGTCTCACTCGAATCTGCACACAGGAGGAAGCGAAGCGCTGGATATGTGGGGGGGTACCTTATTACCTATAGAAAGAAATATTTACAGTATTTACATATTATACCTCTGCACTTATAGAATCCTAACTTTAACATCAAGGCACTCCACCACTTGGTCGACGGACCAATTAGTTGGACTGGTTGATGGTGATTTAGAACCAGCTAAAACACATTTAAAGTCTCAGAATCTTTAATCAATACCCTTTAAAGAATCACAAACTCGTTTTCTGTTAATAAATGTTTAGTTTATCTAATTAAATTTACCCTCATTGGCATGATCAGCATTATAGTCATCGACAATAACTTCCAGAAGGAAAAGGGTCTAAGGGAACAGTTTAACGACCAACACAACAGTTCAAATCCCCTATGTCATTACATTTGAAAAACTAACTGTGAACTGGTGGTCACGCAAGAAAAAGCTAAAATGAGGAAACCAGAACAAATGTACAGCAACCAATAGAAAGTTTCTGAGATCTACAGACAAAGGTAAGTATATAGAAAACAAGAGACTAAAATAGTACATTAGGATTTCCATCAACTGCCAAGAGAGGCCAGTGTCATCATTTGGTCATCCTTGAGTCTTGTTACTACTCCTCTAAGCCTAGAGGCAGATGTAGTAGCCAAGATTAGAGAGAGGGTAGTAAAATACAAGTTGGACAGAGAAATCGACCAAGAGCGGCCATATGTATTTCATATGATGGAAAACAGTGTACAGAATTGCAGTGCAAGTGAGTTAAAAAGGGAGTTGGGGGAGAGAAATTATGTTTAATATATATCTCTCTACCAATCCGGTTAAAAAGCGTGTAGCGGCAACTTTTAACCAATAGGTTGCATTACAGATGGGTCGACTAGTTTCAGCCAGAAGGGATTGTGTTCCCGGCTTTCTTCAGGACCAATATATAATAGCTACTGCAATATTAGTGATAAAAGAAAAAGAAAAATGTGACAAGTTGTCCAACAATACAACCTGATACAAATAGACCTCTGGACAAGTAGGGTGTATTTCACTCCTTACTTGTGTGAGTGTCTGACCTCACCCGGTAGCTAACTCAGGTAATGGAGACCCCGCCCTCTCCGTCGGTGCCTCGGTCCCTCCTGAGTTTGTGGCAGCATTATAGTCAATAAGAATTTCAATAACATGGGCATAAATCAGTATGACGATTATATTTACCTAATTTCTGATTTTGACGACCATTCTCCCACAACCTATCAGCCCTGCATAAATCAGATCCCTTCGGGTGTGACCCTCCAATCGAATGCAGGCTACGACCCAAATCAGTCTGGAGAAAAGTTATTTTGGCTCGGCACGACATAGTCCCAAAGTTCTCCGGGATACCCGACAATCGTGCAAGCAAATCAGTTAACGTGAATCACACTCCTGGAACGCACCAACCCAACACCCCTCTACTAACCCCCTTTTATAATAAATTTTGGGTAACATGCTACATTTGCTACATTGGGAATGGCTCTGATTGGCTAAGCCATCAAAATTTGCAATATCGGACTTTATTCAAATAGTTCCTTGTTTCTCATGCGACCGAAGATGTCATCCCATGGTTTGGACAGTTCTCATGCGAAAGGGTCCAAAGTATCAATATGCAGGCTACTAAGGACAGGTGTCCTTTGTATTCTCTGTCAGTCACACTAGTTGAGTTTTGGCATTCCTCCACGTTCCTATCCTTGACGAGGAACACTATGACCCGGTCAGAGGACGCCTGGAGATCTTCAGAGCCATCGAAGTCTGCGCAGTAGACATCGCGCTCACACAACGGTGGCCACTTCCGAACTCCATTTTGAATATTGCGGCCTAGTAGGCCCGAATGCCTGCTTAAGCGAAACAAACAGAGAATAATTAATATATGGAAATTAAGATTCTAATGTTTAAACCCACACTAATCCCTTTATATATTAGTATTCTCCTAGCTTATAGCAAAATTTAAAGCAATAATACTCACCATTTCGTCCCACCAGGAACGCAAACCACTTACAAAAGCAACATAAATCATGCAATTTCTAGCACAACACATTCTATTGTTAATATGCGTACCACAATTAGTCATTAGAATTATTTGCCATGCAATTTGCATTTAGTCCCGCGTGTAATTCGTGTTTATTAAGGTGTAATGTTGGTTAATTATACCACTGCAAACAATTAATACAAGTTAATAGTTAGAAAGTTACATAAGTAGTACTGTATCATGCAGAATAGAGAAGGTATACAAAATTTCGTTTTACCTGCTCCACCACTTTTAAATGCACACCAGAAGAAAGTGGCAGCCCTTTTCACAAACATTTTCTCTAATTTTGAAAAGACTGGAGTTAGAATGGCATGCCTCTAATTCAGAGGGATGTCACGTGCACATTATGCCAAACTCTAAATCACCCCCTAAATGTTACTCGCTTCTCCACGAACGTAAGCACAGACATATACGTTTACTTCTGTGACGCACGGCCAGGGAAGCCATCGACATCAAACCACACGCTGCCTTGATCCGACCGCCATATTGGAAAGGACATTTCCCCTTTGATTTGATAAACAGTGCCACAATATACAGAGGTTAGTAGCAATTTCAGAAAAAATCCGGGGGAATTTTTAGGTTTAAAATATGGTTCTGAAACATCAATATTAATATGTCCTTCGTTTCTAATCTTCTCTTTACTTTTCTCTATTCCAAATGTTGAATAGAGATGTTCTATTACCATTTTGGGTACGCGTTTTTATTTATTTAATGTTCTCTGGCTTGGAAAAAGAATATGTGCATCCCCTAGTAGAGCGCCCCCGCTTTCTATTGCCATGAGTGCGTGCCGTCCATTGAGTGTATGCTGCCGAGCTCCGTGACAAACGTGACAGCTGCCTGCGCAACCTACCCTATCTATCCTTCCTCTTCTCAATTGATTCCAGAATAAACCAATCCGAGTTGTATATCCTGTCAGATGTGCCCCCATTTACCCAATCGGATGAACGAGCAGGCGGGACTTAGAGGCCTTGACTTTTTATACTCGTTTAAGGTGACCTGCAGGGAGAGGCTGGTGCAGTTGGTTCAGGGAGGGAGCAGTGCAGGTCTGAAGTGTGAATTCTTAGCTGCATCAGCTGTTCGTGGCAGAGCAAAATGTCTCTCTCTACCAAGCTCACCCTGGACAAGGTTGATGTGAAAAACAAGAGAATTGTGATGAGGTTAGTGATGGTATTTTGCGGATGGGGCGTTTACCGCTACACGGTGAGCATTTCACGGTCTACATAAGGTGCCTCCGAGATAAAGTGCTCCAGGGTTGCTCTTTTCCTTTACAATGTAATCTTTATAGGTTAGTTACATTGAGTAAACTAAGCGAGCGAAGGCTTTAACTCCCAGAATGCATTTGTTGTTGCATGGAGATCCAGGACTGGGGCAATTGGTTACTGCAGGGATGGAGCCGTTTGATACCCTTACATAGAGGGGGTGGTGTGGCTGCTTTATTAGGGCTGCAAGGTGGGAAGGGCACGCGCTCTACTGACTGGAAAGAAGCGTAGTTGCGGCGTGAGTTTTTACCCCCTTGGTAAGGCAGATCGGCAGGTGAGTGGTTTGACACTACGAAGCTGCCTTGCCTGGAACATGGGATAACTACGGTGTTGGTTCATGGAGGCTGCAGCCTAAAGTTGGCGTTGGCCCTAAATGCCAATGGCTGCTGGCTCGAACAGACCTGGCGTCTGCTGGCTCGTAGAGCCTTGAGGTTTGCAAGATCGAGCACAGTTCTGAATACAGCCCCTCACCCCCTACTAGCCATCCTGAGGCGTTGCAGTAGGCTGCGATGGAGAGCAAAGCTTTGAAATCGACATATAGCTAAGAAAATATGACTGCACTTTTATAGCCTTTTTTGGTGCTGACGTGAACATGGGTCACACGTATACCTTTTTAGATAGTGTTTTACTTAAAGTGTTATCTTAAGGAGGGGAACAAGCATTCGTCATTAAAAAAAAAAAAATGATTCATGGGCAGCGTCATCAGCAGTGGGCAGACCACATCCGCCCTGTTCTTGCAATGTTTCTTTAAAGCGACGTTATTCTTTTTGGTTATTCGTTTTTATAGACATTTTTGTCTGGGGTTGACTGGGTTTCAGCAGTATTATTACAGAGGCAGCATCCTTAATGTTTAGTTTTCAGCCTTGTCATGACTGAAGAACGCAGCACTTTTCCAGATAGTGAGCACACATCTGTGTGTTTATTTATTATTTTTTTCTTTTTTTTAAGGCAAATTTATGTTTGTAACACCGATCTTAAGAAGTATCGAGTTCACGATAGAATCCTAGGTTCTGCTTTCTATGTAAGAAATCCAGGAAGGTTGGTTTGACAGCTCCAAGTCGCTTGCAATAAGGAAATTCGAGGTGGGTAAAAAAATGTATAGTGATGACTCAATAGTACGCCTTTCTATTTGGCAAACCAGACATTCTGATTTATCGGCGGTGGCCGCCTCAAATATTTTTCTATTATTAATAGTTACAATTTGGACATTGTACGTTGCCATGCTCGCTCAAGAAAAGGGTCCACACTTGCATGCAACTCGTAAAAGCAGGCATTGCTTCTCAAGTTAACATTAGAGTGAGCAACCTGTTACTGAGTTGAAGTTTGTTAAATATATCTATATACTGAAAGCACATAAGGGCTGCTAAATCTGTGGCTTCCCATTCCACACAAAAAATGGATGTACAGGTATGAAGCATACATGTGTGTAATTTACTCTTATTTGGTATTTACATACATAACCTTTGCATCTCATTTAAAAGTATGCTTGTCCTGAATTGGGAGCTCTTTATACATAGGATGCCCTTAAATCATCATGGCAAATACAATGGCATTTGGTATATCGCGAGCACTTGATAACATTACTAGGAACTCGGGGCGAAATCACTTAGCAATATCCGTCTGTCAGTTCCCAGCATACTTTGAGTTACAATGCAGTATACACGGTCACCTGTATCTGAGCTATATTTTGAAATTAGATTTTTGCCCATGTTCTTGCCAGTTCAGAGTACTGACACCAATCCTGCTAACCCCCTTATTATTTTATAATGGTTTTGAGGGGCCGACCTCTACATTTGCATATGGGGGTCTCTAAAGTCATGCAGTGATCTAAGCACGCCTTCCTTATTTCTAAATCCTGAGGTTGTGCATTACGCCAATTCTTGGCTATGCACCATTTTACATCTGATCATGTTAAGTATAGCAATATGTGCAACGGGGCCAGTTTGTTTCTCCTTTATCCTTCAACCCAACCCATCTCCCAGTGTGTGATACCCTTTCTCCCAAAAGGGTCAAATCTTACATCGCAATCTAGTGTGGATGAAGTCTCGGGCCTGATCTGCACACAGACCACTCTGGAATTATCTGACCAAGTTGCAATAGATCACACTGGGTGAGATGTGTGGTGTAGGTACTTTAATTGGATCAATCATGGCATTTGTAAAGCACACTACATAACCGCGAGGGACTCATGGCGCTCGGGGGGGGGAGCTGCTACTGTTCGAAGAGCCAGGTCTTGAGAAGTCTTCAGAAGGTCTTCGGTCTGCCGTAGGCGGATGGGGAGGGTGTTCCATGTCTTGGCGGCGAGGTGGGAGGAAGATCTGCCGGCGGCGGTCACTCTTCGGATGCGGGGGACGGTGGCGAGGGTGTGGTCTGCGGAGCGATGCTGGCGGGTGGGGGTGTAGAGGCGGAGTCTGCTGTTGAGGTACATTGGATTGAAAGACATAGGTCTTTCAGGTGGGGTGTGATGTGGCTGCGGCAAAGGAATGTTGAGTATCAGGCGTGCAGATTATTTGATATTGGGATGCGATAGCAATCTCATGCGGGCCCTCTCTGCTTCCTTCACTTATCTGTGAGTGTCGCTATACATTTTTCTCCTTTTTTTTTTTTATCAGAGTTTGTCTAAGGAGTCAGGAGTGTTCTCCTTTTGTTTTTCCCCCATTAAGTTTTGCCTCAGGAACGTTAAAATTGGTGTGGGGTTAATTGCTGGTTGAAGCCTGGGGATTTTGAAGTAACTGGCTTTTATGCATCTCATAGTTAAATTTTTCTCATCCTGACTGGTCTTTTTACCCTCCTTTTGGAAACTCGCTTTTGCAGTTGTCAGGAAATGCCTTTCAGCTGTGTGGAGCACATTCTTCCTTCATTGTAGCGTTACAAGTATCACCTTCTGTTAGGAAGCAGATATGAACGTTAGTGACTTTGTCTCTTCACACTAATTCTAGGATGGGGGATGTCTAGTTTGGTTTCAGGAGGGTTGGATCTTTGTTACACAAGGTACATTTACACATATTTTAATTGGTTCATTACGTAGTCGGTGGGTAGCCAGTATCTAGCATAGATCCGAACATCCATGACTTGACATTCCTGCTTTCAGCCGTTTAACGTGCAGTAGAGTTTATTTTGGTATAAGTTAAACTAGAATAGCTGAGCTGCATGGTAGGGTGTCTGTCAATCTTAGATTTGCTCACAAGTGGTCCTCCACCCATGCTCTTCTTGTCATTGTTATGTTGTAGGGTATTTGTTAAGCGCACGGCTACTCCATAGTGTCCCGGCGCTCGCCTGACCCCAGGACAGAAAAGCTCACAGAAGATAAAACCACACTATTACTGGAAAAGCCAGGTCTTTAGGCCTAGTCTAAAGTTGAGGAGATCACATTCTTGCCGGAGAAAAAGAGGAAGGCTGTTCCATAATCTAGCCGCGACCACTTGACAAGAGCGGCCACCTTTATAAGCGGCGAAATTTAGGCACAATTGTCAGTTGTTGAGATGATGAATGCAGTGTTCGAGAGGGCTTGTAGAGCTGGATTTTATTTCTAATATATGGGGCTCCAATATTATTCAGGGCCTTAAAAGTTAAGACCAAGGATTTAAAACAAATCCGTTGTCTTGCTGGTAGCCAATGCAGAGTGTTCAGATGGGAAGACATATGGGCTCTGGGTCCAACAAAGTACAGCCCTTGCTGCTGTGTTTTGAACCACCTGCAAACGATTTAATAGATCATTCGGGAGGCCCAGATACAAAACATTTACGTAGTCCAGCCTGGATATAATCAAGGCCTGGACCACGGTTTTCCTATGCGAAATAGGAAGAAGCAGACAAATTCCTCCTCATTTTTAATAGTCCAAAGCAGACACCTGCAGTTGATTGACTCTGACATGGCCATGAAGTCCCAGGTACAATCTTTACTCCTACATTTTTCACAGTGGAGACTGGTTTCTCAGGGGGGGAAAGATTTTTAGGCCACCATTGGCGCCACTCACCATCCGGGGTATGCCCCAAAAAGATAATTTCCGATTTGTCGGAATTGCAGAGCAACTGGTTTTGCCTAAACCAGTTAAATACCTCGGTTAGGCAGACATTAACTTCATTGCCGTTTAACACCTCGTCCTTCCCGCAGGTGAATAGCAATTGAGTATCCTCTGCGTATGATATAATTTTTGCCCCATATTTTTCGGCTTAAAGGGCAAGAGGGGCCATATATATATTGAACAGGGTTGGACTTAACACCGAACCCTGCGGGACCCCTACATTCAGAGATTGAATGGGGCTTGAAAAAGGAGGAGCCCAGACTGTTTGCTGTCGATTATCCAGAAAAGAGGTAAACCATCTGAGCACCATGCCACTCTCCTTTAGTCTTTGAAGGAGGCGGTCATGGGGCACGGTGTCAAAGGCCGCTGACAGATCAGTAATATCAGCACCGCCTTTCCTCCTGTGTCCTAGGGTACTTTTAATTGTCTCTACAATTTCTAATAGAGCGGTTTCCGTACTATAGTTAGCTCTAAAACCCGATTTGGCTCGGATGGAGTATCTGATTACCTTCAATAAAATCTGTAACGATAGTGTTCACATATTTCTCCATCACTTTGGAGAAAAAAGGTAGGAGCGATATAGGTCGATAATTGCGGACTACCAAGGGATCTGCTAGTGGTTTCTTTAAAAGAGGAAGAATTTTCCCATGCATCCAAATTATAGGCATCCTTCCTTCGGACAGAGGTTGAGCGTCCTATTTACTGCTGGATTGATTACTTCAGCAATTGATACCAGCGTCTTTGCCAGACAAGGGTCGGACGGAGATCCGTATTTTAGGGCTCTCATGATTTTAAGTGAAATAGCCATAGGCAAAAACTCCACTAGAGTATTCTCACTAGAAGGGCTTATATGTGAGGATCTATACATACTGCTGATCACATCCTGACATGGACTGCCGAAAGAGTCCTGGATTATTTGAATTTTTCTACAGAAATATTGAGCAATTTCATTTGTCCATGTATCCGTGGGGATAAATGAATTTTTAGAGGCTGTAGGAACGGTAAAATCCTTAACAATCTTAAACAATTCTTTAGCAGTTATCTGCTTGTTCAATTTTACTGGCCAAAAATTTTCTTCTCTGTGCGAACTTTTACATAATGAGCTTTCAAAGCTATTTTGTATGTTAATTTATCTGTAAGATCAAAATTCTTTCTCCAGCGGCGTTCTAAATTTTAACATGCACTTTTGCTTATCCTTAAGGACTCGTTAAACCATGGTGCAGAGTTTCGGCCTTGTTTGGACACTCTTATTTTAATGGGGGCTAGCTACATACTACACTCATGGAGCCAGTTTTCCAAAGCAGACACATCTTTCTCGAAGTTATCATTAACTGGTATGGGATGTTGGCTGAGCATAGTGATTACAGCCTCCGATGTCATTTGGTTAAAAGATCGGAAACTTTCCAGGCCAACTTTTATAATAAATTAAACCGACGTCATTCTGCCTGCTTTTTAGGTCTCGCCTACGCAGCGCGCATGTGCTACATAGGCAAAAAGACCTTTTGTGATCACTTTGGCGTTTCAGCCAAAAACGTGCACGCGTTCCATTGCCTTCAATGGCAACGCGGGCACGTCTGGAGAGTCACTTGCAGGAGCGCGCGGCGCCATATGGTAGTAATTATCGCTCCTGGCGCTGCTTGCTCTCGCAAGTGAAATGCTTTCACTTGCCCCCTCCTCTCACCCCTTCCCCTGCTGCCTCCTTTTAGAGCGAGGAACGCGCTTGTTTCCATAGCACGTAAATAAAGAGCGTGCTGACATTAACATTCCATCACACAGTTTCATGCAATGAAACAAATGTACTGGGACAGACAGTGTTTTGCTGGGTCTGGTGCATCAGTGAACTATTAAACAGACAACACGTGTACTGTATTGAGTGCTTTTACCATACAGCAAGGCGCCTATGCTGTGGCAGCTGAACCCCGTGTAGGATTGAACGGCCGGTCTGCCACAATGCCAGTGGTGCATCTGCTACTCCTGCTCCAGCCTTACCGCCGACGGCACTATAGGAAACGTATAGGATAAAGGAGGCTCCCACCTGAAGTCACTTGTATGCTCAAAACAACCCGCAGTTCAAAAGCAGGTGTTGCTGCTTGTTCGTTTTTTTTTTTTTTCCTGGTCTAGTCTACTTTTCAGGGCACCCTGCCTGTTTCCACAGTTTTCATAGAATATGCTCTTAGAAGCTACTTCGCAGCACGTTCTCATATTACATCAGCCTTAAACACAGACAACTAGAAGTAGTCTTCCCACAGGCCTCCTGGTTTAACCTCTCCATTGGCACCCACATTTCTGCATAGTTATCTTTTTCTTATCTTACTGATAATCATCCACATTTATTGAGCGAGTGCACTGTAGGCCAAGTATCACTGTCCATATTAGGTAGGATGCTTGTGGTTGTAACTTTCTCGTTTCACCCATTTAAAAACAAATATGAAAACAGGAAGACTTCCAAAGTCGGCTTTTGTGTTCTTTGTTCCCCCTTCTCGTGTCTTTTTTCCTTTCTCCCCTCCAGGTTGCATGCGAGGTCCGGCACCTCATTTACTGATTTCTGCTGTCAATTAGCGGCAAATCACCTCCCAGCGAGAGCCCGTTAGGGCAGGATGACCTGAAAACAAGTGTGAGGCCCCCAGTCGTCTGGGCGCTCACATTAAAGTGAGCCCCTTGCAGGCGGTGCTGTCGCGGCCTGGTATGAGCCGGGATCTGAGCAGGAGGCCACTGGCAGCAGCAGTCACCCGCCCCTTGGCCTCTGCCTGACACCGTACTTGTAGTGATTAGCCCTGGTGACCTGAGGCTCATTTCCTCACCGCAAATCCCATGCTTGTGAGGCGTGCAACACCCGATCACGGGGGCTTCTGTCTTTTGTTTCGATTCTGTCCCCACTCAGGTTTGCCCCA
Source organism: Triturus cristatus (assembly GCF_964204655.1). NCBI lineage: Eukaryota > Metazoa > Chordata > Amphibia > Caudata > Salamandridae > Triturus > Triturus cristatus. The sequence continues at coordinate 981,762,694 of NC_140588.1, read as the reverse complement.
TAGTTCATGTTTACGTGCCACAGTGAAACAACACTCAATTGTGGAGGATGTTCAGAAGCCATACCGGCTGGCTGCGGTCCTGACGTCAGGCGCATGTACAGCATGGGATTTAAAAGGCAAACGGCACAAGTGCGTTTGGCGGGTCCTTCATGCTGCGCAACACCCCCCCCCCCCCCGCCCCCCACTGTCTGGCATTGCTGCTGCTATTGTATAATACACCAGTCTAAATAGTAGTTTATAAAGAGTCCCAACAGTCTCTGTACGGCGAGCAAGAACACTTTTTTTTAAAGAAGCTGCACTAATAGCTAACACTTATAAGGTCCCAAAGGTGAGACCTATTGGCTATGCCAATGCTTGTTCTATAATGCGTCTTAGCTTCGTGTGGAATATAGTTTCAGGTACGAGTTTTGGAGAGATTTGACTTATTTCTGGAAGTCAGCCTAGGCGAAGCTTTCAGTGACCATTATGTATGGTGGTTGCTTGCTGAAAGAGTGTGGTTGGTGAGCGGAGTAGTTGATAGGTACGTATGCTGTCATTTGTTAGTCAGATTTTATGCAAACAAGGATAACTTTCCACCAAAGGCATAATTTTTGCAAGACCCTGTAGCAGAAACTTTGTCATGTGGGCTTTTCCTCCTTCCAGATTGGTACCTGCTGAAATTCGAATTGTTTTTTTCCTCCCGGATTGTATTTTATGAGAGAACAAGTTTCTTATAATTGCTTAGTGCAGGGTCTCGCCCTGATACACGTACTTCATGTAATACTTTGAAAAGGAGACCATGCCACATGCTGGGAAACTGCCTGGGCATGCAAGGTAGTTAGCAATGTTTTTTATTTGTTATGCTTAATTTTTAAAGGTGCACTGGAGTTCTGGTAAGTCCACTGACTGAGTGGCTAAAATAAAGATCAGAACTGTTGCTACTCAGTGAATGTTATGTTTTTTCAAGGGCTGTTGAAAGACAGGGATTGGCTCATGGTTGCATTAACAAGATAATCTGCTGCCTATTTCAGATTTCGTTTTCCTATTGCATTTGCAATGTATTCGATTCTTACCCGTGCTTGTTTCTGCTGAAGGACCTTTTTTTGGTCTAGCAAATTATTTAAGGTCTGCATTTTGTACTTGATTTTTCGAGCTTTTTGGTTGTAATTGATTGTGTCTTTCGTTCTGGCTAGACTGCCTGTTTAAATTCTTTCGCTCCCCGGCTTCCGTTGCTACAATAGAGCTGACCTTGTTGCGTCAGTCTGATTATACTCCACACAGCATCACTGTGCATTCAAAATCTAGTCAACTGGCAAAATGAGAACTAAAGAATGGTTTGAACGGCGTTTGTGTGAAACTGATGGTCATTTCCAAGTGGACTGTAACTCATTGTTCAGTATTGTCAGCGTCTGCCTCCATATAATCCGGGTTTTGATACCTTCATTGAACTGTGTATAAGCTCTGGAACTCAAACGTCTCTGTAGATGTTGGCCACAAACTGACAGACAAATTTGACATTCATAGCTTTTGCATTGGACTGTGACATATTTCATTCGATCCAAACAAATGATTTGTAAACTGAACTTTTGTTTAAAAAAACTATCCGGTCTTGTGTTCAAGACTTTCATATTCTGTGCTTGATAGGTACTTTTAGCCTATCTTTACTGGATAAATTAATTTTATTTCCTCGTTCACAGATGTGGGAGATATGTAATATATATATTTTTTTTCTGGATGTATTGGTGTTTTTTTTTTTTTTAAATACGGCCTAACCTAGAGTTTACAGAGCACGCCGCACCAGTAACTGAAATAAACTTTGATAACAGATGAGCAGAGAGACTTGAATCTGTCCTTTCAATAGCGAATCTTTCACAGGGGGGGGGGGGGGGGGGGGAGAGGAGGGGTGTTAAGTACACCATAAGCTCAGGAGTGAATGTGATTTTGTGAGTGCCACTTTTGACATGGTTAGCCCCCACTTTTTGCCTGGTTTTGATTGTAGTGCACGGTGTCCCTGCCAACCAGTTGCCCCTGTGCCAGTGCTTCTTCCTAAAACATATCCCCCAATTGGTACTTCTGCCCGCCATTGTAAATCCCTAGTAAGTTGGAACTTGGATCTCTAAGGCATGGGAGCTGAAGAGGGTCCTCCCCCCCCCCCCCCCCCCCCCCCCCCCCCCCCACTCACTGGGATCATCTCACTGCCTTTGCAGCTTGCATTCCTCTGTGAGGTGAAAAACGACAAAGTGGACATGGCACCCTGCCAGGGCACCATGCCAGCTAGCACTGCCTGAAGGTATAGGTTAGTCACCCATTTAGCAGGCCTCACAGCCCTAAGGCAGGGTGTACTATATCACAGATGTGGGAATATCTGCATGAGTAGATATCCCTCTACAATACTTAAGTCGATTCTTAAATATTGTAAGTTCCAGGGAAGCCATGAAGAGTAAATAGGCTGGCAGGGGTGTGGAATTTAATAAAATATCTACTTGTCCATGGGGCAGGTTGCTTCATAAATCTACTTGTCCTGTAACAAAATCCACTTGTCCCTTTTGTGCCATGTAATGTGGTGACAAATTACGGCAGCAATCTCGTTATGCAAAAGTTCTGATAAAGCCTCTAATTATGCCAGGGCTTGTACCATAGTAGGGTTTGAATACTAGCAATTCCCTTATGTTGCTACGTTTCTGCAGGTCTACATACTGGGGCTGATGGTAGTGGTAAGTAATATTTCAAGGGTTGGAATGCCGTTTTGAGTCTGTGCAAACTTACTAACTTGCATGTTTTAAGGGTTTTCACCAACTCTTTTCTAATCTTTTCCCATACTCAAAAAGGTTGGAAATTTACTACTGGCAGTGGCAGACGTAAAACTTCTTCAGGGTTGGGAAAAAAAAGTGGTTGGAGGAAAAGTGAACTTGAAACATTCAGATTTTCACATGAGCAAATCTACACAAGCACATTTGCTCATGCTAAAATGCAGTTCACAAATATTTTCTAGGAGTACTATTTCTTGGCCTACTTCTGTAAATACTTGTGAATTCACGGAGACTGTATATCTGCACTTAATGCATGGATATATACCATGGATGCACTTTTGAGACTTTCTTTAATAATTGGTCCTCTAATTAGGCCTGGGGTTAACCATGACATTTTGTGTTTAGCATAATTATGTTCGAGGCATATGAGCTGCAGATTACACACTTTTGCATAGATCGCCATCTGGTGTTGGGCCTGGATGTTTGCAGTTTGTTTTTCCTCTTGGAAAGTCTTTGGAAGTCACGAGGTCGGTGACTCCTCCCTTGGTTCGTATTGCGCATGGGCTTCGGCTCCATCCTCAGATTGTTTTTTCCGCCATCGGGCTCGGATGTAATACTTCGCGCTCCGGTTCCGAACATTCCAGTTCGACGATCGAAGCGGAATCCTCGCTCTCCGCTGTATTGTTTCGATACTGATCTCCTCAATCACCTTCTTCTTCGACGCACCTTCGATTCCAGTCATCGACGGCGGCCTTCGGGCCTAGCCAGGCTCCGGTCCCGGCTGATGGAAAGAACTCCATTCAAGAAGTTCCCTCGATGTGGGTCCAAATTCCCCCCTCGATGTGGGTCCAAATTCCCCCACACCGATCTTCATGAGGTATGCAACCTCTGGCTCTCCCCTGAACACGAGGCTCGAGACTGTCCCGCCTGCAAGTCTTTTAGATCCAAAAAGACTATTCGAGATCGAAGGGCCAGACGAAAAATGCCGCACTCCTCGACCTCTGTTCCAGTCGACATCTTCGGGGACGACGTCGAAGCTCCGGGACACCAGCACACCGAAGAGGACCTCGTCAGTGCTTCCGAAGCCGACGACTCGGATGTGGAGGACATCACCCCGGCGCAGAGGGTCGTGAGTAAAATACCCCCTCCCACACCCGCGCCGACACCCAAAAAGGCTTCGGTCACGCCTTCGCCTTCGGGCCTAGGCAAGACCAAAGACACTGCTTCGAACACCCCACCTTCGGGCCCGGTGACGAAGCCAAGTAAGCCTTCCGGTGGCTCGGGCTCGAGCCAGCCTGCCAGCGGTGGTGAAAAACACCCTTCGGCACCGAAGAAAAGATCGGGCTCTACCTCAACACCGAGCTCCACACCAAAGCCCTCGGTGTCGAAACCCAGCCTCTCGGTGCCGACCAAACATCATAAGGCCCTCGGCACCGACACTCCCGCGCCGAAGCCTGTCTCGGCACCGAACAAAAAATCGGAGGTTCCCAAAAAGCACGGCACAGACAAGCCTAAGAAGCTGTCGGCCCCGAAAACGTCGGCGCCGACCGAACAACCAGTGTCGCAAGAACTTTTTACACCGGATCCTTTGCAAAAGACACTTACCAAGGATCCAAAAACTGGACATTTGGCACTGTTTTCTAAAAAGAGACATTTGGAC